>NC_092093.1:20336575-20659075 GCF_045679555.1 Salvelinus alpinus | reverse complement strand
ATATACTGTACATGGGTGAATCAATATGCCAGGTCAAAATATACTGTACATGGGTGAATCAATAGGCCATGTCAAAATATACTGTACATGGGTGAATCAACATGCCAGGTCAAAATATACTGTACATGGGTGAATCAACATGCCAGGTCAAAATATACTGCCATGTCAAAATATACTGTACATGGGTGAATCAACAGGCCAGGTCAAAATATACTGTACATGGGTGAATCAACATGCCAGGTCAAAATATACTGCCATGTCAAAATATACTGTCCATGAGTGAATCAATAGTCCCTGACAAAATATACTGCCATGTCAAAATATACTGTACATGGGTGAATCAATAGGCCCTGACAAAATATACTGCCATGTCAAAATATACTGTACATGGGTGAATCAACAGGCCAGGTCAAAATATACTGCCATGTCAAAATATACTGTACATGGGTGAATCAATAGGCCATGTCAAAATATACTGTACATGGGTGAATCAACATGCCAGGTCAAAATATACTGCCATGTCAAAATATACTGTACATGGGTGAATCAACAGGCCATGTGTAACGGCTGATTTCCGGAGACGAATCCGGAGACACAGAGACCCAAAAAATCAAGGCAACAACATTCTAAAAACGAGGGGAAATCATTGTTTAGCCCCTTAGGATCCACAGTGTCTAAGAAGTACTGCCATAATGCCTCTCTTTGTTTTAGTTTATGTACGATGTCACCTATTCTTGTCACCTCCTCCTCATGTTCTCTGGCTTCAAAGAGCAGGGAGGAATAGCGTAGTCCATGTTTTATTACTAATAGCAGGCTGATGTTCTGCAATGTTTCAACGCTCATTTAGTTTGAACAATAGAAGCAGCCCAGCAGATGCATTTGAGCGTGTATATGACATCTGTGGTGCTACAATTAATGAAGCTGTTCTCGGGTGGTAAAACACTTTAGTATTGGACGTACTGTCACAATGTACTGTAAGTGGCCACACTTGTTATTGCCATTGGGCAGGCCTGGGAGCCAAGTGTCACACTTCTTGCGTGGCTGCATGATGTGCATAACGGAATCGTCTAGGTTGTGTAAACAGGGTTAGGGCTACATACAGCGTACACCTTGCAAATTCTGGTGTGCTTTTCATTTTCCTCTGTCTCTAAAAGTGTAGCGAGATGGCCATTTGTAAAAGATAAAGAGGTAGACCACGTTAACCATTAGTGGCCAGACTTTGGACCTCCTCTGTCACTGGAGCCACTGAGAGAGAGGTGGGCGCTATGATGACCATTCATTATTAGTGAGGGCCACTTAGGGGCCAGAACATAATGCCTGCTTCTGTTACACCCTGCCTAGTGTAGAGAGAGAGAGAGAAAGATAGAGGGAGAGGGCGAGAAAGAGAGAGAGAGGGAGAGGGAGAGCGAGAGAGAGAGAGAGGGAGAGCGCGCGAGTGTGTGTATGTGTGTGAGTCTCCAGGCTATATACGGCACTGCCAACACATCGCTTCCTCTGACTAGTGGAGTGCAGCGCAGTAAAATGTAAACACACGGACCTATGCGAACACTCATTGTGTTCCACACATACACACACCACACAGACACCACACACAGACACCACACACAGACACCACACACAGACACCACACACAGACACCACACACACACACACACTCACACTCTTTCTATGACGTAGTGTACATGGATATTTCTATAAACCAGGGTGCCAGGGAGGATTACCTACAATGGACAGCTTGTTACAGCTGTTGATAAATCATTGACAATAATCTGCCAGTATTCTTCATGTCATTACAATAAGATATAAGGGAGAGCACAGCAATATTCAATCAAATTCACAAGTTGATTTAAAACCTTTGTTTTCTCATGGTTGGTGTATTGACGGATTTGTCCAATTATTTTCTGTGACATAAAACATAACTTTTCTGTCCTTGCAATTATGGCAGTGTAAATTGTAAATTATGTCATATATTAAGCATTAATAAGTTAAACTAGACATTGAACTTGAATCATGTAAGAATCCTGGATCTAGATGTCGAACAGTGTTTTGTATGAAGATGTCAGAAATGCAGTGTAACTATGTAACATTGTGTCTCCTTACAGTTTGTTATGGGGTGAAACAGTTTTCATGGGCAGACAAATCCCCCAGAAATGACATAACCTAGTGGGCTTCTTCACAGTGTCATCTGGTAATGAAATAACATGTTGGTTTCCATGTTACAACTGCAATTTGAAACAATACAAGGGGCTTGAATTACCCAAATTGAACTTGAATTTGGAGCTCAGAAATTGAAGTACTGGAATAGACCTACCTTGAAAATCAGACATTTCCTCAATTTGGTGCTTGCGAAGTCCTTCTAATTATTGTATCCAATTTATAATTCTCCTGCTCCCTTATAATTATCCTTGATTTCATTTTTGATCCATTTTTGTGAGAGATGTGGCCACTTTAATTTTCTTCCCGCCACTTCAATTGAAGGGTGATGCGCTAATCTGTTGACGTTATTATGAAGACAACAATATCTAATGCTGGCTTGGCTTTCCACACAAATCTTTCCATTACAAAAAAAACTGAGACGCCGTTCATGGCTTTATGATGTGTTTCTGCGTCAGCCACACAGGCTACAGAAAAGCCAGGAATGCATCACATTTATTTTGTCAGGCAAGTCCACATTATTCTCACAGATTTTATAGTGTACTTATAATTTGAATATCAATGGATTGGTAAAGCCTAAACAAATACATTATTCTTAAATTGGTAATGGGCTACTTTTTGGACACTTTTTGCATGCTTTTTTGGGGGGCTTGGTTGTATATTAGGCCCTATATGTACAATTATATACATTATACAATTACATAACTTTGAGGTCCTTAAAAATTCAAATTAAGTGCCTGAAAAAGTCCCTAATAGTCCTTGAATTTGAATTGTCGATGTCTGTATGAACCCTGCTTGAAGGATGTATAGTCCTAGTCCTATCTTGTTGTATAGGAGGAGTTATGGCTCAATTTGTATATATTCCTCTATATTCACATGTGGAACTGGATAAAAATTGGCTTTATTTTTGTTTCAAACCATTTTGAAATGTTGATCCCAATGCCACACATTGGCCCCATTATTTCTAGAAAGGCCCATATCCAATCTGTCATGTCCTCTATCCAACAGATACACACGACATATCCAATCTGTCATGTCCTCTATCCTACAGATACACACGACATATCCAATCTGTCATGTCCTCTATCCTACAGATACACACGACATATCTAATCTGTCATGTCCTCTATCCTACAGATACACACGACATATCCAATCTGTCATGTCCTCTATCCTACAGATACACACGACATATCCAATCTGTCATGTCCTCTATCCTACAGATACACACGACATATCTAATCTGTCATGTCCTCTATCCTACAGATACACACGACATATCCAATCTGTCATGTCCTCTATCCTACAGATACACACGACATATCCAATCTGTCATGTCCTCTATCCTACAGATATACACGACATATCCAATCTGTCATGTCCTCTATCCAACAGATACACACGACATATCCAATCTGTCATGTCCTCTATCCTACAGATACACACGACATATCTAATCTGTCATGTCCTCTATCCTACAGATACACACGACATATCCAATCTGTCATGTCCTCTATCCTACAGATACACACGACATATCTAATCTGTCATGTCCTCTATCCTACAGATACACACGACATATCTAATCTGTCATGTCCTCTATCCAACAGATACACACGACATATCCAATCTGTCATGTCCTCTATCCTACAGATACACACGACATATCTAATCTGTCATGTCCTCTATCCTACAGATACACACGACATATCTAATCTGTCATGTCCTCTATCCTACAGATACACACGACATATCCAATCTGTCATGTCCTCTATCCTACAGATACACACGACATATCCAATCTGTCATGTCCTCTATCCTACAGATACACACGACATATCTAATCTGTCATGTCCTCTATCCTACAGATACACACGACATATCCAATCTGTCATGTCCTCCATCCTACAGATACACACGACATATCTAATCTGTCATGTCCTCTATCCTACAGATACACACGACATATCTAATCTGTCATGTCCTCTATCCTACAGATACACACGACATATCTAATCTGTCATGTCCTCTATCCTACAGATACACACGACATATCTAATCTGTCATGTCCTCTATCCTACAGATACACACGACATATCTAATCTGTCATGTCCTCTATCCTACAGATACACACGACTGAAGCTACAGCTCAACTCTGAGGGATGCATCCCCGTCAAGAAGTACGTCTCTCTCTCTTTTGCTTTTTTTCTCTCTCTCTCTCTCTTTCTCTCTCTTTCTTTCTCTCTCTCTCAATTCAATTCAAGAGGCTTTATTGGCAGTAAATATCACACTCAGTAAATATTACACTCAAATTCCAAAATAATAAAGACATTTCAAATCCTTCTCTCGCTCTCTCTCTGAAGATATGAGGAGACAGATCAACCCTATCTCCTTCTCTCTTTCCCATTTCTCCTCTCATTTCTCCTCTAACCCTCTCGGGGTCCCTTGACCCCGCTCTCCACTTTCTGTCTCTCTGGCTACCTACAGTATCATCTCCTCTATCCATCTCTACTCCTTTGGAGGGCGCATCTGTCTGTGTCTGTCTGTCCTTGCTGTGTTTTAGTGGACATGGGTGCAGTGCTCCCTCCATCTCTCTCCTTTCCCTCTTCTATCGCTCCCTCCATCTCTAGACCTCCTCTCTGTCTATCTGCTCAGTCTGAGTGGAGACAGTAGACAGCAGGGAACTCTGAGCACAATCACCCCAGACTAGTAGTGTAGTGGAAAGCCCCTGTGATAACCTCACTCAGAACTATAATGGCAAACACTGAGTGTCAACAGAGAGATGGAGAGAGCGGGGGTAGAGAGAGGTACTGTAGAGAAAGCGAGACAGGGGTAGAGAGAGAGAAGCAGAGATAGAGTAACAGAGAGAGAGAGAGAGAGAGAGAGAGAGAGAGAGAGAGAGAGAGAGAGAGAGAGAGAGAGAGAGAGAGAGAGAGAGAGAGAGAGAGAGAGAGAGAGAGAGAGAGAGAGAGAGAGAGAGAGAGAGAGAGAGAGAGAGAGAGAGAGAGTAACAGAGAGAGAGAGTAACAGAAGGAGATAGAGAGTAACAGAGAGAGAGAGAGCAACAGAGAGAGAGAGAGAGAGTAACAGAGAGAGAGAGAGTAACATGGAGAGAGAGAGTAACAGAGAGAGAGAGAGAGTAACAGAGAGCGAGAGAGAGTAACATAGTGAGAGAGAGTAACATAGAGAGAGAGTAACAGAGAGAGAGAGAGTGTAACAGCGAGAGAGAGAGAGTAACAGAGAGCGAGAGAGAGTAACAGAGAGCGAGAGAGAGTAACAGAGAGCGAGATAGAGTAACAGAGAGCGAGAGAGAGTAACAGAGAGCGAGAGAGAGTAACAGAGAGCGAGAGAGAGTAACAGAGAGAGAGATAGAGAGTAACAGAGAGCGAGAGAGAGAAACAGAGAGAGTAACAGAGAGAGCGAGAGAGAGAAACAGAGAGAGAGAGTGCGTAACAGAGAGAGAGAGCGCGTAACAGAGAGAGAGAGAGAGAGAAACAGAGAGAGTAACAGAGAGAGAGAGTGCGTAACAGAGAGAGAGAGAGTAACAGAGAGATTAACCTGTCTCGCCCCCCGTTCCGCTAGCGGAACTCCTCCCACATTCCACTGAAAAGCCAGAGCGCGAAATTCAAAAAAAAAATATTTTTTAAATTTAACACAATATATATTTATGTTAGCTCACCAACAAATAGAAAAAAGCACAGACATTTTTCACAGCACAGGTAGCATGCACAAAATCAACCAAACTAACCTAGAACAAACCAAAGAAACCAAGAAACAACTTAATTAACAGAGAGAGAGGAGAATAGCAGAGATACATCTTGCAGCTAATACGTTTAGGGTTTGAGCTTCATGGTTAAGCACAGTGCAGGCTTATGTCAGCTTGATCATCACTGCCACACCTCTCCAAACATAGATTATGGAGACGGAAAGTCAAACATTAACATTTAATGGCTCTATGTTTTACTCTATTTACTGCAAGAAGGAATTATAACTAGGAAGTAGAACACAAAAATTGGCTTAACATATTTCTCTGGGTATATTAGATAATGAATGGATGCCTTTATCTGCTGGGTTATTGATGGTTCTGTGGTGTGAGACGTTATATGGATGGTTCTCTGGTGTGTGTGACGTTATATGGATAGTTCTGTGGTGTGTGAGACGTTATATGGATGGTTCTGTGGTGTGAGACGTTATATGGATGGTTCTGTGGTGTGTGAGACGTTATATGGATAGTTCTGTGGTGTGTGAGACGTTATATGGATGGTTCTGTGGTGTGAGACGTTATATGGATGGTTCTGTGGTGTGTGAGACGTTATATGGATAGTTCTGTGGTGTGAGACGTTATATGGATGGTTCTGTGGTGTGTGAGACGTTATATGGATAGTTCTGTGGTGTGAGACGTTATATGGATGGTTCTGTGGTGTGTGAGACGTTATATGGATGGTTCTGTGGTGTGTGAGACGTTATATGGATAGTTCTGTGGTGTGTGAGACGTTATATGGATGGTTCTGTGGTGTGTGAGACGTTATATGGATGGTTCTGTGGTGTGTGTGACGTTATATGGATGGTTCTGTGGTGTGTGAGACGTTATATGGATGGTTCTGTGGTGTGTGAGACGTTATATGGATGGTTCTGTGGTGTGTGAGACGTTATATGGATGGTTCTGTGGTGTGTGAGACGCTATATGGATGGTTCTGTGGTGTGTGAGACGTTATATGGATGGTTCTGTGGTGTGAGACGTTATATGGATGGTTCTGTGGTGTGTGAGATGTTATATGGATAGTTCTGTGGTGTGTGAGACGTTATATGGATGGTTCTGTGGTGTGTGAGACGTTATATGGATGGTTCTGTGGTGTGTGAGACGTTATATGGATGGTTCTGTGGTGTGTGAGACGTTATATGGATGGTTCTGTGGTGTGTGAGACGTTATATGGATGGTTCTGTGGTGTGAGACGTTATATGGATGGTTCTGTGGTGTGTGAGATGTTATATGGATAGTTCTGTGGTGTGTGAGACGTTATATGGATGGTTCTGTGGTGTGTGAGACGTTATATGGATGGTTCTGTGGTGTGAGACGTTATATGGATGGTTCTCTGGTGTGTGAGACGTTATATGGATAGTTCTGTGGTGTGTGAGACGTTATATGGATGGTTCTGTGGTGTGTGAGACGTTATATGGATGGTTCTGTGGTGTGTGTGACGTTATATGGATGGTTCTGTGGTGTGTGAGACGTTATATGGATGGTTCTGTGGTGTGTGAGACGTTATATGGATGGTTCTGTGGTGTGTGAGACGTTATATGGATGGTTCTGTGGTGTGTGAGACGTTATATGGATAGTTCTGTGGTGTGTGAGACGCTATATGGATAGTTCTGTGGTGTGTGAGACGTTATATGGATAGTTCTGTGGTGTGTGAGACGTTATATGGATGGTTCTGTGGTGTGTGAGACGCTATATGGATGGTTCTGTGGTGTGTGAGACGTTATATGGATAGTTCTGTGGTGTGTGAGACGTTATATGGATGGTTCTGTGGTGTGTGAGACGTTATATGGATGGTTCTGTGGTGTGTGTGACGTTATATGGATGGTTCTGTGGTGTGTGAGACGTTATATGGATGGTTCTGTGGTGTGTGAGACGTTATATGGATGGTTCTGTGGTGTGTGAGACGTTATATGGATGGTTCTGTGGTGTGTGAGACGTTATATGGATAGTTCTGTGGTGTGTGAGACGCTATATGGATAGTTCTGTGGTGTGTGAGACGTTATATGGATGGTTCTGTGGTGTGTGAGACGTTATATGGATGGTTCTGTGGTGTGTGAGACGCTATATGGATAGTTCTGTGGTGTGTGAGACGTTATATGGATAGTTCTGTGGTGTGTGAGACGTTATATGGATGGTTCTGTGGTGTGTGAGACGTTATATGGATGGTTCTGTGGTGTGTGTGACGTTATATGGATGGTTCTGTGGTGTGTGAGACGTTATATGGATGGTTCTGTGGTGTGTGAGACGTTATATGGATGGTTCTGTGGTGTGTGAGACGTTATATGGATGGTTCTGTGGTGTGTGAGACGCTATATGGATAGTTCTGTGGTGTGTGAGACGCTATATGGATAGTTCTGTGGTGTGTGAGACGTTATATGGATGGTGTTGTGGTGTGTGAGACGTTATATGGATGGTTCTGTGGTGTGTGAGACGTTATATGGATGGTTCTGTGGTGTGTGAGACGTTATATGGATGGTTCTGTGGTGTGTGAGACGTTATATGGATGGTTCTGTGGTGTGAGACGTTATATGGATGGTTCTGTGGTGTGTGAGATGTTATATGGATAGTTCTGTGGTGTGTGAGACGTTATAAAGATGGTTCTGTGGTGTGTGAGACGTTATATGGATGGTTCTGTGGTGTGTGAGACGTTATATGGATGGTGTTGTGGTGTGTGAGACGTTATATGGATGGTTCTGTGGTGTGTGAGACGTTATATGGATGGTTCTGTGGTGTGTGAGACGTTATATGGATGGTTCTGTGGTGTGAGACGTTATATGGATGGTTCTGTGGTGTGAGACGTTATATGGATGGTTCTCTGGTGTGTGAGACGTTATATGTATAGTTCTGTGGTGTGTGAGACGTTATATGGATGGTTCTGTGGTGTGTGAGACGTTATATGGATGGTTCTGTGGTGTGTGTGACGTTATATGGATGGTTCTGTGGTGTGTGAGACGTTATATGGATGGTTCTGTGGTGTGTGAGACGTTATATGGATGGTTCTGTGGTGTGTGAGACGTTATATGGATGGTTCTGTGGTGTGTGAGACGTTATATGGATAGTTCTGTGGTGTGTGAGACGCTATATGGATAGTTCTGTGGTGTGTGAGACGTTATATGGATAGTTCTGTGGTGTGTGAGACGTTATATGGATGGTTCTGTGGTGTGTGAGACGCTATATGGATGGTTCTGTGGTGTGTGGGACGTTATATGGATAGTTCTGTGGTGTGTGAGACGTTATATGGATGGTTCTGTGGTGTGTGAGACGTTATATGGATGGTTCTGTGGTGTGTGTGACGTTATATGGATGGTTCTGTGGTGTGTGAGACGTTATATGGATGGTTCTGTGGTGTGTGAGACGTTATATGGATGGTTCTGTGGTGTGTGAGACGTTATATGGATGGTTCTGTGGTGTGTGAGACGTTATATGGATAGTTCTGTGGTGTGTGAGACGCTATATGGATAGTTCTGTGGTGTGTGAGACGTTATATGGATGGTTCTGTGGTGTGTGAGACGTTATATGGATGGTTCTGTGGTGTGTGAGACGCTATATGGATAGTTCTGTGGTGTGTGAGACGTTATATGGATGGTGTTGTGGTGTGTGAGACGTTATATGGATGGTTCTGTGGTGTGTGAGACGTTATATGGATGGTTCTGTGGTGTGTTAGACGTTATATGGATGGTTCTGTGGTGTGTGAGACGTTATAAAGATGGTTCTGTGGTGTGTGAGACGTTATATGGATAGTTCTGTGGTGTGTGTGACGTTATATGGATAGTTCTGTGGTGTGTGAGACGTTATATGGATGGTTCTGTGGTGTGTGAGACGTTATATGGATGGTTCTGTGGTGTGTGAGACGTTATATGGATGGTTCTGTGGTGTGAGACGTTATATGGATGGTTCTGTGGTGTGTGAGACGTTATATGGATGGTTCTGTGGTGTGAGACGTTATATGGATGGTTCTGTGGTGTGAGACGTTATATGGATGGTTCTGTGGTGTGTGAGACGTTATATGGATAGTTCTGTGGTGTGTGTGACGTTATATGGATAGTTCTGTGGTGTGTGAGACGTTATATGGATAGTTCTGTGGTGTGAGACGTTATATGGATGGTGTTGTGGTGTGTGAGACGTTATATTGATGGTTCTGTGGTGTGTGAGACGTTATATGGATAGTTCTGTGGTGTGTGAGACGTTATAAAGATGGTTCTGTTGTGTGTGAGACGTTATATGGATGGTTCTGTGGTGTGTGAGACGTTATATGGATGGTGTTGTGGTGTGTGAGACGTTATATGGATGGTTCTGTGGTGTGTGAGACGTTATATGGATGGTTCTGTGGTGTGTGAGACGTTATATGGATGGTTCTGTGGTGTGTGAGACGTTATATGGATAGTTCTGTGGTGTGTGAGACGTTATAAAGATGGTTCTGTGGTGTGTGAGACGTTATAAAGATGGTTCTGTGGTGTGTGAGACGTTATATGGATAGTTCTGTGGTGTGTGAGACGCTATATGGACAGTTCTGTGTTGTGTGAGACGTTATATGGATGGTTCTGTGGTGTGTGAGACGTTATATGGATGGTTCTGTGGTGTGTGAGACGCTATATGGATGGTTCTGTGGTGTGTGAGACGCTATATGGATGGTTCTGTGGTGTGTGAGACGCTATATGGATGGTTCTGTGGTGTGTGAGACGTTATATGGATGGTTCTGTGGTGTGTGAGACGCTATATGGATGGTTCTGTGGTGTGTGTGAAAGTAACTATGATGTTGTGATAATGCCTCTCCAATGTGTGTAAGGCTATATGAAAAGGTTCTCCATTGTTTATGATGTTGTGTTAATGCTTCTCTGGTATGTGTGTGATGTGTGAAGCTGCCTGTATGAATGGGTTGGTAGTACCTGTGATGTGTGAAGCTGCCTGTATGAATGGGTTGGTAGTACCTGTGATGCTGTATAGCAGGGTTTCCCAACTGTCGGCCAGCGGGACAGGTTTCATTTGGCCCCCCAAGTTTCCAAATATTTTTTTACCTTTTTTTTTTTTTTTTTTTCATTGTTGGACATGTACGACTGTAAAAACACCAGGAAATCAGCTCCAAGTGATTTACATTTTGGGAATATGTTCCCAAGTATTCTCACACATATTAGAGATGCACATGTGATTTAACCAATTTAAGAAAGGTTTGAAATTATTGTTTTAGTCAAATACTATATCTGTTTGGGCTTCTTGCGGTCAATTTTCAGTCTACAAATGACTTGTAATTATGTTCTGGCCCGCGGCTGAATCTAGTAGAGGATCCCTGCTGTATATGTTGTTTGGTGCTCTATTCATGTTCCTGAGGTGTGTGTGTGTGTGGTGTGTGTGTGTGTGTGTGTGTGTGTGTGTGTGTGTGTGTGTGTGTGTGTGTGTGTGTGTGTGTGTGTGTGTGTGTGTGTGTGTGTGTGTGTGTGTGTGTGTGTGTGTGTGTGTGTGTGTGTGTGTGTGTGTGTGTGTGTGATTGTGATGATGTAACTGTTGTTTCGTCAGCATCTTCAGGATGTTCTCAGCAGACAGGAAACGAGTAGAGACAGCTCTGGAGAACTGCAACCTCCCTTCTGGACGGGTAAGAAGCGCTTATTCCCTCTCTCTATCACTCTATCATTCTCTTCCTCTGCCTATCTATCCCTGCTTCCAGGTCTGTTCATCTCCATTCATTATCTATATGCTATCTTTTTAATATTCTATCAACTATCAACCCATCTCTCTCTCTCTCGCTCTGCCTTTCTCTCTCCCCATCTCTCCCTCTCCCCCTCTATCTCTCTCACTCTCTCTCTGCCTCTCTCTCTCATCTCTCTCCTCTCTCTCTATCTCTCTCTCTGCCTCTCTCTCTCCATCTCTCTCTCTCTCTGCCTCTCTCTCATCTCTCTCCTCTCTCTCTCTGCCTCTCTCTCTCTCCATCTCTCTCCTCTCTCAATTCAATTCAATTCAATTTGCTTTATTGGCATGACGTAACAATGTACATATTGCCAAAGCTTATTTTGGATATTTACAACATAAAAATAAAAATGAGAATCAAAATTGTCAACGGGACAACAGTAACAACAATAACCAAGTGTCAAAATAACCATACATTGAACAATAACAATAAGCATACAGTAGAGGACATGTGCAGGTTGATTGGTCTGTCAGACACTGTCCCTCAACTTATGACAGGCAGAAATGTAGTGCGCTGCCAACCCACAGCTCTCTGCGTCCTCCCCCAACAGGACGGGTAGCCTATCCTCATCAGAGAGGTCTTTGAAACCTTGAATAAGGGTTTCAAATTTGGGGAAATGACACTCTCTAATTGTTTTATATTTTTGACATTTTGTCAGAAAATGCAGCTCCGTCTCAGGTTCTGTTGTTGTGCAGTGGTTGCACAGCCTTTCCTCTACAGGGAGCCAGGTTTTCCTGTGTCTACCCTTCAATGGCAAGACTGTGCTCACTGAGCCTGTACTTTGTCAAGTTTTTTTTTTTAAATCAGTAACCATGGTCAAATATTTAGCCACAGTGTACTGTCGATTTAGGGCCAGATAGCACTGCATTTTGCTTTGTGTTTGTGCTTGTGTTTCCCAATAAGCAATATAGTTTTGTTTTGACTGTGTTGTAATTTGGTTTATCCTGAGTGATTGGATGTTCTGGTCCTGAGGCTTCAGTGTGTTAGTAGAACAGGTTTGTGAATTCAGCCCCAGGACCAGCTGGATGAGGGAACTCTTTTCTTTGCTCAGCTCTTGGCATTGCAGGGCTTGGTAATGATATGAGAGGGGGTCACTATATGTTAGATGTTTCCAAAACTTAATTGTTTTTTTTTGAGTTTTTATTATTAGTGGATATTGGCCTAATTCTGCCCTGCATGCATTGTTTGTAGTTTTCCTCTGGACATGTAGGAGAATCTTACTGAACTATGCATGCAGGGTTTCAATGGGGTATTTGTCCCATTTGATGAAATCTTGTTTTGCAAGTGGACCCCACACCTCGCTGCCATAAAGTGGAATTGGTTCAATGACATATTCAATTAGTTGAATTAGCTTTTTAATGGCGTAGAATGCCCTGCGTGCTTTCTCTCTCAGTTCATTCACTGCCTCATTAAGGTGTCCAGTTGAGCTTATTTTTAAACCTAAGTAATTGTAGTGTGTGCAGTACTCTATATATTTTGTACCAATTGAGAACTTTGGTCTAATTCCCTGAGATCTGGATCTTCTCTGGAAAATCATTATTTTAGTATTTTAGTGGTTTACTGCCAGGGCCCAAGTCTGGCAGTACTGCTCTAGCAGGTCCAGGCTCTGCTGTAGGCCATGTGCTGTGGGTGACAGCAGGCATAGGTCATCTGCGAAGAGTAGGCATTTAACTTCTGAATTGTGGAGACTAACACCAGGGGCTGAGGATTTTTCTAGAATAGTGGCCAATTCGTTGAGGTAAATATTGAAGAGTGCAGGGCTCAGATTGCAACCCTGACGAAGGCCCCGCCCCTGGTTAAAGAATTCTGTTATTTTCTTGCCAATTTTAATGCTGCACGTATTGCCAGTATACATTGATTTAATTATGTCATATGTTTTACCCCCTACACCACTTTCAATAACTTTGTAGAACAGTCCTGTATGCCAAATAGAATCAAATGCTTTTTGTAAGTCGATAAAGCAAGCGTATATTTTGGTATTATTTTGATGGACATGTTTATCTATCAGGGTGTGTAAGGTGTAAATATGATCAGTTGTGCGATGTTTTGGTATAAATCCAATTTGGCTTTTACTCAAGACATTGTGCTTATTAAGGAAGTTTAGAACTTACATTTATAATACTACAGAAAACCTTCCCCAGGTTACTGTTCACACAAATGCCTCTGTAATTGTTAGGGTCAAATTTGTCTCCGTTTTTAAAGATTGGGGTTATGAGTCCTTGATTCCAGATGTCAGGGAAATAACCTACACTCAGGATCAAATTAAACAGTTTTAATATAGCCAATTGAAATGTTGCACTAGTGAGTTTGAGCATCTCATTTAGGATGCCATCAGGTCCGCATGCTTTTTTAAATTTGAGAGCCTGACGTTTCTTATAGAGCTCCTGGTCAGTAATTGGGGAGTCCAATGGATTTTGATTGTCCTTTATAGCTTTCTCTAATCCATTCAACTTCTCATGAATTTGGCGTTGTTCTGCGTTTGTGTCAATATGAACGGTGTTGTAGAGTGTTTTAAAATGGGTTGTCCATATGTCACCATTTTGTATCGCTAAATCCTCTTGTTTAGATATTTTTAGTTTTTTCCAATTTTGCCAGAAGTTGTTTGTGTTTATGGACTCCTCAATTAGTGTCAGCTGCTTGCTGTTGTACTATGCTTTTTTGGTTCTGAGTGTACGTTTATAGAGTTTTAAAGTCTCACAGTAATCTCTCTCTCTCTCTCTGCCTCTCTCTCGCTCGCTCTCTCTCTCTCTCTCTCTCCCCATCTCTCTCTCTCTTGTTCATCCACACAGTAACGTTCCATACACCAGCAGATCTGATCATAATTGCTATTTAAGGAATGTAATTGGTGTGGATTCATCCTTTTTAGTCATTCACAGGATTTCCCATCATAAGAGCAATTTTTTTGTCTCGGTTATTGATACAGATGAGAGAGAGAGAGAGAGAGAGAGAGAGAGAGAGAGAGAGAGAGAGAGAGAGAGAGAGAGAGAGAGAGAGAGAGAGAGAGAGAGAGAGAGAGAGAGAGAGAGAGAGAGAGAGAGAGAGAGAGAGAGAGAGAGAGAGAGAGAGAGAGAGAGAGATTGCACATGTGTCTGTCTGTGTGTGATGACAGAAGTTGTTTCCCCCAGCCAGATGTCACAGGGGAAAAGCCTCTGTATTCTCTGTAGTTCCTCTAATGTACTGTTTGTCACGGTACAATAACACTGTCTGCAAGGAATAGCAAGCAATTAGTAACACACACACGCCAGTGTATGCACGCACGCATACACACACACTCATACGCCAATGTACGCACAAACGCATGCAAACATGCACACACATACAAACACACACACATTAACTCAGAGTGTAGATAATTAGCTGCAGGGGGAGAGGTAGGGAGAGAGATGCATGGCTGTTTGAAGGTCTGCTGGGATTTGTTGTGTTGCTTTGTACTGTTAATTAAAACTAAACGTTAGTGCTGCTAACCTCACAAAAAATAATAATGTAAAAAAATATGTATTGTTACGTAGACTGGACAGGTGCAGTGAAATGTGTTGTTTTACAGGGTCAGCCATAGTAGTACGGCGCCCCTGGAGCAAATTAGGGTTAAGTGCCTTGCTCAAGGCCAAATCGACAGATTTTACACCTTGTCAGCTCAGGTGTTTAAACATGGGACCTTTCTGTTACTGGCCCAACGCTCTAACAGCTAGGCCACCTGCCACCCACTGCCTTCAAAATGATGGGGTCAATTCCATTTCAGTTCTGTCAATGTACTTCCTGAATTGATGGCGTTGGAACCCTGTTAAACATTCTGGTGTCATTTTGACTGTACTGTAAGCTAAACCTATAACCTATATATCTGTTACTTTTTTCTCTGTGATTTTTCTCTCTTTCTCTCTCCAGAGTGATTGTATCCCACAAGAAGACTTCACTCCAGAGCTCTACAAAGTGTTCCTCACCAACATCTGTCCTCGACCAGAAATAGACAATATCTTCTCTGAAATGTAAGACAACTGTCGCTCAGAGCTACCCAGAACTAACAAGCATAGTACTTAGTACTTAGTACTACACTTTAGCATTATTAAGGTTCATATTAGGACATTTAAACAGTAAAATACACTTGTCCTTCTTCAACGTGGAAAAGTCCTGTTAAACAAGTTTAAAGTGAGTTGAAACTAAATTGCCACACTCTAGAGCAATTTGATGATGAACTTTGTCCTTTGTGGTTTCGTGTCTTTTTTTTAAATGTTAAAAGTGTAAATCACTTGGCCGTTCTTCCTTCAAGCAATCTTCAGAGAGAGAGAGAGAGAGAGAGAGAGAGAGAGAGAGAAATTCGATATGTTCTGGTAGAAACAGGGATATGAAAGGATTTATAATCAGAGCTCATAATTGACTTAACACATTTGATCCTCCCTTTCCTCATCTCTTTCTCTCTTTCATTCTCTTTCTATCCATTTATCTCCTCTCATATCTTGTTCCCTGCTTCTCCTCCCTCTCCTCACCCCCCTTTCTGCTCTCCTCCCTCTCTCCTCTCCTCCGCTATCTCCCTCCATCTTCTCCTCTCCTCCCTCTCTCCTAGTGGAGCTAAAAGCAAACCCTACCTGACAGTGGAGCAGCTGACTGACTTTATAAACGTCCGACAGAGAGACCCTCGTCTCAACGAGATCCTCTACCCTCCTCTCAAACCTGAACAGGTTCAGAGCCTGCTGGACAAGTATGAACTCAATGAAATGCTGGCGCAGAAAGGTTGGCATGAGTCACACACACACACACATGCACTCACACACACACATTCATTGTTTTAGAGGAACTCTGGTGTTTTGAGAGTACACATTCACCCCCCTTCTCCGGAGGGGTGGTGAGTTTGGCAGGGCAGTTACCATAGAAACCACTCAGCCGCATCCAAGGGGCCAACACAGTTCTAAAAACCCAAACTCTCTCTCACGTACAGCCTTGCTGTACACTTCCTTCCTCTCTCATACATGTGTGTGTGCGCGTCTGCACGTGTGCGTGTGTGTGTGTGTGTGTCTGGGGACTACGTTCTAGAACAAGCAGCTGGAGAGCAGTAGTGCTCACTGGTAGATAACACCTGTCTGTTTACCTATTACGCTTAGACTGGTGTCATACACACACACACACACTCACACACACTCACACTCACACACACACACACACACACACACACTGTCTATCACACAGTCACACTCAGTTTCTCCCTCATTTAGAAGAACAGTCAAATAGTTATCATGAAATAGTCCTGTCTCATCCCAGGTATACACACCACACTGTTTCAGACACCGACTACTGGCAGTACTGAGTTGAAAACAATGTTATTATACACGTTGTTATTAGAACCGTTATAACCACTTTATAATGAGTTAATAACCCTTTATTACCATGTTATTCTAAATCTATTCCATCCCTGGTTATCTGTTTTTTGAGCTCTGCGGTTACAGTCAGTATCTAGCGTGCCAGAACGTACACATGGTGTCCTGCTGGTTCTACTAATAGTTTCTAGACAGTCAGACAGTGAGGAGTGATGCCTGCTTTAGACAGAGGGATGGGGGGGAGTCCAAAATGGCACCATATTCCCCTTATGGGCCCTGGTCAAAAGCAGTGCACTTTATAGGGCCCTTTATAGGGCCCTTTATAGGGTGTCGTTTAGGAGGACAGGAGACACAAGTTTAGATGTAGTGTCTCCTGGAAAGAAACTGTTCAGTATCGTGGTGTGACAATATGAGCCTGTGATTTTCTGTGACCATGGGGTTGTGGTATATTATGAGCCTGTGATTTCTGTGACCATGGGGTTGTGGTATATTATGAGCCTGTGATTTCTGTGACCATGGGGTTGTGGTATATTATGAGCCTGTGATTTCTGTGACCATGGGGTTGTGGTATATTATGAGCCTGTGATTTCTGTGACCATGGGGTTGTGGTATATTATGAGCCTGTGATTTCTGTGACCATGGGGTTGTGGTATATTATGAGCCTGTGATTTGTGACCATGGGGTTGTGGTATATTATGAGCCTGTGATTTTCTGTGACCATGGGGTTGTGGTATATTATGAGCTTGTGTTTTCTGCTGCTTTTAACTTTTTAGACAGTAAGCAGACAACAGGTCAACCGTGCTTCAGCAATATTTCCCAGGACAAATTTGATCTGTTTCTTGATTTCAAATTGACCTAACAGAGTACACTATGTATTTCTTCAAGAACAAGACACCATCAGTTTTCCTCCCCCCAGTTCATCCCTGGCTCACGATTCAGTGTGCCCTTCCATATACACACACACTCACATCCCTCTCTTTGCCGTCCCAGTCTGAATGCCAGATTTCCCTCTGCAGTATTTATATAGCCTGGGGCAGAGGAAAGACTGCCATCTGCTCTGAAGAGTTACACACTCACACACTCACACACTCACACACTCACACACTCACACTGAAGTAACAGGGCCTGAGGGGAGTAGGACAGGAGTTGTAACAGGGCCTGAGAGGAGTAGGACAGGATCATTAACAGGGCCTGAGGGGAGTAGCACAGGAGAGGTAACAGGGCCTGAGAGGAGTAGGACAGGAGGAATAACAGGGCCTGAGGGGAGTAGGACAGGAGAAGTAACAGGGCCTGAGAGGAGTTGGACAGGAAGAATAAGAGGGCCTGATGCGAGTAGGACAGGAGAAGTAACAGGGCCTGATGGGAGTAGGACAGGAGAGGTAACAGGGCCTGAGGGGAGTAGGACAGGAAGAATAACAGGGCCTGATGGGAGTAGGACAGGAGAAGTAACAGGGTCTGATGGGAGTAGGACAGGAGGAATAACAGGGCCTGATGGGAGTAGGACATGAGAGGTAACAGGGCCTGATGGGAGTAGGACATGAGAGGTAACAGGGTCTGAGGGGAGTAGGACAGGAGGAATAACAGGGCCTGAGGGGAGTAGGACAGGAAAAGTAACAGGGCCTGAGTGGAGTAGGACAGGAGAAGTAACAGGGCCTGAGGGGAGTAGGACAGGGGTAGTAACAGGGCCTGAGGGGAGTAGGACAGGAAGAATAATGGGGCCTGATGGGAGTAGGACAGGAGAGGTAACAGGGCCTGAGGGGAGTAGGACAGGGGTAGTAACAGGGCCTGAGGGGAGTAGGACAGGAAAAGTAACAGGGCCTGAGTGGAGTAGGACAGGAGTAGTAACAGTGCCTGAGGGGAGTAGGACAGGAGTTGTAACAGGGCCTGAGAGGAGTAGGACAGGAGTCCTCCCTGTTCTCTCTCTCTCTCACCAAATGAATGTCAGAGTGACCTAAGCAGGCTCCTCTTAACCTCAGTCTTAAAGGGGCAACCAGCAGTTGGTACATCTATTTTTGGACTTTTACATTAATATATGTACCCATTGATTCTTGAAGATATAACTAAACAGTGAGCTCCAAACGTATTGGGACAGTGACACATTTTTTGTAGTTTTGTCTCTGTACTCAGCACTTTGGATTTGAAAAAATACATGACTATGAGGTTAAAGTACAGACTGCCAGCTTTAATTTTAGGGTATTTTCAAACATATCGGGTGAACCGTTTATAAATTACAGCACTTTCTTTAGGGGACCAAAAGAATTGGGGAAAATGTACTTATGTGTATTAAAGTAGTCCAAAGTTTAGTATTTGGTCAAAGTCAGTTATGTCTAAATCAAATCTGTATAAACCTTTGATGATCTTACTGTGAACTTTAACTCTGGAAAGCCTAACAGCGTTTGAAGCCGTCAATCCAACCTGCCATTGTAGTGACTTACAAACTAGTACTACCTTGAAAAGTGTAAGCCTCTGTTTGTGAGGGGAGTCTACCTAATATTGGAAGGTTTTTACAGTGTTTAAAGGGTTTTATGTGACCGTAGGGAAAGCATTCAGACGTTCGTTACACAAGAGATTATACAAGGCTTTGATACACTCTCATTAACACACAACAGGGCTAATTTGTTTCTTTAAAACCAGTCAGACATCCACGCAGCAGTCACAGTTGGTCACTGTGTCGTGGTTATGATAAAAGTTCCCACTGTCCCCAGCCACAGGATAGGTAGAAGGAGCCCTACAGCCACAGGGTAGGTAGAAGGAGCCCTACAGCCACAGGGTAGGTAGAAGGAGCCCTACAGCCACAGGGTAGGTAGAAGGAGCCCTACAGCCACAGGGTAGGTAGAAGGAGCCCTATTGCCACAGGGTAGGTAGAAGGAGCCCTACAGCCACAGATCTAGGATCAGCTTACCCTCTCCAGTGTCCCTGCAGAGGTGAAGTCTGTACGAGTTTAAAGCTGTCCTCTGTGGTCTCCCCAGGGATCCGGCTAGCTCCGATGTCACAGAGAGAACACTGTTAATTAGCCGTGAAAGTCTGCAGAGGGCAGAGCTGCATTAATTAGCATAAACGAGCTAGCAAATTAGCGATTGAATGTGTTCCATGCAATATAGGAGTAAGGAGGAGAGTTAGTTTCAGTTAGAATATTAGCATGTTAGCGAGCTAATTCATTAAAGCCCCAAGCATGTTTGCCTTTGTGTACAGTATGTTGCTATTTCATTTGTGTTTGTATTGGTAGTTGGGAGTGGTGTATGCTGGTGGGGGGGGGTATGTGTTTTAGTCGTAAGCCTGAGCTGTTCAGCTGTATGACAGAGGGATTTTACCACAGAGGGAGATAGGTGTGTGCACATGCATCTGTGTGCGCCTGTGTGCACGTGTGTGTGTGTGTGTGTGTGTGTGTGTGTGTGTGTGTGTGTGTGTGTGTGTGTGTGTGTGTGTGTGTGTGTGTGTGTGTGTGTGTGTGTGTGTGTGTGTGTGTGTGTGTGTGTGTGTGTGTGTGTGTGTGTGTTTGTGTGTGTCAGTCGTTAGTTCTGTGTGCCTGTGCAGTTGAGAGAGGCTAATTGGCTGCTTGTGTTAGCGTTTATTTCCCTGGATACCCCGCTATGGAGATCATTGATCAAAGGATGCTGGTTTAGTAAATGTGTGTGTGCGTGTGTGTACGTGTCTGTGCAAGTGATGTGTATGATTTAAAGGGAGCATGTCCGTCAGGAGAGCTGGAGGTTTTGAAGTGTCAAATGCAGCTTTTATTCAGCACCATTCAGCTTCATGCACCTGATTACTGCATTTAGAAATGCTATTCGATGTTTGAGTGATTTTAAATCGGGAAGCTAAAAGCACTTATTAGTTATTACAACATCCTTTGCCTCTGGGTTGTACCATTGATCAAACAGTTGTACGATTGATCACACACACAAATGCTGTAAGTGCACCAGAGTATGGATTGTAGGGTGACTCAGTGTGTGTCATAGGTCCTTATAGTCTGGGATTGAAACAGACTTTGTCCCTGAGATTGATTTCAGTGGCCCTCTAATTTAGACACACACACACCCCACATAACTGGGGAGGTAGGGTAAATAGTAGGAACTAGAACGGATTGTACTTAACTGTGTAAAACACATCAAACACATAGTTTGATCCCATTCACTCCATTCCAGCCATTATTATGAGCCGTCCTCCCCTCAGCAGCCTCCTGTGACACACACGCACACACTGATCGAATGAGGGAATGTGTCAATGGCTGAAAATGTGAATGGTGAAACATCTCCCATCAGGTTACACTAGTGATGAATCAGCAGGTTACAGCCTGTCTGCTTCTGTTAGCAGGTTACACTAGTGATGAATCAGCAGGTTACAGCCTGTCTGCTTCTGTCAGCAGGTTACACTAGTGATGAATCAGCAGGTTACAGCCTGTCTGCTTCTGTTAGCAGGTTACACTAGTGATGAATCAGCAGGTTACAGCCTGTCTGCTTCTGTCAGCAGGTTACACTAGTGATGAATCAGCAGGTTACAGCCTGTCTGCTTCTGTTAGCAGGTTACACTAGTGATGAATCAGCAGGTTACAGCCTGTCTGCTTCTGTTAGCAGGTTACACTAGTGATGAATCAGCAGGTTACAGCCTGTCTGCTTCTGTTAGCAGGTTAAACTAGTGATGAATCAGCAGGTTACAGCCTGTCTGCTTCTGTTAGCAGGTTACACTAGTGATGAATCAGCAGGTTACAGCCTGTCTGCTTCTGTTAGCAGGTTACACTAGTGATGAATCAGCAGGTTACAGCCTGTCTGCTTCTGTTAGCAGGTTACACTAGTGATGAATCAGCAGGTTACAGCCTGTCTGCTTCTGTCAGCAGGTTACACTAGTGATGAATCAGCAGGTTACAGCCTGTCTGCTTCTGTCAGCAGGTTACACTAGTGATGAATCAGCAGGTTACAGCCTGTCTGCTTCTGTTAGCAGGTTACACTAGTGATGAATCAGCAGGTTACAGCCTGTCTGCTTCTGTTAGCAGGTTACACTAGTGATGAATCAGCAGGTTACAGCCTGTCTGCTTCTGTTAGCAGGTTACACTAGTGATGAATCAGCAGGTTACAGCCTGTCTGCTTCTGTTAGCAGGTTACACTAGTGATGAATCAGCAGGTTACAGCCTGTCTGCTTCTGTTAGCAGCAGCTCTGGAGATGAACAGGTTTCAACTCTAATGGGTTTAGCTCTTCAACCTAACACTTAGCTAAACCTACACACCATACTACAAAGCTGACAACATTTAACATGTTGTCTTCCAGTATTTCTACTCTCTCTGACTGTTATCTCTGTTGTTCTGCTCATCTTGTCATCCTGCAGGTCAGATGTAGGCGGAGGGCTTTCCCAGGTATTTGAGTAGTGAGGGTTTACTAAAAAAAGATACAGTTTAGGGCTGATCCCAATTAGTATGACTGGTCGATTGTTTAGTCTTTAGGCTTTCGACCAAGATTGTTTAAGTTGAACAGTAACAAATAGAGATTGTTTTAGTCAAACAGTAACAAATAGAGATTGTTTAAGTTGAACAGTAACAAATAGAGATTGTTTTAGTCAAACAGTAACAAATAGAGATTGTTTTAGTCAAACAGTAACAAATAGAGATTGTTTTAGTCAAACAGTAACAAATAGAGATTGTTTTAGTCAAACAGGCTTTTTTGTTTAGTCTTTAGGCTTTCGACCAAGATTGTTTAAGTTGAACAGTAACAAATAGAGATTGTTTTAGTCAAACAGTAACAAATAGAGATTGTTTAAGTTGAACAGTAACAAATAGAGATTGTTTTAGTCAAACAGTAACAAATAGAGATTGTTTTAGTCAAACAGTAACAAATAGAGATTGTTTTAGTTGAGCAGTAACAAATAGAGATTGTTTTAGTCAAACAGTAACAAATAGAGATTGTTTTAGTTGAACAGTAACAAATAGAGATTGTTTTAGTCAAACAGTAACAAATAGAGATTGTTTTAGTCAAACAGTAACAAATAGAGATTGTTTTAGTTGAACAGTAACAAATAGAGTTTGTTTTAGTCAAACAGTAACAAATAGAGATTGTTTTAGTCAAACAGTAACAAATAGAGATTGTTTTAGTCAAACAGTAACAAATAAAGGTTGTTTTAGTCAAACAGTAACAAATAGAGATTGTTTTCGTTGAACAGTAACAAATAGAGATTGTTTTAGTCAAACAGTAACAAATAGAGTTTGTTTTAGTCAAACAGTAACAAATAGAGATTGTTTTAGTCAAACAGTAACAAATAGAGATTGTTTTAGTCAAACAGTAACAAATAGAGATTGTTTTAGTCAAACAGTAACAAATAGAGATTGTTTTAGTCAAACAGTAACAAATAGAGATTGTTTTAGTTGAGCAGTAACAAATAGACATTGTTTTAGTGAAACAGTAACAAATAGAGATTGTTTTAGTCAAACAGTAACAAATAGAGTTTGTTTTAGTCAAACAGTAACAAATACAGATTGTTTTAGTTGAGCAGTAACAAATAGAGATTGTTTTAGTCAAACAGTAACAACTAGAGATTGTTTTAGTTGAGCAGTAACAAATAGACATTGTTTTAGTGAAACAGTAACAAATAGAGATTGTTTTAGTCAAACAGTAACAAATAGAGTTTGTTTTAGTCAAACAGTAACAAATAGAGATTGTTTTAGTTGAGCAGTAACAAATAGAGATTGTTTTAGTCAAACAGTAACAAATAGAGATTGTTTTAGTCGAACAGTAACAAATAGAGATTGTTTTAGTCAAACAGTAACAAATAGAGATTGTTTTAGTCAAACAGTAACAAATAGAGATTGTTTTAGTCAAACAGTAACAAATAGAGATTGTTTTAGTTGAGTAGTAACAAATAGACATTGTTTTAGTGAAACAGTAACAAATAGAGATTGTTTTAGTCAAACAGTAACAAATAGAGTTTGTTTTAGTCAAACAGTAACAAATACAGATTGTTTTAGTTGAGCAGTAACAAATAGAGATTGTTTTAGTCAAACAGTAACAACTAGAGATTGTTTTATTCAAACAGTAACATATAGAGATTGTTTTAGTTGAGCAGTAACAAATAGAGATTGTTTTAGTTGAACAGTAACAAATAGAGTTTGTTTTAGTCAAACAGTAACAAATAGAGATTGTTTTAGTCAAACAGTAACAAATAGAGATTGTTTTAGTTGAGCAGTAACAAATAGAGATTGTTTTAGTCAAACAGTAACAAATAGAGATTGTTTTAGTTGAGCAGTAACAAATAGAGATTGTTTTAGTCAAACAGTAACAAATAGAGATTGTTTTAGTCAAACAGTAACAAATAGACATTATTTTAGTCAAACAGTAACAAATAGACATTGTTTTAGTCAAACAGTAACAAATAGACATTGTTTTAGTCAAACAGTAACAACTAGAGATTGTTTTAGTTGAGCAGTAACAAATAGAGTTTGTTTTAGTCAAACAGTAACAAATAGAGATTGTTTTAGTTGAGCAGTAACAAATAGAGATTGTTTTAGTCAAACAGTAACAAATAGAGATTGTTTTAGTTGAGCAGTAACAACTAGAGATTGTTTTAGTCAAACAGTAACAAATAGAGATTGTTTTAGTCAAACAGTAACAAATAGAGATTGTTTTAGTTGAGCAGTAACAAATAGAGATTGTTTTAGTCAAACAGTAACAAATAGAGATTGTTTTAGTCAAACAGTAACAAATAGAGATTGTTTTAGTCAAACAGTAACAAATAGAGATTGTTTTAGTCAAACAGTAACAAATAGAGATTGTTTTAGTTGAGCAGTAACAAATAGAGATTGTTTTAGTCAAACAGTAACAAATAGAGATTGTTTTAGTTGAACAGTAACAAATAGAGATTGTTTTAATTGAGCAGTAACATCTAGAGATTCTTTTAGTCGAACAGTAACAAATATATATACAGTATTTGCGCCCATCTCGGTGAACTAATCCATCACGGAGGCCTAGACTAAAAGCCAATTTATGCTTGATCCAAAAATGTGGTCGAAGTCTCCAGATGGAGGGTGTGAGCCTCCAGAGGCCAAATCGAGCTCCGTACCACATCGCCATGCACCTCCCAATTTTGTAACATTGCATAGCACCACATTGACATGGAGGATAGCACCACATTGACATGATTGGTTGACGGTAGGTGGGGGCGGTACATCCTGTAGAAAACACAAACTCACTTCCTTGACAACAGCTCTGCACTACTCTGCGAAGCGTGAGAAGTATGAATGCCCTGACGTCTGCTGAGGCCATTCTTACCCTGACGTCTGCTGAGGCCATTCTTACCCTGACGTCTGCTGAGGCCATTCTTACCCTGACGTCTGCTGAGGCCATTCTTACCCTGACGTCTGCTGAGGCCATTCTTACCCTGACGTCTGCTGAGGCAGTATCACAGTAAATGCTGCATGGCCAATGCAGACGTGGGATTGACCATGCGCCCAGATGCACAATGCACTTCTCTCTCCAGAATGCGCTCTCTCCCGCCAATTTGTGCACATTCATTGTTTCATTGTGTGAATTGTTTGATTGTTAGTGTAGATCAATTCCCCATTACATATATCACCAGTAGTACATTTACCGTTAATTCCTGTAATTTCTCATCTACAATGTTTGTTACTTTGGTTACGATAATTTCTGTTAATGCATTCAATATTATTCCGGTCTTACCGTTATCATTGTCGGAGTGGACACGTTGTTTGCAGAGTGCACAACCTATGCTACACTTGTGAGAAACAAGTTTTGGTTTATTTCATTCCATTTACGAGTTTTGTCAATTTAGTCATTGTCTTTTGTTTGGAGTTCTCCTGTCAATGCTGAGTAAGGACGCGCACGCATAAGGCTACCTGACCTGATTATACATAGAAGTAGACCTATAGGCTACCTGACCTGATTATACATAGAAGTAGACCTATAGGCTACCTGACCTGATTATACATAGAAGTAGACCTATAGGCTACCTGACCTGATTACACATAGAAGTAGACCTATAGGCTACCTGACCTGATTACACATAGAAGTAGACCTATAGGCTACCTGACCTGATTATACATAGAAGTAGACCTATAGGCTACCTGACCTGATTATACATAGAATTAGACCTATAGGCTACCTGACCTGATTATACATAGAAGTAGACCTATAGGCTACCTGACCTGATTATACATAGAAGTAGACCTATAGGCTACCTGACCTGATTATACATAGAAGTAGACATATAGGCTATCTGACCTGATTATACATAGAAGTAGACCTACAGGCTACCTGACCTGATTATACATAGAAGTAGACCTATAGGCTACCTGACCTGATTATACATAGAAGTAGACCTATAGGCTACCTGACCTGATTATACATAGAAGTAGACCTATAGGCTACCTGACCTGATTATACATAGAAGTAGACCTATAGGCTACCTGACCTGATTATACATAGAAGTAGACCTATAGGCTACCTGACCTGATTACACATAGAAGTATACCTATAGGCTACCTGCCCTGATTACACATAGAAGTAGACCTATAGGCTACCTGACCTGATTACACATAGAAGTAGACCTATAGGCTACCTGACCTGATTATACATAGAAGTAGACCTATAGGCTACCTGACCTGATTATACATAGAAGTAGACATATAGGCTACCTGACCTGATTATACATAGAAGTAGACCTATAGGCTACCTGACCTGATTATACATAGAAGTAGACCTATAGGCTACCTGACCTGATTATACATAGAAGTAGACCTATAGGCTACCTGACCTGATTATACATAGAAGTAGACATATAGGCTACCTGACCTGATTATACATAGAAGTAGACCTACAGGCTACCTGACCTGATTACACATAGAAGTAGACATATAGGCTACCTGACCTGATTATACATAGAAGTAGACATATAGGCTACCTGACCTGATTACACATAGAAGTAGACCTATAGGCTACCTGACCTGATTACACATAGAAGTAGACCTATAGGCTACCTGACCTGATTATACATAGAAGTAGACCTATAGGCTACCTGACCTGATTACACATAGAAGTAGACCTATAGGCTACCTGACCTGATTACACATAGAAGTAGACCTATAGGCTACCTGACCTGATTATACATAGAAGTAGACCTATAGGCTACCTGACCTGATTACACATAGAAGTAGACCTATAGGCTACCTGACCTGATTATACATAGAAGTAGACCTATAGGCTACCTGACCTGATTATACATAGAAGTAGACCTATAGGCTACCTGACCTGATTATATATAGAAGTAGACATATAGGCTACCTGACCTGATTATACATAGTAGACCTATAGGCTACCTGACCTGATTATACATAGAAGTAGACCTATAGGCTACCTGATTATACATAGAAGTAGACCTATAGGCTACCTGACCTGATTATACATAGAAGTAGACATATAGGATCTGATAGTATTTCTGATTGGCTTAACGCACCACCACTAATGACCTGTGGAGCTTCTCAAAGTAATGTTTTCTTCACCTCAAACAGCAAACAAACAAAGTCTGTTTTTAGATCCATTGAGAATTGCAATAGTTCCTCAATGTATTTTAAAAATCATTCCAGCTCTCTCCCTTTCAATTACCACTCAGCGTGAAAGGGAAAAATGTCATGCTCTGATCCAATGGAAACATCTGATTACTTCTTATAAGTGCTTGACTTGGACTGAAATAGGGTATGGTACTCATTTTGGGCCCACAATACTATTGATTCTATAAGAGGAACAGGAGCTCAAGCAGTAGAACATGCCCAAGTCAAGCACTGCTTCTTATCCCTTGTGCAAATAACCTCCAGCTGTGTCTGTCCCGAGCTCACTGGTCCAGGAAACTGAGGGCCCAGAATATTTTATACAATGTTGCAAGTTCGCTAGCTTCGGCTGTAACCAAGTTAATAGTTGATACAATGTTTCAAATTCGTTGCAGACAGGCCATGTGTAGCCAATGTGATTTATAGGATATTTATTTTCATCAGGATATTTTCTACCTGCAGGCTGCAATGTTTTTATTTATTGGCTTCATGTAGGCTGTTTTAACATAGTTGACAATGGCAATAGAAGTTACTTTTTAGGTTTGTATCATTTTAATTTAGGTTTGGATAGAATTTTGATTAACCACATGACAATAATTTTGAGATATGAAGACCTTATTATAAATTAAATGAAACTGTTTCACGAAAATGTGCATGTGAAAACAATAACTGGCACACAGATTGGTAGAAATGTAAGATAAATTGGCATTCCATAGGAGAAAAGTTGCTGACTCCTCATGTAGCCTATTACCGGCAACTTCAGGAGAGTAATAGCAGAATCTGCGAAAGCCAACAGGAGCGGGAAGAGAATAGTTGGGTCAGGTTTTTTTCTTCTGGTTATCTAGATCTCTGGCGCCCTCTTGAGGCATTTGTTTATTTCATAAAACCGTAAACTTAAAGCATCAGACAAGCTCAATACCTATTGCTGATTTTTTTTTAAACACATAGGGTGTGTCTATATATGGAAAAATACACGTTTAAAACAGACAACACTTTTGGTCGGCCAATTTTTTTGAGTTGGGGACAGTTGGGGACAGCCCTACTAGAGTCCAAACAGTAACATGTTGTGTGTTTTTGTGTGTTCCCACAGGTCAGATCTCGGTGGACGGCTTTGCCAAGTACCTGAGTAGTGAAGAGAACAGCATCATCCCCCCAGAGAAGCTGGACCAGAGTGAAGACATGACCCTACCACTGCCTCATTACTTCATCAACTCCTCCCACAACACATACCTCACAGGTAGGCCTATTCTTAAATGTCTTTATTTTTAGTACTGTGATAACTAATAAGTAACACATAATCATATATGGTTGTTTGACCCTTTCAAAGAGAATCAAATTCAGCCAGTGAGGTTCCTTTCCGTCCTGTGCACCTCAGGTGCTTATCCAAACAGCACCCTCAACATTTCTGCAGACTGGTATTCAGACTGACTAGCCTATGGCAGCAATAAGAATAGAAGCCAAAACTACAAAGGCCATTCTAGCTACAATAGATTATATATATTATTAATCTATTCAAATCTGTTCCGGGGAGAGGGAGTGTGTGAAAATCTCTCAAGTGAATCAAATTTCTCCCACAAGAGGAATATTACATTTCTGTAATAGGCTAACGTCAAATAATGAAAATAGAAATGGTCATCAAAATTGTTAAACAGTTTTAAAAACAATTCTAATAAATTCAACAAATTCAACACAACAGATGAAGATACTCCAAACTTGTTGATTCCTTTTTTATCCATCAAGTATTGAATGAATTATAGCACATAAAATGCAGTCATATATACATTTTCTAATTGTATCAGGTATTTATATTATATTTTGTGTTAAAATAATGAAAATGATATGTGCCTAATTTTCTTAAATACACTGGGTCTATTTGCATATATGACAACATTTAGATAAAGGGGTGGAACAGGGCTGCAACAACAAACACTTGTTCTGTCTACCCTACCTGCACTCACCTGTACTGTCTACCCTACCTGCACTCACCTGTTCTGTCTACCCTACCTGCACTCACCTGTTCTGTCTACCCTACCTGCACTCACCTGTACTGTCTACCCTACCTGCACTCACCTGTTCTGTCTACCCTACCTGCACTCACCTGTTCTGTTTACCCTACCTGCACTCACCTGTTCTGTCTACCCTAAATGCACTCACCTGTTCTGTCTACCCTACCTGTACTCACCTGTTCTGTCTACCCTACCTGTACTCACCTGTTCTGTCTACCCTACCTGTACTCACCTGTTCTGTCTACCCTACCTGTACTCACCTGTTCTGTCTACCCTACCTGCACTCACCTGTTCTGTCTACCCTACCTGTACTCACCTGTTCTGTCTACCCTACCTGCACTCACCTGTTCTGTCTACCCTACCTGTACTCACCTGTTCTGTCTACCCTACCTGCACTCACCTGTTCTGTCTACCCTACCTGTACTCACCTGTTCTGTCTACCCTACCTGCACTCACCTGTTCTGTCTACCCTACCTGCACTCACCTGTTCTGTCTACCCTACCTGCACTCACCTGTTC
The DNA here is from genome assembly GCF_045679555.1 of Salvelinus alpinus. Classification (NCBI taxonomy): domain Eukaryota; kingdom Metazoa; phylum Chordata; class Actinopteri; order Salmoniformes; family Salmonidae; genus Salvelinus; species Salvelinus alpinus. The sequence goes on along the minus strand of NC_092093.1, from coordinate 20,629,113 downwards.
TGTCTACCCTACCTGCACTCACCTGTTCTGTCTACCCTACCTGCACTCACCTGTTCTGTCTACCCTACCTGTACTCACCTGTTCTGTCTACCCTACCTGCACTCACCTGTTCTGTCTACCCTACCTGCACTCACCTGTTCTGTCTACCCTACCTGCACTCACCTGTTCTGTCTACCCTACCTGCACTCACCTGTTCTGTCTACCCTACCTGTACTCACCTGTTCTGTCTACCCTACCTGCACTCACCTGTTCTGTCTAGTCTACCTGCACTCACCTGTTCTGTCTACCCTACCTGCACTCACCTGTTCTGTCTACCCTACCTGTACTCACCTGTTCTGTCTACCCCACCTGCACTTACCTGTTCTGTCTACCCTACCTGCACTTACCTGTCCTGTCTACCCTACTTGCACTTACCTGTTCTGTCTACCCTACCTGCACTCACCTGTTCTGTCTACCCTACCTGCACTCACCTGTTCTGTCTACCCTACCTGCACTCACCTGTTCTGTCTACCCTACCTGCACTTACCTGTTCTGTCTACCCTACCTGTACTCACCTGTTCTGTCTACCCTACCTGCACTCACCTGTTCTGTCTACCCTACCTGCACTCACCTGTTCTGTCTACCCTACCTGTACTCACCTGTTCTGTCTACCCTACCTGCACTCACCTGTTCTGTCTACCCTACCTGCACTCACCTGTTCTGTCTACCCTACATGCACTCACCTGTTCTGTCTACCCTACCTGTACTCACCTGTTCTGTCTACCCTACCTGCACTCACCTGTTATGTCTACCCTACCTGCACTCACCTGTTCTGTCTACCCTACCTGTACTCACCTGTTCTGTCTACCCTACCTACACTCACCTGTTCTGTCTACCCTACCTGCACTCACCTGTTCTGTCTACCCTACCTGCACTCACCTGTTCTGTCTACCCTACCTGTACTCACCTGTTCTGTCTAGTCTACCTGCACTCACCTGTTCTGTCTACCCTACCTGCACTCACCTGTTCTGTCTACCCTACCTGCACTCACCTGTTCTGTCTACCCTACCTGTACTCACCTGTTCTGTCTACCCTACCTGCACTCACTTGTACTGTCTACCCTACCTGCACTCACCTGTTCTGTCTACCCTACCTGCACTCACCTGTTCTGTCAACCCTACCTGCACTCACCTGTTCTGTCTACCCTACCTGCACTCACCTGTTCTGTCAACCCTACCTGCACTCACCTGTTCTGTTTACCCTACCTGCACTCACCTGTTCTGTCTACCCTACCTGTACTCACCTGTTCTGTCTACCCTACCTGCACTCACCTGTTCTGTCTACCCTACCTGTACTCACCTGTTCTGTCTACCCTACCTGTACTCACCTGTTCTGTCTACCCTACCTACACTCACCTGTTCTGTCTACCCTACCTGTACTCACCTGTTCTGTCTACCCTACCTGCACTCACCTGTTCTGTCTACCCTACCTGCACTCACTTGTTCTGTCTACCCTACCTGTACTCACCTGTTCTGTCTAGTCTACCTGCACTCACCTGTTCTGTCTACCCTACCTGCACTCACCTGTTCTGTCTACCCTACCTGCACTCACCTGTTCTGTCTACCCTACCTGTACTCACCTGTTCTGTCTACCCTACCTGCACTCACTTGTACTGTCTACCCTACCTGCACTCACCTGTTCTGTCTACCCTACCTGCACTCACCTGTTCTGTCAACCCTACCTGCACTCACCTGTTCTGTCTACCCTACCTGTACTCACCTGTTCTGTCTACCCTACCTGCACTCACCTGTTCTGTCTACCCTACCTGCACTCACCTGTTCTGTTTACCCTACCTGCACTCACCTGTTCTGTCTACCCTACCTGTACTCACCTGTTCTGTCTACCCTACCTGCACTCACCTGTTCTGTCTACCCTACCTGTACTCACCTGTTCTGTCTACCCTACCTGCACTCACCTGTTCTGTCTACCCTACCTGCACTCACCTGTTCTGTCTACCCTACCTGTACTCACCTGCTCTGTTTACCCTACCTGCACTCACCTGTTCTGTCCACCCTACCTGCACTCACCTGTTCTGTCTACCCTACCTGCACTCACCTGTTCTGTCTACCCTACCTGTACTCACCTGTTCTGTCTACCCTACCTGCACTCACCTGTTCTGTCTACCCTACCTGCACTCACCTGTTCTGTCTACCCTACCTGTACTCACCTGCTCTGTTTACCCTACCTGCACTCACCTGTTCTGTCTACCCTACCTGCACTCACCTGTTCTGTCTACCCTACCTGTACTCACCTGTTCTGTCTACCCTACCTGTACTCACCTGCTCTGTTTACCCTACCTGCACTCACCTGTTCTGTCTACCCTACCTGCACTCACCTGTTCTGTCTACCCTACCTGCACTCACCTGTTCTGTCTACCCTACCTGCACTCACCTGTTCTGTCTACCCTACCTGTACTCACCTGTTCTGTCTACCCTACCTGCACTCACCTGTTCTGTCTACCCTACCTGCACTCACCTGTTCTGTCTACCCTACCTGCACTCACCTGTTCTGTCTACCCTACCTGCACTCACCTGTTCTGTCTACCCTACCTGTACTCACCTGTTCTGTCTACCCTACCTGCACTCACCTGTTCTGTCTACCCTACCTGCACTCACCTGTTCTGTCTACCCTACCTGCACTCACCTGTTCTGTCTACCCTACCTGTACTCACCTGTTCTGTCTACCCTACCTGTACTCACCTGTTCTGTCTACCCTACCTGCACTCACCTGTTCTGTCTACCCTACCTGCACTCACCTGTTCTGTCTACCCTACCTGCACTCACCTGTTCTGTCTACCCTACCTGCACTCACCTGTTCTGTCTACCCTACCTGCACTCACCTGTTCTGTCTAACCCTACCTGCACTCACCTGTTCTGTCTACCCTACCTGTACTCACCTGTTCTGTCTACCCTACCTGCACTCACCTGTTCTGTCTACCCTACCTGCACTCACCTGTTCTGTCTACCCTACCTGCACTCACCTGTTCTGTCTGCCCTACCTGTACTCACCTGTTCTGTCTACCCTACCTGCACTCACCTGTTCTGTCTACCCTACCTGCACTCACCTGTTCTGTCTAGTCTACCTCATTAATTACTGTTGTTGTCACGTTCTCTTGCATAATTTAACAAGAGTTGCAATAGCAGGATACCCTTGGATCAACATGTTTACACCTATCTAAACATACTTTACATTGTTTGCGAGATCAGACATAATACTGTTAACTATAATTTGAGTGTTCATTTTTGGAAGTTGCTTTCATTTCAACGCATTTAATTTGTAAACATTTAAACTATCAAATTATTACTTTTTTCCAATTCAACAAAAAACAAACACCCTTTAAAACAAAGTTATCTTTCTTGTGATGTAAGTGTCGAGATGATGTGTTAAATTCCAGACGAAGGTGTAGCGTTCTTATAGACAATGTATTCTATTGAGCCAATTTCAGTCATTGTCGGGGTGTGTTTGACAGAGCAATACAAAACCACTTCCACCACCGTGACTTTAACAGGAATAAATGACAGGCCCAAGCAAGAGTATGAAAGACTACCACAGGAATAGAATGAGAGCAATCAATCCAGCGAGATTTAAGTGCACCCCTCAAACACCCCGGTAATACAGTGAGCTCCAAAAGTATTGGACATTGTTGTTTTGTCTCTGTACTCCAGCACCTCGGATGTCAAATTATACAATGACTATGTTAAGGTGCAGACTGTCAGCTTTAAAGGGATATTTCTGTCCCTTGGCAGAGGGAGACAATAATATTTCTAACAAGTCATAACTGATTACTTTATGGCCAGGGCATTATTATTTCTTTACATTGATCCGTCTGTAATCTGCTCCTAATCAGAACTGTGCTGAAGGCAGAAACTCATTTAGAAGTTAACTTTCCTGTAATGGAGTAAGAGGCGTCTTAAGATGCTGTCATCCCCAGCAAGTCGTGGTGTGTGTGTGTGTGTGTGTGTGTGTGTGTGTGTGTGTGTGTGTGTGTGTGTGTGTGTGTGTGTGTGTGTGTGTGTGTGTGTGTGTGTGTGTGTGTGTGTGTCCCTTCACACTCCTAAGGAAGAGATGAGATTGCATTTATAGAGGAGCTCAGCGGTGCCTTCTGAGGTGACACACACACACACACACACACACACACACACACACACACACACACACACACACACACACACACACACACACACACACACACACACACACACACACACACACACACACCCACATACACTCACAGACACAGATGTGAGTGTGTCTGGTAATATGCGGTGGTAATACGATGCTGATGTAGAGAGAACTGCTTTGTTAATGGAGAAAGTGCTCTGCTCTGTGGAATGTAGTGCTGCTCGTAACTCTAATGACTAATGTGCCTAATGAAAGCGTGAGATGTGTGGGAATGTCTCGTCTTGACACACAGTAGGGAGGGAATAAATTAGTTAAATAATGTGGTTAACTGTCTTTAAAAGAAGAATCTGTTAAGTGTTTTGTGTGTGTGTGTGTGTGTGTGTGTGTGTGTGTGTGTGTGTGTGTGTGTGTGTGTGTGTGTGTGTGTGTGTGTGTGTGTGTGTGTGTGTGTGTGTGTGTGTGTGTGTGTGTGTGTGTGTGTGTGTGTGTGTAGCGGGCCAGCTGGCAGGTAACTCGTCGGTAGAGATGTACCGGCAGGTCCTCCTGTCAGGTTGTCGCTGTATCGAGCTGGACTGCTGGAAGGGACGCACCACCGAAGAAGAACCTGTCATCACACACGGATTCACCATGACAACTGAAATCTCCTTCAAGGTAAACTGTCTGGAACCAGAGAGATAGTAGAGAGAAATGGAGGGAGATGGGGAGGGATGGAGAAAGAGTGAGTGGAAGCGAGACAATGGGCATGGAGGAGGAGGGAGAAAATAGGGAGAAGGGAGGGAAAGAGAGAAGGAAAGAGGGGAGAGGGAGGGAGAGAGAGAAGAGGGGAGAGGGAGGGAGAGAGTTGAGAAAGAGGGGAGACGGAGGGAGTGAGAGAAAGAAAGAGGGGAGAGGGAGGGAGAGAGAGTTGAGAAAGAGGGGAGAGGGAGGGAGGGAGAGAGAGAAAGAAAGAGGGGAGAGGGAGGGAGGGAGAGAGAGTTGAGAAAGAGGGGAGAGGGAGGGAGGGAGAGAGAGTTGAGAAAGAGGGGAGAGGGAGGGAGGGAGAGAAAGAAAGAGGGGAGAGGGACAGAGTGAGAGATGAGAAAGAGGGGAGAGGTAGGGAGAGAGAGAGAAAAGGAAAGAGGGGAGAGGGAGGGAGAGAGAGAGAGAGAGAGAAAAGGAAAGAGGGGAGAGAGAGAGAAAGAGCTAAATATGGTTTTACCAATCAGATCAGCTCTGAAAATATCTGATGTAATTGGTCAAAAAAACTATTTGTGGAAAAAAGGTCAGAATTGGGCTGCCTGTGTAAACGCAGCCTAAGATCAAGAGAAGGAGACTTTGATTGAGAGTGAAATAGAAAAGTGTAAGTGGACTGATAGAGAAAGGGAATGAGAGAGAGGGAATGAGAGAGAGAAAGAGAGAGAGGGAATGAGAGAGAGAGAATGTGCGGAAGATAGAGAGAGAGAGAAGGGGAAGTGTGTGTGAGAGAGATAGAGGGTAAGCTATTAAGTGTATTTACCCACTTGCGTCGATATAAATGGTTGTAAAATTCACTTAACCACTTAGTCTTACGCTACTAAACATCCCTATCAGATGTCCAATGAGTCAACAAGCTCTACACCAGCGGCTCTCCACATCACTGTAACACTCCTGTACTTCAAATATTCATAATAGATATTTTGCGATAGCCTGACCACCAGCCATTTTATATCTGTCATCAAATAATATACCCTGTCTGTCTTCTCTATGTGTCTATAGGAAGTGATTGAGGCCATAGCAGGGTGTGCCTTCAAGACCTCCCCTTTCCCTGTCATCCTCTCCTTTGAGAACCACGTGGACTCGTAAGTCAACAACTCTCACGCCTCTGTGTGTTTCAGGAGTTTACCTTTGTTTGATGTCTTTGATAAATGAACCCTTTTCCTCTTTGTTTAACATCGGTTCAAACAGTGATTCTGAACCTCTGTATTCTATGGTTATTGTAGTGCAATTTTAGCTGCTATGCTTGCCACTCTTATGTATTGCGCTAATTAGCTATATGCTAATGTTAGCCACTCTTAAAGGAGGCCATTAACTAATAGCTACATGCTAATACCAGAGACGGAAGAGGAAGGGAGACACCCCACTCGCAGTTTTTTTCTGGTTCAATAAAAGTTAATGAACTACTCTGAGTAGACCAGACCCAGCTGCTATTGGATTGGTGTCTATCTGAGACACACACAGTTAGTACACTGACAATTGTTTTCAATGGTAAAAGGCCTGAATGAACTATCTTCATTTATCACCATCTTTGCTCATACTAGTCACTCTTAAGTCAATAGTGACTCACTACATGCTAAAGCTAGCCGCTCTGAAGCCATTAGCTAGCTAGATGCTAATGCAGCGAAGGTGGCTTGGTGAGCCACATTTGCATGTTTAGTGACCTTGCCTGAGCTGAGACCTGGAGACTTGCGTTAGCTCCCCAAGGACACCCAGATTCAAATCCCAATCGTTCACACTAACGCTATCAACTTCAGTAGCAAATTGCTAAATACCAACATTAGACCACTGTGAGGTGATTGTAATGGTTGTAACACTGTATGTGTGTTGCCTCCCAGGCCCAAGCAGCAGGCCAAGATGGCGGAGTACTGCAGGTCAATATTTGGAGACATGTTACTGACCGACCCTCTGGAGAAGTACCCTGTAAGTACACAAGACCCCTGCTTGCACATACACTGATGTTTACACACTATCAAATACACAGTTCAACACACCTCTATGACATGGACCAGTGAGTGTAGTGTCTCTCTCCGCTCCCTCACCCCTGAGTGACCCTCTAAACAGCCTCATGTCAACTAAAACTACATGTTTACCTGTCTCTTTTGATCTCTCATTCCCTCTCTCTCTTTCTCACTCTCCGCTGCCTCTCCCCTCTCTCTCCCTCAGCTTTCTCCCTCCCTTCCTCTCTCTATCGCTCTTTATCCAAACCAACCCTTTTCATCTGTCTGCAATCACAACCACATGATCCTCTCTCCCTACCAGTCAGCTATAAGGGGATAAGTTACAGAGGGCAGTCACTGGGTTGTGCTGTGTGTCTATGTGTGTGCGTGCGTGTTGTGTTACGGGGTGATCTGTAGACTGTGCTTCTTTTCTTATCTACTTCCAGCCAGTTGCCATGGCTACCAGTCAAAAGCTTGCATTGTCCCTTTGTGGAGGAACTTCTTGTCAGAGTCCATTCTGACATAACAACAATCACACACACATAAACACGCACAAATGCACTCACAAGCACACAGCAATGTTTTTTTTAAAGGCTGTAAATGAGGCTGAATGAACTGTTTCGCTGCCAGACAAGGCTCCGCTGATAGCCTGGTGTAGCAGTGGTAAGGTGTTGGGACTGCTGTTGGCCCTAACAGTGTTTGGGCACCGTTTGTCACCATTATAGTGCAATTCATTTATTGTTTAGTGTTGTGTTGTGTAGTGGGTTTGCTGGCATGCATCAACAATGTTTTGTTGTTGCCAAATTCGCCACTGAGTGTGATTGATATGGGAGTTTAGGACATGGCCATGGGGGACTAAAGATGGTTGTAATGGAATGATTGCTTCCGGAAAGTTGCTCACAGATCAATGACCCTCTGTTGCTCCTGTAGCTCATAGGGATGTGTTACACTTCCTCCTCAGCCTGAGGTGGCACCACCTGCACTGCAGAATTGTTCACTTCGGTGGCGCCAGCTGGTAAGCTGCTTCGGGAGGGTGGACACGTGCTATGAAGGCAGAGGTCCTGGGTTTGAGCCTCGGTGTGAGCTGAATCAGGAGGAAGCAGTACTGACTAAGCAAGAAGTGTGATGTCCTTTACAGTCCATTAAGCGGAAATGCTGAGCTCGTTTTGGTGAGAAGTAACGTGTATTTGTATGGATCGAGATGTTCTCTGACTTGAGGATGAAAGAGAACTGAAGACAAGTTTGAGTTAGAGTTTATTTTATTTTTACAGGGACAGTGCACATTAATCAACGCTTCAGTAAAAGTGCCGGCCGGCTAATTTTCAACCGCAGTCCCTGGGCAGGTTATTAAAAACGAGCAGTGGGTACAATGATTGAAAAACTTGTATGTCTACATTTATTTTGCTATGCGAGCAGCATGGTTAGCCTGTTAGCGAGCGGCTGCGTGGCCAGGCGGTAAAATAGAAATTGGTTCTATTTGTGACCCTCATCGGGCTGCAAGTTCAGCCTCTCCCATCTCCCCATTGGTTTTTAGGAGCATATACCCACATTGGTGATTGGAAGATGAACTGAGGTCCTCACTCCAGTCAGTTGAAATAATGCTGTAAAGTTGGTTGCCAACCATCATATAAAGTCAGAAGAAGAAAAAGAAGCCTGAAGGAAGGAGGAGAGATTACTAGAAATGAACTTGATTTACCGTTTTATCTGTGGAATAATTGTAGGAGTAAAGGACCTTGTGCATTTCAGGTAAAATAACAACCCAATGTTTATATCCCAGGACAAATTAGCTAGCAACAGCAAGCTAGCTAGGTAAATTGCCATAAATGTTTAATGCTTTTTGACCTGTCCCCAAATTAATATAATTGGCTCAGAGTTTGTTTTGATATTTCAACCTGCGTGTCCTGATCACTTCTGGTGTGGATGAAGATAATGGTGGACGACGCACGCGTCCGGTTTGGTCAGCATGTAACACTCCGTTATCAATGGACATCAGCAGTGTGATCCAACAGAACAGAAGGGCATCACATGAATAAACCAGTGCTGTGCCTACTCAAGTCTGCTCTCCAGAGAGAGAGAGTGTTGTAAGCATACACTCCCACTCTCCCCAAAGGAAACCCCATTCTGGGGCGTAGAAAGTGTTGAAGCTGTAAACTAAACACTTGCTTGCAATCACAGCCTGTAAGGGCCTTATTTCATTCAGGTCACTAAGAAGCCTTTTACACTATGACTGACCAACACCCTGTCATCATCACAACACCAAGTTTGTTTTGATACACACACGCCCACCAACATCATCATTAGTAGGAACCTTTCTTGGTTGTTACTCTCAAGTAAAGAGTCTAACTCTCTCTCTCTCTCTCTCTCTCTACTATCCTTCTCTTCCCTCCCTCTCTCTCCTCTCTCCCTCCCTCTCTCTCTCTCCCTCTATCCCTCCCTCCCTCACTCTCTCTCCTCTCCTCTCTCCCTCCCTCCTTCCTTCCATCCCTCTCTCTCTCTCTCTCTCTCTCTCTCGCTCTCTCTCTCTCTCTCTCTCTCTCTCTCTCTCTCTCTCTCTCCTTCTATCCCTCTCTCTCTCTCTCCTTCTATCCGTCTCTCTCTCTCTCCTTCTATCCCTCTCTCTCTGTCTCTTCTCTCTCCGTCTCTAGTTGGAGACAGGGGTGCCCCTGCCCAGTCCAATGGATCTGATGGGAAAGATTCTGGTGAAGAACAAGAAGAAACACATCAAGACATCGAGTACCAAGAAGAAACTGTCAGAACAGGCCTCCAATACCTACAGTGACTCATCGAGTGTGCATGAGCCCTCTTCTCCCAGCGCAGGTATGGTTACAGTACACACACACACACACGCACACGCACACACACACACACACACACACACACACACACACACACACACACACACACACACACACAGTAAACTCAAACTTAACATGTGTAAATATTAGTATGAACATAACAAGACTCAACAACTGAGACATAAACTGAACAAGTTCCACAGACATGTGACTATCAGAAATTGAATAATGTGTCCCTGAACAAAGGGGGGGGGGGGGGGGGGGGTCAAAATCAAAAGTAACAGTCAGTATCTGGTGCATCTCCTCCTCATGGACTATACCAGATTTGCCAGTTCTTGCTGTGAGATGTTACCCCACTCTTCCACCAAGGCACCTGCAAGTTCCCAGACATTTCTGGGGGGAATGGCCCTAGCCCTCACTCTCCGATCCAACAGGTCCCAGACTTGCTCAATGGGATTGAGATCCGGGCTCTTCGCTGGCCATGGCAGAACACTGACATTCCTGTCTTGCAGGAAATCACGCACAGAACGAGCAGTATGGCTGGTGGCATTGTCATGCTGGAGGGTCATGTTAGGATGAGCCTGCAGGAAGGGTACTACATGAGGGAGGAGGATGTCTTCCCTGTAACGCGCAGCATTGAGATTGCCTGCAATGACAACAAGCTCAGTCCAATGATGCTGTGACACACCGCCCCAGACCATGACGGACCATCCACCTTCAAATTGATCCCGCTCCAGAGTACAGGCCTCGGTGTAACGCTCATTCCTTCGACAATAAACGCGGATCCGACCATCACCCCTAGTGTGACAAAATCGCGACTCGTCAGTGAAGAGCACTTTTTGCCAGTCCTGTCTGGTCCAGCGCCGGTGGGTTTGTGCCCATAGGCGACGTTGTTGCTGGTGATGTCTGGTGAGGACCTGCCTTACAACAGGCCTACAAGCCCTCAGTCCAGCCTCTCTCAGCCTATTGCGAACAGTCTGAGCACTGATGGAGGGATTGTGCGTTCCTGGTGTAACTCGGGCAGTTGTTGTTGCCATCCTGTACCTGTCCCGCAGGTGTGATGTTCGGATGTACCGATCCTGTGCAGGTATTGTTACACGTGGTCTGCCACTGCGAGGACGATCAGCCATCCATCCTGTCTTCCTGTAGCACTGTCTTAGGCGTCTCACAGTACAGACATTGCAATGTATTGCCCTGGCCACATCTGCAGTCCTCATGCCTCCTTGCAGCATGCCTAAGGCACATTCACTCAGATGAGCAGGGACCCTGGGCATCTTTCTTTTGGTGTTTTTCAGAGTCAGTAGAAAGGCCTCTTTAGTGTCCTACGTTTTCATAACTGTGACCTTAATTGCCTACTGTCTGTAAGCTGTTAGTGTCTTAACGACCATTCTACAGGTGCATGTTCATTAATTGTTTATGGTTCATTGAACAAGCATGGGAAACAGTGTTTAATCCCTTTACAAAGAAGATCTGTGAAGTTATTTGGATTTTTACGAATTATCTTTGAAAGACAGTTTCTTTTTTTGCTGAATTTATATGAGTCACAGGAGGTTGGTGGCTCCTTCATTGGGGAGGATAAGCTCATGGTAATAGCTGTAATGGTTTCCAGGTGTTTGATGCCATTCTATTTGCTCTGTTCTGACTATTATTATGAGCCATCCTCCCCTCAGCAGCCTCCACTGTTATGAGTATATGAAGTAGTCAACAACACAGCTCAGTGATGGAGAGGGCCAGGAAAGTGATGAATGATCAACTACAGCCAGGTCTTACTGTAAGATGTAGGATTTATGATTGGCAAGCAATTCTCCCACCAATATAATTCAAATAAACATCCTCTGTCTGTCAATGGCCGACAAGGGACTTGTGTGTGTGTGTGTGTGTGTGTGTGTGTGTGTGTGTGTGTGTGTGTGTGTGTGTGTGTGTGTGTGTGTGTGTGTGTGTGTGTGTGTGTGTGTGTGTGTGTGTGTGTGTGTGTGTGTGTGTGTGTGTGTGTGTGTGTGTGTGTGTGTTTGGACCAACTGGGGGCATTTTGTTGGTCCCCACAAGGTCAAATGCTACTTTTAGGGGGTTTAGCATTAAGGTTAGAATTAGGTTTAAGGTCAGGGTTAGGAGCTAGGGTTAGTTTTATGGTTAGGGTTAGGAGCTAGGGTTAGTTTTATGGTTAGGGTTAGGAGCTAGGGTTAGAGTTACGGTTAGGCTTAAGGTTAGGGTAAGGGTTAGGGGTTAGGGGAAATGGTATTTTGAATGGGACTGAATTGTGTGTCCACACTAGGTTAGTTGTACAAGACTGTGTGTATGTGTGTGTGTGCATGCCTCTGTGCATGAGTGTGTCCTTCTGTGCATGTGTGTGCATGTGTCAGGTTAAGTTTTATAGCTACCCAGGTGCCTCTGGTACAGCTATGCTTTACCAGAACAGGACAGGCAGGGAGGCAGGCAGCAGGATTGATGTTCTTAGCATTCCCCTTCACACAGAATCACCCTGCATCCATCAACAGCAACCTACTGGGACTCCCAGCCATTTGCCACACTTGGGGCGGCAGGTAGCCTAGTGGTTAGAACGATGGGCCAGTAACCGAAAGGTTGCTAGATCAAATCCCTGAGCTGACAAGGTAAAAATCTGTCGTTCTGCACCTGAACAAGGCAGTTAACGTACTGTTCCTAGGCTGTCATTGTAAATAAGAATTTCTTAATTGACTTGCCTAGTTAAATAAAGGTACACACTGCCCCCTGCTGGTAGAGTCACAGACACATTTCATCCTGCGCTACAGCAGTCCATCTTGATCTCTGAAGCATTTCGTAGAGACTGGTGAAGGGAAATATCTCGGAAAAGGCTCATGGTAATGGCAGGAATGGAAATGGATTCCTCTGTGTTTCATACTGTTCCATCCATTCCATTACAATGAGTCCATCCTCCGATTTAAAAGTGACACCAGCCTCCACTGCATATACAGTATCACATAATGGTTATTGATTGTTTTCTGTCCACCAGGGTCGACCAACCAGGAGATGACAGAGTCCTCCCAGCCGATAGAGGTCGCTGGGCTCAGCCTCAGATCACAGGGAAGGAAGTCCATCGGTGAGCCATATGGGAAAGACTATAAGGACACAGCTACTCTTAAACCGACAAGCCAAAACTTAAAACTGAACCTGACTCTAACCTCATTTTTTATCAATTCTGAAGCAAAATATGGTTTGGGTGTCAGGTGTGTCTTTATAGCCTTTTCCGAGCCATAACCTTGGTCTGTACATGGAATTCTATTCCACATCAAGTAACTGATGCAACCAGTAAAATTTGATTAAAAAACAGATAAAAATACACCTTATGGAACAGCGGGGACTGTGAAGAGTCACACACACACAGGCATAGACACATGCATGCACACACACATAACATACGTACTATACACACGTGCACATGGATTTAGTGTTGTAGATATGTGGTCGTGGAGCAGGGGCCAAAAGGGCATACACTTAATGTGTTGTGAAATCTGTTGTGAAAGGTAATGTAATGTTTTTAATTGGATATAACTGCCTTAATTTTGCTGGACCCTAGGAAGAGTAGCTACTGCCTTGGCAGGAACCAATGGGGATCCATAATACATAGAAATACCCCATCAGACACTCCTCCTCCTCTTTTACCTGGTCCTAAAACAACCCTTAGTAGCCCTAGTTCTAAAACCTAGTCACTTCCTTAGTTTCTTCCTTCCCCTATTCCCTTTCTCTAGCTCCTTCCCTTAATTCCTTTTCCTATACCCCCTATCCCTAGCTCCCTCCACCCTTTTCCCTAAGTGGCCCTACAGTAACCCCACTGAAAAGCTTGGTGGATCTATTTCCATATTGCTTACAGCTCCATCCACCCCCTTCAGAAGTCTAACCCCTGGGGCTTGCTCTCTGACCATACAGCCTTCAGTAATCACCAGCATGTAGTCTGAGAAGCTAACTTAAATCTGCGTTTGTCTTTCAGGTGAAGTTGAGGCAGAGAGTGACGATGAGGATGATGATGACGATGACTGTAAAAAGGGGTCCATGGATGAGGTACATCTTCATTCTTTCTCCTGCGCCATCAGGTCTCTTGTTACATGTATTGTGTTCTTAGGCTGCCCCCTAGTGGAGATTCAAAAACACACTTACTTCTCTGGCTATGTTTCAATAGTCAAACAAGGAGAGGAGAGGAGAGGAGGAGGGAGGAGAGGAGGATTCTCTTTCTGACTGTTGTGTGTTCCTCCTCCAGGGTACAGCGGGCAGCGAGGCGTTTGCCACAGAGGAGATGTCCAACCTAGTCAGTTATGTCCAGCCAGTCAAATTTAACTCCTTCGAGGCCTCCAAAAGTAGGACCATCACTCGTGACCACAACTCAACACCTGTTTAGACCACACTTAAATATTTATTGCAATTGTGAACCACATTTTTTGGCACTTTGAATACACACCAACTCAAATGAGTTGTTCTGTTCTCACAGATGTACTGTTTAACATTCAGGTGCATTTGAAAGCAAAAAAATAATAAATCCCAAAAGTTATGCAATTTTTTTAATGAATTTATCAATCAATCAATTGCTGTTGTTCCAGAGATCAATCGGAGCTATCAGATGTCATCGTTTGTGGAGACCAAAGCCTTGGAGCAGCTCACCAAGTCACCTGTGGAGTTTGTTGAGTATCCTTCCCACTCTGTGTGAAATATTCAAATTCTGTTCAAATTCTTTCATTTGTTGAAACTGTCTCGAGTCAAAAAAGTACACCAGAAGCAAGGTGAACTTGGAAATCACCTGGTTAAGTCCAGGAGCCTCATTTATCAAAAGGTTAGTATTTTTTTATTTTAAACTTGACGAGAAAAAGTGTGTGTATCCGCACAAATCTCAGACCATGCTTACGCTCAACTTCTAGTGGTTGATCAACTGACTGGGTTATTCCAGCTACACAACAAATATTAGGCTATTATTTATCCATTGCTCATTCAATAGCCAAACATGCTCAACAGTAAATAGACTTGTAGCCTATGTCAGTATGGGTAGGCTACAGTATTACTGTGCAATAGGAGCTGGACATAATAACATGTTTAAGGAGATAGAAAGACAACCATGCATTGATAAACAAAATATTGAACAACAATTCATCTTTTGCAGAGGATTGCGGGCTGTAGGCAGCATTTACTTTTAAATTGTTGAATAGACAATCTTTCAGAATGTGCTGGCAGTGTTTAGCAGCTATAGGCGACATGCATTTTAAGTTGGAAAAGTAGCTGAAAAATATGAAAACATTCTGCCCACACCTTCTACAGAAATGTGATCAAACTGTCATGGCCCAGTTCCAACATCTTCAAATCATACTACAAATGACAGTGTTTTTGTTATCATAAAAGGTGATGGAGTGCATTTTCCAGGCTGGATTGTAACACTCGTTCACGAGCTTAGAAATATAGAATGGCTCTGAATTATCAATGAAAACACCCATATGTGTTCTTGCGCACCCAAATCCTAGAATCTCCACGTACGCCATTACATTTACATTTAAGTCATTTAGCAGACGCTCTTATCCAGAGCGACTTACAAATTGGTGCATTCACCTTATGATATCCAGTGGAACAACCACTTTACAATAGTGCATCTAACTCTTTTAAGGGGGGGGGGGGTTAGAAGGATTACTTTATCCTATCCTAGGTATTCCTTAAAGAGGTGGGGTTTCAGGTGTCTCCGGAAGGTGGTGATTGACTACGCCAACATGTTGTGAGAAATGAATGCATGGTTGATAAGGCCCACGGTGTCCTCTCCTTAACGGAGCGTGTCCAGGTATAACAAGCTGCAGCTGAGTCGTATCTACCCTAAAGGCACCAGAGTAGACTCCTCCAACTACAACCCTCAGCTCTTCTGGAATGCGGGCTGTCAACTGGTGGCCCTGAACTTCCAGACCATAGGTAAGAACTACATCAACACACACACACACTATTTTATTAAGGTGATATATATCTCTCAGAGCTGTTTACATAGTTGAACCTGAGTATGGGAAGGGCTATGTGTGTACCTCTGTATCTTTCTAACACCTCTCTCCCTTCTTCTCATCTCACTCTCTCTCTCTTTCCCGCTCCCTCCCTCCATCAATCCATCCCGCTCTCTCTCTCTCTCCCTCCCTCTCTCTTTCCTCTCCCTCTCTTCCTCCCTCTGTACCTATCTCCCTCCATCTCTCTCTCCTCTCCCTCTCTCTTTCCTCTCCCTCTCTTCCTCCCTCCCTATGTGGTACCGCTACCGCACGGCCAGCGGTACCGAAGTGCCAAGTCTAGGTCCAAGAGGCTTCTAAACAGCTTCTACCCCCAAGCCATAAGACTCCTGAACATCTAGTCAAATGGCTACCCAGACTATTTGCATTGCCCCCCCCCCTCCTCTTTTAAACTGCTGCTACTCTCTGTTGTTATCATCTATGCGTAGTCACTTTAATAACTCTACCTACGTATTATCTCAATTACCTCGACTAACTGGTGCCCCCGTTGACTCTGTACCGGTACCCCCCTCTATATAGTCTCGCTATTGTTATTTTACTGCTGCTCTTTAATTACTTGTTACTTTTATTTCTTATTCATATATATATTATTATATATTATTATATTTTTTTTAACTGCATTGTTGGTTAAGGGCTCGTAAGTAAGCATTTCACTGTAAGGTCTACACCTGTTGTATTCGGTGCATGTGACTAACAACATTTGATTTGATTTGTGTCTCTCTCCCTCCATCTCTCTCTCCCCTCACTCTTTCTCTTCTCTTTCGCCCTCTCCTTCTCCATCCCCCTATCTCCCCCATCTTTCTATGTCTTTCACTCTCCCTCTCCCTTTCCTCCATTTTCTCACTCTCCCTCTGTATCTATATCCCTCTCCCTCCCCTCTCTCTCGATATCTTTCTCCCTCCCTCTCTCTCTCCTTCCCTCTCTCTCTCTCTCTCTCTCTCTCTCTCTCTCTCTCTCTCTCTCTCTCTCTCTCTCTCTCTCTCTCTCTCTCTCTCTCTCTCTCTCTCTCTCTCTCTCTCTCTCTCTCTCTCTCTCTCTCTCTCTCTCTCTCTCTCTCTCTCTCTCCCTCCTGAATATATCTCCCTCCCCCATCTATCTCCCTCTCTGCCCTCCCTCACTCCCTTTACCTCTCTCTCTCCCTCCCTATGTATATTTATCCCTCTCTCTCTCTGCCCTCTCTCTCTTTTTCCCTTAACCTCTCTCTCCCCCTTTCTTTATCTATCTATCTCTCTCCCCCTCTCCCTCTCTCTACCCCTTCTCTCTCTCTCTCTCTCTCTCTCTCTCTCTCTCTCTCTCTCTCTCTCTCTCTCTCTCTCTCTCTCTCTCTCTCTCCCCTCCCTCTCTCTCTCTCTGCCCTCTCTCTCTCTTTCCCTTAACCTCTCTCTCCCCCTTTCTTTATCTATCTATCTCTCTCCCTCTCTCTACCCCTTCTCTCTCTCTCTCTCTCTCTCCCCTCCCTCTCTCTCTCTGCCCTCTCTCTCTCTTTCCCTTAACCTCTCTCTCCCCCTTTCTTTATCTATCTATCTCTCTCCCCCTCTCCCTCTCTCTACCCCTTCTCTCTCTCTCTCTCTCTCTCCCCTCCCTCTCTCTCTCTGCCCTCTCTCTCTCTTTCCCTTAACCTCTCTCTCCCCCTTTCTTTATCTATCTATCTCTCTCCCCCTCTCCCTTCCTCTACCCCTTCTCTCTCTCTCTCTCCCCTCCCTCTCTCTCTCTCTGCCCTCTCTCTCTCTTTCCCTTAACCTCTCTCTCCCCCTTTCTTTATCTATCTCTCTCCCCCTCTTCCTCTCTCTCCCCCCTCCCTCTCTCTCTCTCTCCTTCAGACCTGTCCATGATGTTGAACCTGGGTATGTATGAGTACAATGGAAAGTGTGGTTACAGGCTGAAACCAGAGTTCATGAGACGACCAGACAAACACTTTGATCCCTTCGCTGAGAGCACTGTGGACGGCATCGTAGCCAACACATTGTCTGTTAAGGTGTGTGTGTGTGTGTGTGTGTGTGTGTGTGTGTGTGTGTGTGTGTGTGTGTGTGTGTGTGTGTGTGTGTGTGTGTGTGTGTGTGTGTGTGTGTGTGTGTGTGTGTGTGTGTACATGCTTGCGTACATGTGTATTCGTATGTGTGCGCGTGTGCCTGCGCGCATGTGCGTGTGTGTACGCTTGTGTATGTGTGCACGGACATTACAACTCTCACACTTAATATCTTCATCTATCTCCCTCCAGATCATCTCAGGCCAGTTCCTGACCGATAAGAAGGTGGGGACGTATGTGGAGATAGACATGTTTGGTCTGCCGGTGGACACCAGAAGGAAAGGTTTTAAGACCAAGACGTCTCAGGGCAACGCTGTCAACCCTGTCTGGGAGGAGGAGGCCTTTGTCCTCAAGAAGGTAAACCACAATGTAGCGCAGACTGTTATGGGATTTGTAGTTCTTTAAGATCACTGAAGGTAATGCTGTCAACATTATCTGGGAGGAGGAGACCTTGATCTTCAAGAATGCACACCTATAGATGTACATAATGTTCGATTGAATTATGTGTGTAAATTACTGTTTAAAACATCATAGAGCAAAGTGTTATGGGATTTGTAGTTCTTAATAATGAAAACAATCCAGACCTCCCAGGGTAATCTGTCAACATTATCTAGGAGGAGGAGGCTGTCGTTATCAAAGTGTCTCCTTTCTTACATGTGTGTGTGTGTCTGTGTGTCTGTGTGTGTGTGTGTCTGTGTTTCTGTGTGTCTGTCGTTCCGCAGGTGGTACTGCCCACACTGGCCTCGATGAGGATATCTGTGTTTGAAGATGGAGGGAAGTTCATTGGCCATCGCATCATTCCTGTGAATGCCATCCGCCCAGGTGAGGCTTACAGCCTGTTAGCCTGACTGACTACCATTCTGGTCCATTGTTCTGCTTGAGTGATACTGTGTAAGCAGTCCTTGAACTTCTGATCACCGACCCATGTGTGTGTGTTCCAGGTTATCACTACATTGGTCTGAGGAATGAGAAGAACCAGGCTCTGACCCTCCCTGCTTTGTTTGTCTACGTAGAGGTCAAGGACTATGTCCCTGATACATTTGCAGGTACAGCGGTTGACATACCTTACAGAATACTGGAAAATACAGTAACTAACCATAGAGTTCTAACCATGTTGATTTTTCCACTGGCTTACATAACATCATCTATGATACATTCTGTCCCCTCCCTCACTCTGATCTCTTTCTCAGATGTCATCGAGGCATTGTCCAATCCCATCCGTTACGTCAACCTGATGGAGCAGAGAGCCAATCAACTGGCAGCTCTCACTTTGGAGGAGGGGGCAGAGGAGGAGGACAGCAAAGAGGTGTGTGTGTTTTTGTATTAGTCTGTGTGTGTGTGTGCTTGCGTGCGTGCGTGCTTGTGTGTGTGTGTGTGTGTGTGTGTGTGTGTGTGTGTGTGTGTGTGTGTGTGTGTGTGTGTGTGTGTGTGTGTGTGTGTGTGTGTGTGTGTGTGTGTGTGTGTGTGTGTGTGTGTGTGTCATCCCCACACTAATCGACCTGTAACAGATCAATGAGCATCTCCCCAGGCAGTAGTCCTCTCTTTGGGTTAGAGCTATTGACCAGGGGTTAGGAACTGAGGCCTGTCGCTTTGTGAACAGATGATTGGGTTAGAGCTATTGACCAGGGGTTAGGAACTGAGGCCTGTCGCTTTGTGAAGAGATGATTGGGTTAGAGCTATTGACCAGGGGTTAGGAACTGAGGCCTGTCGCTTTGTGAAGAGATGATTGGGTTAGAGCTATTGACCAGGGGTTAGGAATTGCGGGGTGAGGGTTATGAGGTGAGGGACGGTGGATGGGTTGAGCTTATTACCCACAGGGACAGTCAATGGAGAGCTTGTACATGCCGACACCATGGCAACGGTCGCCTAGTGAGTTAGTGGGCTTTCCACTGGAGGTTCAGAGACAGAGGGAGAGGGAGATTAAACCAAATCATAAAAAAACTAAAAGATAATTACTTGACACATTGGAAAGAATTAACAAAGAAACTGAGCAAACTAGAATGCTATTTGGCCCTAAACAGAGAGTACACAGTGGCAGAATACCTGACCACTGTAACTGACCCAAGCTTAAGGAAAGCTTTGACTATGTACAGACTCAGTAAGCATAGCCTTGCTATTGAGAAAGGCTGCCGTAGGCAGACCTGGCTCTCAAGAGAAGACAGGCTATGTGCACACTACCAACAAAATGAGGTGGAAACTGAGCTGCACTTCCTAACCTCATGCCAAGTGTATGACCATATTAGAGACACATATGTCCCTCAGATTACACAGATTCACAAAGAATTCAAAAACAAACCCGATTTTGATAAACTCCCTTATCTACTGGGTGAAATACCACAGTGTGCCATCACAGCAGCAAGATTTGTGACCTGTTGCCACAAGAAAAGGTCAACCAGTGAAGAACAAACACCATTGTAAATACAACCCATATTTATGCTTATTTATTTTCCCATTTGTACTTTAACCATTTGCACATCGTTACAACACTGTATATATACATAATATGACATTTGAAATGTCTTTATTCTTTTGGAACTTCTGTGAGTGTAATGTTTACTGTTCATTTTTTCATTGTTTATTTTTCTTTTGTTTATGATCTACTTCAGTTGCTTTGGCGATGTTAACATATGTTTCCCATGCCAATAAAGCCCCTTTAACTGAATTGATTAGATAGGAGAGGAGAGCCAAGGAAAACAGAACCAGCTCAGGGAGGGAGGACTCAGTAACAGGTGGTTTAGTGGAATAGTATTTGAAAGAAATACACGCCAAGTACTACAACAAGTCAGGGTTGAAGAGAACCTAGAGAGAACGTTGGGAGAACCTAGAGGAAACGTTTGGAGAAAGTAGTAGAGAGCTTTAGGAGACCTTTGAGACAACGTAAGGAGAACATTGGCTAAATGTTAGTGAAACATTAGAGAGTGTTGTCAGTGTGACTATGATCTGAGCCATGCTGAGAGTGGGGTACCACAGCTATGTCTACAAGGTTTCCAACAGGCTGCAGGTACGCTCTGTGTGTGTGGTGTGTTGATTGTGGTGTCGTATATTTGACGTACAGTAGCTTGTTTGTGATAGAGTCATGGAATCGTATGGTTCTACTCTCATCTCATTGCATAGGCTGCAAAAACATTGAGCAGAATCATGTATGTGTTGGGTTGTAATGTGACATACAGTTGAAGTCGGAAGTTTACATACACTTTGGTTGGAGTCATTAAAACTCGTTTTTCAACCACTCCACAAATGTCTTGTTAACAAACTATAGTTTTGGCAAGTCGGTTAGGACATCTACTTTGTGCATGACGCAAGTCATTTTTCCAAAAATTGTTTACAGACAGATTATGTCACTTATAATTCACTGTATCACAATTCCAGTGGGTCAGAAGTTTACATACACTAAGTTGACTGTCCCTTTAAACAGCTTGGAAAATTCCATAAAATGATGCCATGGCTTTAGAAGCTTTTGATAGGCTAATTGACATAATTTGAGTCAATTGGATGTGTACCTGTGGATGTATTTCAAGGCCTACATTCAAACTCAGTGCCTCTTTGCTTGACATCATGGGAAAATCAAAAGAAATCAGCCAAGACCTCAGAAAGAAATTGTAGACCTCCACAAGTCTGGTTCATCTTTGGGAGCAATTTCCAAACGCCTGAAGGTACCACGTTCATCTGTACAAACAATAGTACGCAAGTACAAACACCATGGGACCAAGCAGCCAGCATACCGCTCAGGAAGGAGACGCATTCTGTCTCCTAGAGATGAACGTACTTTGGTGCGAAAAGTGCAAATCAATCCCAGAACAACAGCAAAGGACCTTGTGAAGATGCTGGAGGAAACAGGTACAAAAGTATCTATATCCACAGTAAAACGAGTCCTATATCGGCATAACCTGAAAGGCTGCTCAGCAAGGAAGAAGCCACTGCTCCAAAACCGCCATAAAAAAGCCAGACTATGGTTTGCAACTGCACATGGGGACAAATATCGTACTTTTTGCAGAAATTTCCTCTGGTCTGATGAAACAAAAATAGAACTGTTTGGCCATAATGACCATCGTTATGTTTGGAGGAAAAAGGGGGAGGCTTGCAAGCCGAAGAACACCATCCCAACCGTGAAGCACGGGTGTCAGGGTTTTTGCTGCTGGTCATTCGAGTCAAGTGCAGGAGAGCAGAGATAGGTGATCAGGCGACTTTATTTGCCAAGAGCAATAACAGACGGGCACAAACAGCTACAACTCAAGCCAACCGGCAAAAATGACAAGCGCAAAATACCGTCAAGAATACAACCATAAGTTTCACCAAAATTTCCCCGATAGGGTACAGGCAATGCCCAGGGTGAAAAAAACAGACTGGCGCGATACAATAAAAACTAAACAAAACAATTCCACACAAAGACATGGGGGGAAGAGAGGAATATATATATGCAGTGTGATTAGGGAATGTAAACCAGGTGTGTGGGGAACAAGACCAAAAAAAAGAAAAAATGGAGCGCCGATGGCTAGAAGACCGGTGACGTCGACCGCCGAATGCCGCCCGAACAAGGAGAGGAGCCGACTTCGGCGGAAGTTGTGACAACGGGGGTGGCAGCATCATGTTGTGGGGGTGCTTTGCTGCAGGAGGGACTGGTGCACTTCACAAAATAGATGGCAGGAAAACGATGTATAAGCAACATCTCAAGACATCAGTCAGGAAGTTAAAGCTTGGTCGCAAATGGGTCTTCCAAATGGACAATGACCCCAAGCATACTTCCAATGTTGTGGCAAAATGGCTTCAGGACAACAAAGTCAAGGTATTGGAGTGGCCATCACAAAGCCCTGACCTCCAATCCTATAGAAGATTTGTGGGCAGAACTGAAAAAGCGTGTGCGAGCAAGGAGGCCTACAAACCTGACTCAGTTACACCAGGTCTGTCAGGAGGAATGGGCCAAAATTCACCCAACTTATTGTGGGAAGCTTGTGGAAGGCTACCCGAAACGTTTGACCCAAGTTCAACAATTTAAAGGCAATGCTACCAAATACTAACTGAGTGTATGTAAACTTCTGAACTACTGGGAATGTGATGAAAGAAATAAAATCTGAAATAAATCATTCTCTCTGCTATTATTCTGACATTTCACATTCTTAAAATTAAGTGGTGATCCTAACTGACCTAAAACAGGGATTTTTTACTATGATTAAATGTCAGGAATTGTGAAACACTGAGTTTAAATGTATTTGGCTCAGGTGTATGTAAACTTCCGACTTCAACTGTACAGTACATTGGGCAGACGCTTACACTCTAGTCAGATAATGTGATAAGTCAATGTGACCAGTACTGTGTGGACCTGATAAAGTGCTTTGAGGCCCAGTAAAAAATGCCTCATAAAGGCACCTTATCAGTTGCGCTGTCAATGTATTTGATTGATAGGTGGAGGCGGCTGGTGATGATCCAATGGAGCCTGACCCCCGGGTGACCTTGCCAGCAGAGAATGGGGTCAGCCACGCCCCCATCATCTCCTCCAAACCCCCCAGCCTGGTCAGCCACCAGCCACAGCCCACAGGTAGAGGTCAAATCTCCACTTGAACTTACAGTAATAATAATAATAATAATTTATTAAACTTCTATAGCGCTTTTCATAATAGAAATCTCAAAGCGCTTCATGAGGAAAAATCAAACAAACAAATACTACATGACCAAAAGTATGTGGACATCTGCTCGTCGAACATCTCATTCCAAAATCATGTGCATTAATATGGAGTTGGTCCCCCCTTTGCTGCGAAAACAGCCTCCACTCTTCTGGGAAGGCTTTCCACTTGATGTTGGAACATTGCTGCGGGGACTTGCTTCCATTCAGCCAGGAGCATTAGTGAGGTTGGGCACTGATGTTGAGCGATTAGACCTGGCTCTTAATTCCAAAGTTGTTTGATGAGGTTGAGATCAGGGCAGGCCAGTCATGTTTTTACACACCAATCTCGACAAATCATTTCTGTATCGGCCACCACTCCAGCTGATGCTTGGCATTGCACATGGTAATCTTAGGCTTGTGTGCGGCTGCTTGGCCATGGAAACCCATTTCATGAAGCTCCCGATGAACAGTTCTTGTGCTGAGGTTGCTTCCAGTGGCAGTTTGGAACTCTGTAGTGATTATTGTAACCAAGGACAGATGATTTTTAAGCGATACGGGCTTCAGCACTCGGCGGTTCCGTTCTGTAAGCTTGTGTGGCCTACCACTTCGCGGCTAAGCCATTGTTGCTCCTAGACGTTTCCACTTCACAATAACAGCACTTACAGTTGACCAGCTGGGGCAGGGCAGAAATTTGATGAACTGACTTGTTGTTTCAGCTCTTCTGTAAGGCCATTCTACTGCCAATGTTTGTCTATGGAGCTTGCATGGTTGTGTCCACATATTTTTTGCCATGTAGTTTATCATGACTGTGACTCCGATATGGCAACCAGTTAACTTACATTTGGCATTCCACAACACATTTACCACCCACTTGGGTTGCCAGATACAACCTGCCAAAACCCGCACTAACAGGTGTATATTGTTCATCAGGTTCAGTGAAAACTGCAGTGAAGACTGAGGATGTCATTCAGAGTGTTCTCACAGGTAAGACTAGAGTAAGACTCAGTAACAAGCTAAGTGAACATGTGTGGTCATTTGTCTATCTGTACTGGCATTACACCAATCTGAAACATCACAGAATTGTGCACCCTGTATGTAAAGAAGCAAAAACTGGCAGGAAGAAAGTCATTGATCAAAACACATATTTTCTCTCTCTCTCTCTCTCTCTCTCTCACTCCCTCTCTCTCTTCTTTCCATCCCTCCTTCCTCCAGAGATGGAGGCCCAGACAGTAGAGGAGTTGAAGCAGCAGAAGGGCTTTGTGAGGGAGCAGAGGAAGCAGTATAAAGAGATGAAGGAGTTGGTAAGGAAACACCACCGTAAGACCAGCGAGATGATCAAGGAACACACGGCCAGGGCTGCAGAGCTGCAGAACCAGCACCAGCGCAGGACCTCCGCGCTGCAGAAGAGCCACAAACGTGATGGTAAGAAAAGGTAGGTAGCCCTGCTCTTCTTTTCCTCCTCTTAGTCCTCCTCCGCTACTCTTCTTCTCCTCCTCTTAGTCCTCCTCCACTAGTCTTCTTCTCCTCCTCCTCTTAGTCCTCCTCCACTACTCTTCTTCTCCTCCTCCTCTTAGTCCTCCTCCACTACTCTTCTTCTCCTCTTCTTAGTCCTCCACCGATACTCTTCTTCTCCTCCTCTTAGTCCTCCTTCGCTACTCTTCTTCTCCTCCTCCTCTTAGTCCTCCTCCACTACTCTTCTTCTTCTCCTCCTCTTAGTCCTCCTCCGATACTCTTCTTCTCCTCCTCTTAGTCCTCCTCCATTACTCTTCTTCTCCTCCTCCTCTTAGTCCTCCTCCACTATTCTTCTTCTCCTCCTCTTAGTCCTCCTCCGATACTCTTCTTCTCCTCCTCTTAGTCCTCCTCCGCTACTCTTCTTCTCCTCCTCTTAGTCCTCCTCCCTGCTCTTCTTCTCCTCCTCTTAGTCCTCCTCCCTGCCCTTCTTTCTGTATCCCTCTATTCCTCTCACCAGTGGCGATTTTAGGATATAAATATTGGTAGGCAAAGCAAAAAAATAATCCATGCCAGCAAAGCCACTACACAACACAACACTAAACAATAGATTCATTGCACTATAACGGTGACAAACGGTGCCCACAAACTCTCCCAACAGAAGTCCCAACACCTTACCACTGCTACGCCTTGTCTGGCAGCGAGACAGTTCATTCAGCCGAATTTATTGCCTTTAAAAAAAAACATAGCTGATATGGCTGACTTGCTTAAACAAATGTGGATTCTACTGACAATTGAGATGTACAAACTATGGCATAAGGGGACGACAAGCAGATAAGAGGCAATCTGTCATTTTGATTAAGACATTAATGAACGAGCTAGGACTCAGAACATGGGGCGTTCTTACAGTATTCTCCCTGTACACCAAGTCAAAACCATAGGATAAATAAAGGGGGCATATAAGCAGACAATGAAAGCTCTTACAATATTCGATGATGACATTTCTCTAAAACAGGCAATAGGATACATTTGCACCAGCAAGTCAGAACAGTAGGCGAAATTAAGAGGGGGAAAGGGATCAAATTATTAGGGTGATGCACATGGGCTACTAACAGCTTACCACACAACATACACTTAGTATTACTTTCTTAGCTACAGTATACATATCTCCCTGGTCAATCTGCCACTCCTTGGGCTACAATACATATTTTGCCAATTGGCCTGGACCCCTTTTACTGCCGACACGGAGGCCCGCCGATTCAGCCACGACTGGTCTACCTACGTAATCCGCCGAGGTGTTTCAACAGGCTCCTCCGTTGCGACGTTCCCTGAAGGCCCATCCGCGGCTCGCTAGCTGTCTAGAGCATATCGGACTGTTAGCTGAAGAGGACCATCAGCCAATTTCTTGAGCAACAATACCTATTTTGCCTGGACCCTTTTAGTGCCTACACGGAGCCCTGCCAATCCAACACGACTGGTCTGCCGACGTAACCGTCCAAGGGGGCAACAAACAACAGACTTCTTCCACCGCGACGTCCCCCCTAAGGCCCTTCTGCTATTCTGCTATCCCCGGCCCGCTAGCTGTCTGAATCGCCATGTCTCCAGCTCGCCTAGCCTCCCACTGGTCCCTATGATTACTCGGCTACGCATGTCTCTCCCTAATGTCAATATGTCTTGTCCATTGCTGTTTTGGTTAGCGATTATTGTCTTATTTCACTGTAGAGACTCCAGCCCTGCTCAATATGCCTTAGCTAGCCCTTTTGTTCCACATCCCACACATGCGGTGACCTCACCTGGTTTAAATGGTGTCTCAAGAGGCAAAACCTCTCTCATCATCACTCAATGCCTAGGTTTACCTCCACTGTATTCACATCCTACCATACCCTTGTCTGTACATTATGCCTTGAATCTATTCTTCCGCGCCCAGAACCAGTTCTTTTAGCCTTTAGCTGTACCCTTATCCTACTCCTCCTCTGTTCCTCTGGTGATGTAGAGGTGAATCCAGGCCCTGCAGCGCCTAGCTCCACTCCCATCCCCAGGCGCTCTCATTTGTTGACTTCTGTAACCGTAAAAGCCTTGGTTTCATGCATGTTAACATTAGAAGCCTCCTCCCCAACTTTGTTTTATTCACTGCCTTAGCACACTCTGCCAACCCGGATGTCCTAGCCGTGTCTGAATCCTGGCTTAGGAAGGCCACCAAAAATCCTGACATTTCCATCCCTAACTATACATTTTCGGACAAGATAGAACTGCCAAAGGGGGCAGAGTTGCAATCTACTGCAGAGACAGCCTGCAGAGCTCTGTCATACTATCCAGGTCTGTGCCCAAACAATTCAAGCTTTTCCTTCTAAAAATCCACCTTTCCAGAAACAAGTCTCTCACCGTTGCTTCTTGTTATCTTTTAGGGATAGACGTGCCGCTAGCGACCCACCTTGACAACATCCGGGGAAATTGCAGAGTGCGAAATTCAAAAATACTAAATTCGTAATATTAAACATTCATGAAGATACAAGTGTCTTACATCATTTAAAAGCTTAACTTCTTGTTAATCCAGCCGCTTTGTCAGATTTCAAAAAGGCATTCCGTCAGTAGAGGATGCCTTGTTATTCTTTAAAAGTGCTTTCCTCACCATCTTAAATAAGAATGCCCCATTCACAAAATGTAGAACCAGGAACAGATACATATAGCCATTGGTTCACTCCAGACCTGACTGCCCTTGAACAGCACAACAACATCCTGTGGCGTACTGCATTAGCTTCGAATAGCCCCCGCGATATGCTACTTTTCAGGGAAGTTAGGAACCAATATACACAGGCAGTTAGGAAAGCTAAGGCTAGCTTTTCCAAACAGAAATTTGCATTCTGTAGCACAAACTCCGAAAGGTTCTGGGACACCTCCTCCCAGCTGCCCACTGCACTGAGGCTAGGAAACACTGTCACCACCGATAAATCCACGATAATTGAGAATTTCAATAAGCATTTTTCTACGGCTGGCCATGCTTTCCATCTGGCTACCCCTACCCCGGTCAACAGCCCTGCACCCCCCCACAGCAACTTGCCCAAACCTCCCCCATTTCTCCTTCACTCAAATCCAGATAGCTGATGTTCTGAAAGAGTTGCAAAACCTGGACCCTTACAAATCAGCTGGGCTAGACAATCTGGACCCTCTCTTTCTAAAATGATTTGCCGCAATTGTTGCAACCCCTATTACTAGCCTGTTCAACCTCTCTTTTGTATTGTCTGAGATCCCCATATATTGGAAAGCTGCCGCGGTCATCCCCCTCTTCAAAGGGGAAGACACTCTAGACCCAAACTGTTACAGACCTATATCTATCCTACTCTGCCTTTCTAAGGTCTTCGAAAGCCAAGTTAACAAACAGATCACCAACCATTTCGAGTCCCACCATACCTTCTCCGCTATGCAATCTGGTTTCCGAGCTGGTCATGGTTGCACCTCAGCCACGCTCAAGGTCCTAAACGATATTATAACCGCCATCGATAAGAGACAATACTGTGTAGCCGTATTCATCGACCTGGCCAAGGCTTTCGACTCTGGCAATCACAACATTCTTATCGGCAGACTCAACAGCCTTGGTTTCTCAAATGACTGCCTCGCCTGGTTCACCAACTACTTCTCAGATAGAGTTCAGTGTGTCAAATCGGAACTTGTCCGGACGTCTGGAAGTTTCAATGGGGGTGCCACAGGGTTCAATTCTCAGGCCGACTCTTTTCTCTGTATACATCAATGATGTCACTCTTGTTGCTGGTGATTCTCTGATCCACCTCTACGTAGACGACACCATTCTGTATACTGGCCCTTCTTTGGACACTGTGTTAACTAACCTCCAGACGAGCTTCAATGCCATACAACTCTCCTTCCGTGGCCTCCTACTGCTCTTAAACGCAAGTAAAACTAAATGCATGCTCTTCAACCAATCACTGCCCGCACCTGCTCGCCTGTCCAGCATCACTACTCTGGACAGTTCTGACTTATAATATGTGGACAATTACAAATATCTAGGTGTCTGGTTAGACTGTAAACTCTCCTTACAGACTCACATTAAGACTCGTATTTCCAATCAAAAATGAAATCTAGAATCAGCTTCCTATTTCGCAACAAAGCATCCTTCACTCATGCTGCCTAACATACCCTCGTAAAACTGACTATCCTACCGATCCTTGACTTCGGCGATGTCATTTATAAAATAGCCTCCAACACTCTACTCAGCAAATTGGATGCAGTCTATCACAGTGCTATCCGTTTTGTCACTAAAGCCCCATATACTACCCACCACTGCGACCTGTATGCTCTCGTTGGTTGGCCCTTGCTTCATATCCGTCGCCAAACCCACTGGCTCCAGGTCATCTATAAGTTTTTGCTAGGTAAAGCCCCGCCTTATCTCAGCTCACTGGTCACCATAGCAGCACCTGCCCATAGCACGCGCTCCAGCAGGTATATTTCACTGGTCACCCCCAAAGCCTATTCCTCATTTGGCCGCCTTTCCTTCCAGTTCTCTGCTGCTAATGACTGGAACGAACTGCAAAAATCACTGAAGCTGGAGACCAATATCCCCCTCACTAACTTTAAGCATCAGCTGTCAGAGCAGCTCACATATCACTGCACCTGTACGTAGCCCATCTGTAAATAGCCCATCCAACGACCTCATCCCCATATTGTTATTTTTATTTATTTTTTGCTCCTTTGCACCCCAGTATCTCTACTTGCACATTCATCTTCTGCACATCTATCACTCCAGTGTTTAATTGCTAAATTGTAATTACTTCGCCACTACGACCTATTTATTGCCTTACCTCCCTAATCTTACCTGTAATGTTTATGTCCAATGGCCGATGAGCACCAATACGTTTTATCTATAATTTCTCCTAATTTAAAAAGGATTTGCCAGTAGACTGTCGACTTGATTCATGATGATGACTGCTAGCTTGCTAGATAAGATTTTGAAAGTATGATGTTGATTGGACATAAGCTACTGTAGATATAACGTGATTAGACGTCATTTTATCTGTGGCCAATGACCTTGAACCTTCTTGGATGGGCACTTCTAATGTAACTCTATGGCAGCATCCAAGGGACTATCCTTAGATGTAGCGGTGATGTAGTGTCCCCATGAGTGACAGAACACTAAGCCAATCATGGTGTAACTATAGGAACATTACCCAATCCCGGCACAACTAAAGAACATTATCAACCCCTACGTGTGTGTTTAGCAGGTCGGAGCAGTCCCTGTCGACCCTGGAGCAGGAGCTGTGTGTGTTGGACCAGGAGTCCAGTCAGAGACTGTCTGAGCTGAAGGAGAAGCAGCAACAACAGCTACTCACACTGAGACAGGAGCAGTATTACAGTGAGAAGTACCAGAAGAAAGAACACAACAAAATGGTACAGGCACGCATGCACACACACATGCACACCCACGCACTCACGCACACACACACACACACACACACACACACACACACACACACACACACACACACACACACACACACACACACACACACACACACGCACCCACGCACTCACGCACACACACGCACACACGCACACACGCACACACGCACACACGCACTCACGCACACACACAAACACGCACACGCACACGCACACGCACACACACACACACACACACCTAACCATATCCTCAACCAGAGTTATACTAGAGACCAGCGTACCTAACTACATACAGTAGATCTATTATTTGCGTTGAATCAGCATTAACCCTCAACTCAGTAAAATGCGGGCTTTATGGCCAAAATCACCCTGTTGTGCTGACCTTAGATCAGTGTAAAGATTTCCCAGTGCTCCTCTACTGCTTTGTGAGATGGAAAGACTGAGTGTAGTAACTGATCTGTGTACAGTTTGTGTGGATGAGGTGTCAGGGTTTATCCATGATGAATAGAACCATACTGACAGACCAATTATATTCTCCAATGTCAACTGATAAGTCATGCCTGAGTTAAACAGAAAGCATGAGTCAGCTATCATATGCTACGAGGCAAACAAACTGTAGGATAACCAGTGTTCTTTTTCCTGTGGATCTCTAGCTGTTGGAGAAGTTGACAACCATAGCCGAGGAGTGTCAGAGTGTCCAGCTGAAGAAGATCAGAGACATCTGTGACAAGTAAAAAAGTGCACACACACACACACACACAAACAAAAGCACATTCACAAACAAAATCACACACACACACGTACACACACACACGCACACACACACACACACACACACACACACACACACACACACACACACACACACACACACACACACACACACACACACACACACACACACACACACACACACACACACACACACACACACACACACACACACACACACACACACACACACACACAAGAAGCTCATGTATGCATGTATTTCATGGGGTTTCACTATCCTCCTATTTCTCCACAGGGAAAAGAAAGACGTGAAGAAGAAGATGGACAAGAAAAGACAGGAGAAGATTAATGAAGCAAAGGCCAACAACAAGAACGTGACAGAGGAGTAAGTACATGGGGTTGGGGAAGAGACCTCCTAATACATAAGTGCTCATGCTCCTTAAGGCCACCAGATGGCGATGAAGATTCATGCCTGACTGACTGATCTAGCTAATGATCACGACAGGACCAGTTTAATACAAATATTCCGTAATTTTTCATAGAAAGACTTAATGCTTGTAGGTCATAGGTCATCAGGTAGACCTACCAACTTTTATATGGTCCTTTGAGCTAGATTGGAACAAGGAACATCAGGATTATTGACTGTTAAAGTAAAGGTTACATTTGAGGAATCTTAAAGAGAGGTTTGAGCTGACATCTGTATATGTTTACAGAGAGAAGCTGGAAATCAACAGGTCATTTGTCAATGAGGTGGTGCAGTATATCAAACGGGTAAGTGTGTGTGTGTGCGCACGTGTGTGTGCGTGTGTCCATGCCGGCGTGTGGCTACACCTTACTCTTGCCTACCTCTGTCTGTCTGTGTAGTTGGAGGATGCTCAGAGTAAGAGAATGGAGAGACTACTTGAGAAGCACAAGGACATCAGACAGCAGATTGTGGATGAGAAACCCAAGGTATGGACACGTTTACCCTCAAATACAGAACTGTAGGATGAAGTTGCTTCTAACCAATCATTCAGTGTCAGGAATAGGATGCATACCAAATGTCACCCTATTCCCTATATAGTGCCCTGCTTTTGACCAGGAACCATAGGGTAGTGCCCTGCTTTTGACTAGGACCCATAGGGTAGTGCCCTGCTTTTGACCAGGACCCATAGAGTAGTGCCCTGCTTTTGACCAGGACCCATAGTGCACTATGAAGGGAATTGGGTACCATTTGGGACAGAGACATATTTTCAACCCATAAAGGTTCCATTGGTTAACCATTTCCATCATGTCCATTGTTACTGTGATTGTAGGAAGGAGGATCCCCAGAGGACCAGGGTAAGACATTCTGCATCTGTGTGCATTAATACAGCTTCAATACTTAAGCATTAATAACAATGTATACAGAAGCTTTAATAAGAAGGCAAAAGCTGAAGAATGATAACAAGTGGATGTGCAACTTTCCTCTGACCCTGCCTCTCTGTTACAATAACCCTGATGGTCAACTGCCGCTCAACCCAACCGTCCCAAAGTACTGTCCCTGCCAGAACGGCCTTTCTTTCCTCTATCCTGTCTCCTCATTCTGCTATGTACAGGTAGCTGGGTCTCTAAACCCAGTTCCCATGGTTTCTTCCCCCTCTTCCCCACGCTCAGTGATCTCCTCTGTGCTTGGGTGCATGGGTCAGTTGTCTATTTTCCACCATGTTCCCTCTCTGAATACTCTAAAATCTATGGCTGTGTTGCTACATGTTTTGGAAGTAAAATACATTTCTAAACCTTGCGATTGTATATGGAAATATAAAGTACACTTTTTTTAACCTAGACCTAATGTATTGGCGATATCTATATGAGGACGTGGTAGGCAGCAGACATATGCTGAAAGAGGATGCATGGATGATGTATATACTGTCCTCATTAGTGCATGACAACACATTTTAGTAGTTTGTGTGTTGACCACACGGGGTCAGCGTATCCTGGAGCATTAGCCTGGTAGCTCTTACCAGAGGGATATACTACTGCCCTGCACCACTGCATGTGCTTTTCTTACACTTCCTCATTTCTATCTCAAGGACATTTCTTACAACATGCATCAGGCTGAATGCTGTGATAAGAACAGAGAATAATTATGCAATGAAACAAAAACAGTTCTCTCATGAGTAACCAGCATAGGGCTAATGGAGGAGGGCATGAGTAACCAGGATAGGGCTAATGGAGGAGGGCATGAATAACCAGGATAGGGCTAATATGATGACAAACACACACACACACATAAACTTAACAAGTTCCACAGACATGTGACTAACAGAAATTGAATAATGTGTCCCTGAAAAAAGGGGGGGTCAAAATCAAAAGTAACAGTCAGTATCTGGTGGGGCCACCAGCTGTACTGCAGTGCATCTCCTCCTCATGGACTGCACCAGATTTGCCAGTTCTTGCAATGAGATGTTACCCCACTCTTCCACCAAGGCACCTGCAAGTTCCCAGACATTTCTGGGGGGGATTGGCCCTAGCCCTCACCCTCTGATCCAACAGGTCCCAGACTTGCTCAATGGGATTGAGATACGGGCTCTTCGCTGGCCATGGCAGAACACTGGCATTCCTTTCTTGCAGGAAATCACGCACAGAACGAGCAGTATGGCTGGTGGCATTGTCATGCTGGAGGGTCATGTCAGGATGAGCCTGCAGGAAGGGTATCACATGAGGGAGGAGGATGTCTTCCCTGTAACGCACAGCGTTGAGATTGCCTGCAATGACAACAAGCTCAGTCCAATGATGATGTGACACACCGCCCCAGACCATGACCACATCCAAATTGATCCCGCCTCGGTGTAATACTCATTCCTTTGACGATAAACACGAATCCGACCATCACCCCTGGTGAGACAAAACCGCGACTTGTCAATGAAGAGCACTTTTTGCCAGTCCTGTCTGGTCCAGCGATGGTGGGTTTGTGCTCATAGGCGACGTTGTTGCCGGTGATGTCTGGTGAGGACCTGCCTTACAACAGGCCTACAAGCCCCCAGCCTCTCTCAGCCTATTGCGGACAGTCTGAGCACTGATGAAGGGATTGTGCGTTCCTGGTGTAACTCGGGCAGTTGTTGTTGCCATCCTGTACCTGTCCCGCCGGTGTGATGTTCGGATGTACCGATCCTGTGCAGGTATTGTCTGCCATCCTGTCTTCCTGTAGCGCTGTCTTAGGCGTCTCACAGTACGGACATTGTAATGTATTGCCCTGGCAACATCTGCGGTCCTCATGCCTCCTTGCAGCATGCCTAAGGCACGTTCACGCAGATAAGTAGGTACCCTGGGCATCTTTCTTTTGGTGTTTTTCAGAGTAGAAAGGCCTCTTTAGTGTTCTAAGTTTTCATAACTGTGACCTTAATTGCCTACCGTCTGTAAGCTGTTAGTGTCTTAACGACTGTTCCACAGGTGCATGTTCATTAATTGTTTATGGTTCATTGAACAAGCATGAGAAACAGTGTTTAAACCCTTTACAATGAAGATCTGTGAAGTTATTTGGATTTTTACGAATTATCTTTGAAAGACAGGGTCCTGAAAAAGGGACATTTCTTTTTTTGCTGAGTTTATATACATTCGTGATGGGGGTAAAAATCGATACAGTTACATTCACAATATTATTTTTGATGATATTAAATCGATATGTGACTCCAAGTTTCGATTTGTAATAAAATATATATATTATATACAGCATATATTGTATATATACACACACACATGGCAAAAGTATGTGGACACCTGCTCATTGAACATCTAATTCCAAAATCATGGTCATTAATATGGAGTTGGTCCCCCTGTTGCTGCTATAACAGCCCCCCCTCTTCTGGGAAGGCTTTCAACCAGATGTTGGAACATTGCTGCATGGACTTGCTTCCATTCAGCCACAAGAGCATTAGTGAGGTCAGGCACTGATGTTGGGCGATTTGGCCTGACTTGCAGTCGGCGTTTCAATTCATCCCAAAGGTGTTCGATGGGGTTGAGGTCAGGGCTCTATGCAGGCCAGTCAAGTTCTTCCACATTGATCTCGACAAACCATTTCTGTATGGACCTCGCTTTGTGCACAGGGGCATTGTCATGCTGAAACAGGAAAGTGCCTTCCCCAAACTGTTGCCACAAAGTTGGAAGCACAGATTTGTCTAGAATGTCATTGTATGCTGTAGCGTTAACATTTCCCTTCACTGGAACTAAAGAGTCTAGATCGAACCATGAAAAACAACCCCAGACCATTATTCCTCCTCCACCAAACTTTACAGTTGGCACTATGCCAATGTTTGTTTATAGAGATTGCATGCTTGTGTGCTTGATTTTATACACCTGTCAGCAATGGGTGTGACGGAAATAGCCGAATCCACTAATTTGAAGGAGTGTCCACATACTTTTGTGTATATACTATATAGTGTATACAGTATATATATTTGTTTTTTAATAGGTAGCATTAGTTAGCGCTAGTCTGCTGTACGTAAGCCAATTTGTAAGCCAATTTGTCTTCAGAACTTTTATTTACATCAATCAAAACTAATTTTTCATGGCTCTCACCTTGTCCCTCTGCAGCAGACATGGTTAGCAATATGTTTGGAACATTGGATCGCAATACATACAGAATCATGAGAATTTTATTGTGAGCCCCCTTGCAATTCCCAGCACTAATATACACACACACACACACACACACACACACACACACACACACACACACACACACACACACACACACACACACACACACACACACACACACACACACACACACACACACACACACACACTCACCCACCCACCCACCCACTCTCTCTCTCTCTCTCTCTCTCTCTCTCTCTCTCTCTCTCACACACACACAAATACTCACACTATCTCTCTCACACACACACACACACACACACACAAACACGCACACACACACAGTCTTATACAGCTAACCTTGTGGGGACACACAATTCAGTGTCAAAATTCAGTGTCAAAATCCTATTTTCCCTAACCCCTAACCCTTATCCGTACTCTTACCCTAACCCTAACCTTAA
This sequence comes from Salvelinus alpinus, assembly GCF_045679555.1. Taxonomy (NCBI): domain Eukaryota; kingdom Metazoa; phylum Chordata; class Actinopteri; order Salmoniformes; family Salmonidae; genus Salvelinus; species Salvelinus alpinus. The sequence goes on along the minus strand of NC_092093.1, from coordinate 20,593,262 downwards.
CCCAAAAACCTAACCTTCCCCCTAAACCTAACCCTAGCTCCTAACCCTGACCCTAAACCTGATTTTAACACTAATTCTAACCTTAACCCTAAACCCTCTAGAAATAGAATGTGACCTCGTGGGGAACAACAAAATGTTCCCAGTTGTTGAAATCTGGGGACACAAGAATAATTAAACACGTTCTCTCTCTCACACACACACACACACACACACACACACACACACACACACACACACACACACACACACACACACACACACACACACACACACACACACACACACACACACACACACACACACACACACACACACACACACACAGCCTTCCTGTCCTGCCTCCCCATTTCAGAGCAGTGACCCCTCTCTCACCTCCTGGTCATGGTAATTGGTAATTACACACAGTGTGGCTTATATCACAAAAGTGGCCTGGAACTACTGGGCTTGAAACTGGTCTGGCACTATTATGTGCTACCTAATCCCTTTTAAAGTACCTTGAAGACTCCCTGCTTGCGTCCCAAATGGCACTCTATTCCCTATTTAGTGCACTATAGTGCATCTTAAGCCTAAGTTCATCTTTAGAACCATACGATCACAATGCGATCCTATATTTCTAACGATGATCTTAGCCTTAAGATGCTTCTGGGAAACCGCGCCCTGGTCAAAAATGGTGCACTAGGTATGGAATAAGTTGCCATTCAGTACGCAGACCCAGAGGTAGCTCCTAGAGGGGGGGAACACAGAGGCCTCCTGAATCTCTAATGCTGAATGTTCTATGTCGGTGGTGGCCTAACCTGTTCCTGGAGATCTACTCTCAGCTGATCAGCTGCTCGGTGTAGTCAAGTAAACACAGCCCAAACGTTCACCCACCTTTTGCGGGAAGTTGCATTAAAAGTATAGGGAGCTTTTTTCACTGCGACAGATGATCAGAGTTTACCCACCTATTTTACGTCCAGGACCTTGATTGTGTAGGGCTGGAGCAAAAGCCTGCAGACCCAGTACAGTAGCTCTCCAGGAGTAGGCCATCTCTGTTATACCTGTTGACTGCTGCTATGATTTTGCTGCTGTGATTCCAGTGTAGTACTGAGAAGCAGCAAGAAGCCATATTAACACACACAAACACACATTCTGTTAGACAACACTGTTGGACAACACTCAGCTCCCCAATATCTCAGATATTCCATTGAGAGGTGGAAGAACAGAGAGGGCCTGAGACCCCGGCCAGCTCCATCTGCTCCTCCTCTACATCCTTCCATCCTCCTCTCCTCCATCATCCCTCCATCCTTGTGACTTTTAATTACCTCAGCTGTCACTTCCCACCAGGTGATAATGAGGTGTGGCGTTCGTCACACACCTTGTCCCCGACACACACCTCGACCCGACACACACCCTGTCTCCAATACACACACCTCGACCCGATGGCAATGAACACACTCGTACATACTCTCTCACGTACACACACACACAAACACACACACCTACACACACTGACACACACCCACCCATCAACCATTGACTGATGGCCGCCCACCACATTCCACCTCACACCCTCCTGCTCCACCCCACCCAACATCTTCACACCTAGGAACCATCAGAGCTGGGAGAGAGATGGCCGCTTTTATCAAAAGACCTCAGTGCCTATGGTTAGCAGGGGGACAGTGCGTGCTGCAGACAGTCCCTTTCTAAGTAGGTCAGGCGTGGAGAGGAGAGCATAGGATAGGATAGGGGATGAGAGGAGAGGAGAGGAGAGGAGAGGAGAGGAGAGGAGAGGAGAGGAGAGGAGAGGAGAGGAGAGGAGAGGAGAGGAGAGGAGAGGAGAGGAGAGGAGAGGAGAGGAGAGGAGAGGAGAGGAGAGGAGAGGAGAGTCTAGCCATCTGGTTGAATATCATCTCAGTGAAAAACACTCTTCCTGGAAGGTCACCTTGTAGAGTGTGGTCAAATTAGGGCAGAGATTGTATAAATGCACAAACCTTGAAGAGTGGTTGGGTAAGGCTAGAGATAACCTCAGGCTTGATCAGCAAGGGAGTTAGAAAAGCTGAATCAGACTAGAAATTTACTGTACCAGGTGATGGAGAACTGCCTTTTGGCTTCTCTTCATAAGGAACATGAAATCATCTTATCACATATCATTATCACCGCTCACCACACCTGTCCTCTAGTGGGACTGACTTCATTCCTCTCTCCTCCCGACATCCCTTTCTTCTCTCCTCATTCCCATTCCTACAGATGTAGGATCTTAATTTGACCAGTTTCTCACAGCAGGAAAATAATCCTGCAGCAACAGGAAATGTGAATTATTGTGTGGATTATATTTAATGGAGCTTTTTGGGGGGGATACATTGTTTGTTAGGGGAACTCAAGTCTGAAAATTTGGGGTGGAAATTTCTAACTTTAGAAGCCTCTTTAAACCTTGAATACACTACAAGTTTGAATTTCCTGCTGTGCCAGAAATGTTCTGCAACAACACAGTGATCACACTACATCCTACACTTCTCCCCAGTCCTCCAGTGGGATAGAGTCTTCATCCCTCTCTCTTCTCCCCAGTTGTCCAGTGGGATAGAGTCTTTATCCTTCTCTCTTCTCCCCAGTCCTCCAGTGGGATAGAGTCTTCATCCCTCTCTCTTCTCCCCAGTCGTCCAGTGGGATAGAGTCTTCATCCTTCTCTCTTCTCCCCAGTCCTCCAGTGGGATAGAGTCTTTATCCTTCTCTCTTCTCCCCAGTCCTCCAGTGGGATAGAGTCTTCATCCCTCTCTCTTCTCCCCAGTCCTCCAGTGGGATAGTCTTCATCCCTCTCTCCTCTCTTTCCTTTCCATGTCCTTTAGTGAAATCGCCTCTTCACTCTGTATCACACTTGACTATCGCTTCTATTTCATCCCATGACTACTGTATCTTCCTCTCTAGCCTATAATGATCTAACGTGCAGGCTGAGGCTAGCTTGCCCTGCCTGCCTGCCTCTTTACCGAACAGTTTACCCACCTTTTGCAGAAAAATGAATTGAATGTATCGACAGCGTAACTTTTTTCACCGCCACCGGCAATCAGAGTTTACCCACTTTTTTTTACCACTACATAACAAGTCTATTCACACCTCTGGGCTTCTCTGTCAGTTTTATGAAGGTTTCAATGCCAGCCTTGTTCCTAGGTAGGACAGAGGTACCCTCTAAGCCTCAGCCTTCAACACTAAAGTGCCCTCCAAGCTCATCAGTAAGCTCAGGGGCCCTGGGTCTGAACCCCTCCCTGTGCAACTGGGTCCTACACTTCCTGACAGGCTGACCCCAGGTGGTAATTGTGGGCAACAACACCTCCACCATGCTGATCCTCAATACGCGGGCCCCACAGGGGTGTGTGCTCAGCCCCCTCCTATACTCCTTGTTCAACCGTGACTGCGTGGCTATGCATGTCTCCAACTCAACCATCAAGTTTGCTGACAACACAACAGTGGTAGGCCTGATTACCAACAATTACGAGACAGCCTACAGGGAGGAGGTGAGAACCCTCTCCTTCACTGTCAACTAAACAAAGGAGCTGATCGTAGACTACAAGAGACAGCACGCCCCCATCCACATCGACACGCCCCCATCCACATCGCCACGCCCCCATCCACATCGCCACGCCCCCATCCACATCGCGAGGCCGCAGTGGAGAGGGTCAAAAGCTTAAAGTTCCTCGGAGTGCACATCACACAGGGTGGCTGAAGAAATTCAGCCTGGCCCCTAAGAACCTCACAGACTTCTACCATTGACAGCATTCTGTCGGGCTGTGTCACATTCTGGTATGGCAACTGCACTGCCCGCAACTGCAGGGCTCTCCAAAGGGTGGTGCGGTCAGCCCAACGCATCATCGGGGGCACACTGCCTGCCCTCCAGGACATTTACAGCATCCGGTGTCACAGGAAGGCCAAGAAGATCATCAAGGACCTCAGACACCCAAGCCACGGCCTGTTCACCCCGGTACCATCTAGAAGGTGGCGACAGTGCAGGTGCATCAAAGCTAGGACCAAGAGACAGCTTCTATCTCCGGGCCATCTGACTGTTAAACAGTCATCACTTGCCGGCCTCTGCCCAGTACCCTGCCCCTTAGAGACTGCTGCCCTATGTACAGTATATATACTGTATATATTATGTGTGGACTGAGGTTCATTAATATTGGATCACTTCACTAAAGTTTGATTGTGTATAAAAGGTATATTACCAGCAACTCTCAGTTAATTCCTCACAGACAGCCATAGCCCTGACCATTAGCCCACAGGTAATTTGGTGACATATTAATCGTAGGATTGTTTGATGACCAAGTAATCCTACAAAAATCTGACCTTTATTGACAAACTCTCCTTTGTTTTTCTGCCTGACTCTACCTCTGTGAGATCATAGACTTATTTAAATCAGCTTGTCTTCCATCTCCTGTAATGCTGAAAAGCAGATGTAGCTCTTAGATCCTTAGACTCGTAGATTGTGACGTGGTCCATCTTTGCTGCTCTCCTTTAATTACGACCCTCCCCTGGGATGCAACATGGTAGTTAAACAGAAAAATCAGCATTAAAGCAATTATTGGATCAGAATGAATACAATCCTGTCATCTGTAATCATTAGGGGCGGATATGCCTGGGAGAAAAACAGACTCTGACTCTCTGTCTGTCCGTCAGAAGGCAGGAAGCTCAGAAGAACATGGGAGCCTACATTCAGGATTAATGATTCACATGTCTTTCATTCCTTTGTTACTAATTGAGGTAGAGGAAATTGAACAAAAGAAAACGAGGAACAAGAAAAGTACCTTGATCCATCATATAGGCTGCCCAGTTAGCCCCACAACAACCATTGGCCCACCTGTTGACCAGTAACATCTACCCTGCTGGTCCATATCAGTCATCACTAGTCACTGACACCATATTCAGTTCTCCTCTTCGGTTACAGAGTACCAGGAGTAACCAGGACATGTTCAGTATATCATTATGTAGGCCCACTCTGTTGGTTCTGTAGACGCATACTGCAGCTCTCCCTATAGCTGCAGAGTGAGCTGGACCAGGAGTTCTCTTTGTTGCTGTAGTTCTGTTGACACTGTTGGTTCTATCTGGTTCTGTAGTACACCCATACTCGGTCCTCTCCTCTCCATATAGCTACCTATAGACCCATACCCTCTCCTCTCCATATAGCTACCTATAGACCCATACTCTGTTCTCTCCTCTCCCTATAGCTACCTATAGACCCATACCCTCTCCTCTCCATATAGCTACCTATAGACCCATACTCTGTTCTCTCCTCTCCCTATAGCTACCTATAGACCCATACCCTCTCCTCTCCATATAGCTACCTATAGACCCATACTCTGTTCTCTCCTCTCCCTATAGCTACCTATAGACCCATACCCTCTCCTCTCCATATAGCTACCTATAGACCCATACTCTGTTCTCTCCTCTCCATATACTACCTATAGACCCATACTCTGATCTCTCCTCTCCACATAGCTACCTATAGACCCATACCCTCTCCTCTCCATATACTACCTATAGACCCATACCCTCTCCTCTCCATATACTACCTATAGACCCATACTCTGATCTCTCCATATAGCTACCTATAGACCCATACTATCTCCTCTCCATATAGCTACCTATAGACCCATACTCTGATCTCTCCTCTCCCTATAGTAACCTATATACCCATACTCTGATCTCTCCTCTCCATACAGCTACCTATAGACCCATACTCTGATCTCTCCTCTCCATATAGCTACCTATAGACCCATACTCTGATCTCTCCTCTCCATACAGCTACCTATAGACCCATACTCTGTTCTCTCCTCTCCCTATAGCTACCTATAGACCCATACTCTGATCTCTCCTCTCCCTATAGCTACCTATAGACCCATACTATCTCCTCTCCATATAGCTACCTATAGACCCATACTCTGATCTCTCCTCTCCATACAGCTACCTATAGACCCATACTCTGTTCTCTCCTCTCCACATAGCTACCTATAGACCCATACTCTGATCTCTCCTCTCCATATAGCTACCTATAGACCCATACTATCTCATCTCCATATAGCTACCTATAGACCCATACTATCTCCTCTCCCTATAGCTACCTATAGACCCCTACTCTGATCTCTCCTCTCCACATAGCTACCTATAGACCCATACTCTGTTCTCTCCTCTCCATATAGCTACCTATAGACTCATACTATCTCATCTCCATATAGCTACATATAGACCCATACTCTGATCTCTCCTCTCCATATAGCTACCTATAGACCCATACTCTGATCTCTCCTCTCCACATAGCTACCTATAGACCCATACTCTGTTCTCTCCTCTCCATATAGCTACCTATAGACCCATACTATCTCCTCTCCATATAGCTACCTATAGACCCATACTCTGATCTCTCCTCTCCATATAGCTACCTATAGACCCATACTCTGATCTCTCCTCTCCACATAGCTACCTATAGACCCATACTCTGTTCTCTCCTCTCCATATAGCTACCTATAGACCCATACTCTGATCTCTCCTCTCCATATAGCTACCTATAGACCCATACTCTGATCTCTCCTCTCCACATAGCTACCTATAGACCCATACTCTGATCTCTCCTCTCCACATTGCTACCTATAGACCCATACTATCTCCTCTCCCTATAGCTACCTATAGACCCTTACTCTGATCTCTCCTCTCCATATAGCTACCTATAGACCCATACTATCTCCTCTCCATACAGCTACCTATAGACCCCTACTCTGATCTCTCCTCTCCACATAGCTACCTATAGACCCATACTCTGTTCTCTCCTCTCCATATAGCTACCTATAGACCCATACTATCTCCTCTCCATATAGCTACCTATAGACCCATACTCTGATCTCTCCTCTCCATATAGCTACCTATAGACCCATACTCTGATCTCTCCTCTCCCTATAGCTACCTATAGACCCATACTATCTCCTCTCCATATAGCTACCTATAGACCCATACTATCTCCTCTCCATATAGCTACCTATAGACCCATACTATCTCCTCTCCATATAGCTACCTATAGACCCATACTCTGATCTCTCCTCTCCATACAGCTACCTATAGACCCATACTCTGTTCTCTCCTCTCCACATAGCTACCTATAGACCCATACTCTGATCTCTCCTCTCCATATAGCTACCTATAGACCCATACTATCTCCTCTCCATATAGCTACCTATAGACCCATACTCTGATCTCTCCTCTCCACATAGCTACCTATAGACCCATACTATCTCCTCTCCCTATAGCTACCTATAGACCCATACTCTGATCTCTCCTCTCCATATAGCTACCTATAGACCCATACTATCTCCTCTCCATACAGCTACCTATAGACCCCTACTCTGATCTCTCCTCTCCACATAGCTACCTATAGACCCATACTCTGTTCTCTCCTTTCCATATAGCTACCTATAGACTCATACTATCTCCTCTCCATATAGCTACATATAGACCCATACTCTGATCTCTCCTCTCCATATAGCTACCTATAGACCCCTACTCTGATCTCTCCTCTCCACATAGCTACCTATAGACCCATACTCTGTTCTCTCCTCTCCATATAGCTACCTATAGACCCATACTATCTCCTCTCCATATAGCTACCTATAGACCCATACTCTGATCTCTCCTCTCCATATAGCTACCTATAGACCCCTACTCTGATCTCTCCTCTCCACATAGCTACCTATAGACCCATACTCTGATCTCTCCTCTCCACATAGCTACCTATAGACCCATACTATCTCCTCTCCCTATAGCTACCTATAGACCCATACTCTGATCTCTCCTCTCCATATAGCTACCTATAGACCCCTACTCTGATCTCTCCTCTCCACATAGCTACCTATAGACCCATACTCTGATCTCTCCTCTCCATATAGCTACCTATAGACCCACACTATCTCCTCTCCATATAGCTACCTATAGACCCATACTATCTCCTCTCCATATAGCTACCTATAGACCCATACTCTGTTCTCTCCTCTCCACATAGCTACCTATAGATCCATACTATCTCCTCCCCATATAGCTACCTATAGACCCATACTATCTCCTCTCCATATAGCTACCTAAAGACCCATACTCTGTTCTCTCCTCTCCACATAACTACCTATAGACCCATACTCTGATCTCTCCTCTCCATATAGCTACCTATAGACCCATACTATCTCCTCTCCATATAGCTACCTATAGACCCATACTCTGTTCTCTCCTCTCCACATAGCTACCTATAGACCCATACTCTGATCTCTCCTCTCCATATAGCTACCTATAGACCCATACTATCTCCTCTCCATATAGCTACCTATAGACCCATACTCTGATCTCTCCTCTCCACATAGCTACCTATAGACCCCTACTCTGATCTCTCCTCTCCACATAGCTACCTATAGACCCATACTCTGATCTCTCCTCTCCACATAGCTACCTATAGACCCATACTATCTCCTCTCCCTATAGCTACCTATAGACCCCTACTCTGATCTCTCCTCTCCACATAGCTACCTATAGACCCATACTCTGTTCTCTCCTCTCCATATAGCTACCTATAGACCCATACTATCTCCTCTCCATATAGCTACCTATAGACCCATACTCTGATCTCTCCTCTCCATATAGCTACCTATAGACCCCTACTCTGATCTCTCCTCTCCACATAGCTACCTATAGACCCATACTCTGTTCTCTCCTCTCCATATAGCTACCTATAGACCCATACTATCTCCTCTCCATATAGCTACCTATAGACCCATACTCTGATCTCTCCTCTCCATATAGCTACCTATAGACCCCTACTTTGATCTCTCCTCTCCACATAGCTACCTATAGACCCATACTCTGATCTCTCCTCTCCATATAGCTACCTATAGACCCCTACTCTGATCTCTCCTCTCCACATAGCTACCTATAGACCCATACTCTGATCTCTCCTCTACACATAGCTACCTATAGACCCATACTCTGTTCTCTCCTCTCCATACAGCTACCTATAGACCCATACTCTGATCTCTCCTCTCCATACAGCTACCTATAGACCCATACTATCTCCTCTCCATATAGCTACCTATAGACCCATACTCTGATCTCTCCTCCCCATATAGCTACCCATAGACCCATACTATCTCCTCTCCATATAGCTACCTATAGACCCATACTCTGATCTCTCCTCTCCATATAGCTACCTATAGACCCATACTATCTCCTCTCCATATAGCTACCTATAGACCCATACTCTGATCTCTCCTCTCCACATAGCTACCTATAGACCCATACTCTGATCTCTCCTCTCCACATAGCTACCTATAGACCCATACGATCTCCTCTCCATATAGCTACCTATAGACCCATACTCTGATCTCTCCTCTCCATATAGCTACCTATAGACCCATACTATCTCCTCTCCATATAGCTACCTATAGACCCATACTCTGATCTCTCCTCTCCCTATAGCTACCTATAGACCCATACTATCTCCTCTCCATATAGCTACCTATAGACCCATACTATCTCCTCTCCATATAGCTACCTATAGACCCATACTCTGATCTCTCCTCTCCCTATAGCTACCTATAGACCCATACTCTGATCTCTCCTCTCCATATAGCTACCTATAGACCCATACTCTGATCTCTCCTCTCCATATAGCTACCTATAGACCCATACTCTGATCTCTCCTCTCCATATAGCTACCTATAGACCCATACTATCTCCTCTCCATATAGCTACCTATAGACCCATACTCTGTTCTCTCCTCTCCACATAGCTACCTATAGATCCATACTATCTCCTCCCCATATAGCTACCTATAGACCCATACTATCTCCTCTCCATATAGCTACCTAAAGACCCATACTCTGTTCTCTCCTCTCCACATAACTACCTATAGACCCATACTCTGATATCTCCTCTCCATATAGCTACCTATAGACCCATACTCTGATCTCTCCTCTCCATATAGCTACCTATAGACCCATACTATCTCCTCTCCATACAGCTACCTATAGACCCCTACTCTGATCTCTCCTCTCCACATAGCTACCTATAGACCAATACTCTGTTCTCTCCTCTCCATATAGCTACCTATAGACCCATACTATCTCCTCTCCATATAGCTACCTATAGACCCATACTCTGATCTCTCCTCTCCATATAGCTACCTATAGACCCCTACTCTGATATCTCCTCTTCACATAGCTACCTATAGACCCATACTATGTTCTCTCCTCTCCATATAGCTACCTATAGACCCATACTATCTCCTCTCCATATAGCTACCTATAGACCCATACTCTGATCTCTCCTCTCCATATAGCTACCTATAGACCCCTACTCTGATCTCTCCTCTCCACATAGCTACCTATAGACCCATACTCTGATCTCTCCTCTCCATATAGCTACCTATAGACCCCTACTCTGATCTCTCCTCTCCACATAGCTACCTATAGACCAATACTCTGATCTCTCCTCTCCATATAGCTACCTATAGACCCCTACTCTGATCTCTCCTCTCCACATAGCTACCTATAGACCCCTACTCTGATCTCTCTTCTCCACATAGCTACCTATAGACCCATACTCTGTTCTCTCCTCTCCATACAGCTACCTATAGACCCATACTCTGATCTCTCCTCTCCATATAGCTACCTATAGACCCATACTATCTCCTCTCCATATAGCTACCTATAGACCCATACTCTGATCTCTCCTCTCCATATAGCTACCTATAGACCCATACTATCTCCTCTCCATATAGCTACCTATAGACCCATACTCTGATCTCTCCTCTCCATAAAGCTACCTATAGACCCATACTATCTCCTCTCCATATAGCTACCTATAGACCCATACTCTGATCTCTCCTCTCCACATAGCTACCTATAGACCCATACTCTGTTCTCTCCTCTCCATACAGCTACCTATAGACCCATACTCTGATCTCTCCTCTCCATATAGCTACCTATAGACCCATACTATCTCCTCTCCATATAGCTACCTATAGACCCATACTCTGATCTCTCCTCTCCACATAGCTACCTATAGACCCATACTATCTCCTCTCCATATAGCTACCTATAGACCCATACTCTGATCTCTCCTCTCCATATAGCTACCTATAGACCCATACTATCTCCTCTCCATATAGCTACCTATAGACCCATACTATGATCTCTCCTCTCCATATAGCTACCTATAGACCCATACTATCTCCTCTCCATATAGCTACCTATAGACCCATACTCTGATCTCTCCTCTCCCTATAGCTACCTATAGACCCATACTATCTCCTCTCCATATAGCTACCTATAGACCCATACTATCTCCTCTCCATATAGCTACCTATAGACCCATACTCTGATCTCTCCTCTCCCTATAGCTACCTATAGACCCATACTCTGATCTCTCCTCTCCATATAGCTACCTATAGACCCATACTCTGATCTCTCCTCTCCATATAGTTACCTATAGACCCATACTATCTCCTCTCCATATAGCTACCTATAGACCCATACTCTGATCTCTCCTCTCCATATAGCTACTTATAGACCCATACTCTGTTCTCTCCTCTCCCTATAGCTACCTATAGACCCATACTATCTCCTCTCCATATAGCTACCTATAGACCCATACTCTGATCTCTCCTCTCCACATAGCTACCTATAGACCCATACTATCTCCTCTCCATATAGCTACCTATAGACCCATACTCTGATCTCTCCTCTCCATATAGCTACCTATAGACCCATACTATCTCCTCTCCACATAGCTACCTATAGACCCATACTATCTCCTCTCCATATAGCTACCTATAGACCCATACTCTGATCTCTCCTCTCCATATAGCTACCTATAGACCCATACTATCTCCTCTCCATATAGCTACCTATAGACCCATACTATGATCTCTCCTCTCCATATAGCTACCTATAGACCCATACTATCTCCTCTCCATATAGCTACCTATAGACCCATACTCTGATCTCTCCTCTCCCTATAGCTACCTATAGACCCATACTATCTCCTCTCCATATAGCTACCTATAGACCCATACTATCTCCTCTCCATATAGCTACCTATAGACCCATACTCTGATCTCTCCTCTCCCTATAGCTACCTATAGACCCATACTCTGATCTCTCCTCTCCATATAGCTACCTATAGACCCATACTCTGATCTCTCCTCTCCATATAGCTACTTATAGACCCATACTCTGTTCTCTCCTCTCCCTATAGCTACCTATAGACCCATACTATCTCCTCTCCATATAGCTACCTATAGACCCATACTCTGATCTCTCCTCTCCACATAGCTACCTATAGACCCATACTATCTCCTCTCCATATAGCTACCTATAGACCCATACTCTGATCTCTCCTCTCCATATAGCTACCTATAGACCCATACTATCTCCTCTCCATATAGCTACCTATAGACCCATACTATGATCTCTCCTCTCCATATAGCTACCTATAGACCCATACTATCTCCTCTCCATATAGCTACCTATAGACCCATACTCTGATCTCTCCTCTCCCTATAGCTACCTATAGACCCATACGATCTCCTCTCCATATAGCTACCTATAGACCCATACTATCTCCTCTCCATATAGCTACCTATAGACCCATACTCTGATCTCTCCTCTCCCTATAGCTACCTATAGACCCATACTCTGATCTCTCCTCTCCATATAGCTACCTATAGACCCATACTCTGATCTCTCCTCTCCATATAGTTACCTATAGACCCATACTATCTCCTCTCCATATAGCTACCTATAGACCCATACTCTGATCTCTCCTCTCCATATAGCTACTTATAGACCCATACTCTGTTCTCTCCTCTCCCTATAGCTACCTATAGACCCATACTATCTCCTCTCCATATAGCTACCTATAGACCCATACTCTGGTCTCTCCTCTCCATACAGCTACCTATAGACCCATACTCTGATCTCTCCTCTCCATATAGCTACCTATAGACCCATACTATCTCCTCTCCATATAGCTACCTATAGACCCATACTATCTCCTCTCCATATAGCTACCTATAGACCCATACTCTGATCTCTCCTCTCCCTATAGCTACCTATAGACCCATACTATCTCCTCTCCATATAGCTACCTATAGACCCATACTATCTCCTCTCCATATAGCTACCTATAGACCCATACTCTGATCTCTCCTCTCCCTATAGCTACCTATAGACCCATACTCTGATCTCTCCTCTCCATATAGCTACCTATAGACCCATACTCTGATCTCTCCTCTCCATATAGTTACCTATAGACCTATACTATCTCCTCTCCATATAGCTACCTATAGACCCATACTCTGATCTCTCCTCTCCATATAGCTACCTATAGACCCATACTATCTCCTCTCCATATAGCTACCTATAGACCCATACTATCTCCTCTCCATATAGCTACCTAAAGACCCATACTCTGTTCTCTCCTCTCCACATAACTACCTATGGACCCATACTCTGATATCTCCTCTCCATATAGCTACCTATAGACCCATACTCTGATCTCTCCTCTCCATATAGCTACCTATAGACCCATACTCTGATCTCTCCTCTCCATACAGCTACCTATAGACCCCTACTCTGATCTCTCCTCTCCACATAGCTACCTATAGACCCATACTCTGTTCTCTCCTCTCCATATAGCTACCTATAGACCCATACTATCTCCTCTCCATATAGCTACCTATAGACCCATACTCTGATCTCTCCTCTCCATATAGCTACCTATAGACCCCTACTCTGATATCTCCTCTTCACATAGCTACCTATAGACCCATACTATGTTCTCTCCTCTCCATATAGCTACCTATAGACCCATACTATCTCCTCTCCATATAGCTACCTATAGACCCATACTCTGATCTCTCCTCTCCATATAGCTACCTATAGACCCCTACTCTGATCTCTCCTCTCCACATAGCTACCTATAGACCCATACTCTGATCTCTCCTCTCCATATAGCTACCTATAGACCCCTACTCTGATCTCTCCTCTCCACATAGCTACCTATAGACCAATACTCTGATCTCTCCTCTCCATATAGCTACCTATAGACCCCTACTCTGATCTCTCCTCTCCACATAGCTACCTATAGACCCCTACTCTGATCTCTCTTCTCCACATAGCTACCTATAGACCCATACTCTGTTCTCTCCTCTCCATACAGCTACCTATAGACCCATACTCTGATCTCTCCTCTCCATATAGCTACCTATAGACCCATACTATCTCCTCTCCATATAGCTACCTATAGACCCATACTCTGATCTCTCCTCTCCATATAGCTACCTATAGACCCATACTCTGATCTCTCCTCTCCATATAGTTACCTATAGACCTATACTATCTCCTCTCCATATAGCTACCTATAGACCCATACTCTGATCTCTCCTCTCCATATAGCTACCTATAGACCCATACTATCTCCTCTCCATATAGCTACCTATAGACCCATACTATCTCCTCTCCATATAGCTACCTAAAGACCCATACTCTGTTCTCTCCTCTCCACATAACTACCTATGGACCCATACTCTGATATCTCCTCTCCATATAGCTACCTATAGACCCATACTCTGATCTCTCCTCTCCATATAGCTACCTATAGACCCATACTCTGATCTCTCCTCTCCATACAGCTACCTATAGACCCCTACTCTGATCTCTCCTCTCCACATAGCTACCTATAGACCCATACTCTGTTCTCTCCTCTCCATATAGCTACCTATAGACCCATACTATCTCCTCTCCATATAGCTACCTATAGACCCATACTCTGATCTCTCCTCTCCATATAGCTACCTATAGACCCCTACTCTGATATCTCCTCTTCACATAGCTACCTATAGACCCATACTATGTTCTCTCCTCTCCATATAGCTACCTATAGACCCATACTATCTCCTCTCCATATAGCTACCTATAGACCCATACTCTGATCTCTCCTCTCCATATAGCTACCTATAGACCCCTACTCTGATCTCTCCTCTCCACATAGCTACCTATAGACCCATACTCTGATCTCTCCTCTCCATATAGCTACCTATAGACCCCTACTCTGATCTCTCCTCTCCACATAGCTACCTATAGACCAATACTCTGATCTCTCCTCTCCATATAGCTACCTATAGACCCCTGACTCACTGATCTCTCCTCTCCACATAGCTACCTAATAGACCCCTACTCTGATCTCTCTCTTCTCCACATAGCTACCTATAGACCCATACTCTGTTACTCTCCTCTCCATATAGCTACCTATAGACCCATACTCTGATCTCTCCTCTCCATAAAGCTACCTATAGACCCATACTATCTCCTCTCCATATAGCTACCTATAGACCCATACTCTGATCTCTCCTCTCCACATAGCTACCTATAGACCCATACTCTGTTCTCTCCTCTCCATACAGCTACCTATAGACCCATACTCTGATCTCTCCTCTCCATATAGCTACCTATAGACCCATACTATCTCCTCTCCATATAGCTACCTATAGACCCATACTCTGATCTCTCCTCTCCACATAGCTACCTATAGACCCATACTATCTCCTCTCCATATAGCTACCTATAGACCCATACTCTGATCTCTCCTCTCCATATAGCTACCTATAGACCCATACTATGATCTCTCCTCTCCCTATAGCTACCTATAGACCCATACTGATCCTCCTCTCCATATAGCTACCTATAGACCCATACTATCTCCTCTCCATATAGCTACCTATAGACCCATACTCTGATCTCTCCTCTCCCTATAGCTACCTATAGACCCATACTATCTCCTCTCCATATAGCTACCTATAGACCCATACTATCTCCTCTCCATATAGCTACCTATAGACCCATACTCTGATCTCTCCTCTCCCTATAGCTACCTATAGACCCATACTCTGATCTCTCCTCTCCATATAGCTACCTATAGACCCATACTCTGATCTCTCCTCTCCATATAGTTACCTATAGACCCATACTATCTCCTCTCCATATAGCTACCTATAGACCCATACTCTGATCTCTCCTCTCCATATAGCTACTTATAGACCCATACTCTGTTCTCTCCTCTCCCTATAGTTACCTATAGACCCATACTATCTCCTCTCCATATAGCTACCTATAGACCCATACTCTGATCTCTCCTCTCCACATAGCTACCTATAGACCCATACTATCTCCTCTCCATATAGCTACCTATAGACCCATACTCTGATCTCTCCTCTCCATATAGCTACCTATAGACCCATACTATCTCCTCTCCACATAGCTACCTATAGACCCATACTATCTCCTCTCCATATAGCTACCTATAGACCCATACTCTGATCTCTCCTCTCCATATAGCTACCTATAGACCCATACTATCTCCTCTCCATATAGCTACCTATAGACCCATACTATGATCTCTCCTCTCCATATAGCTACCTATAGACCCATACTATCTCCTCTCCATATAGCTACCTATAGACCCATACTCTGATCTCTCCTCTCCCTATAGCTACCTATAGACCCATACTATCTCCTCTCCATATAGCTACCTATAGACCCATACTATCTCCTCTCCATATAGCTACCTATAGACCCATACTCTGATCTCTCCTCTCCCTATAGCTACCTATAGACCCATACTCTGATCTCTCCTCTCCATATAGCTACCTATAGACCCATACTCTGATCTCTCCTCTCCATATAGTTACCTATAGACCCATACTATCTCCTCTCCATATAGCTACCTATAGACCCATACTCTGATCTCTCCTCTCCATATAGCTACTTATAGACCCATACTCTGTTCTCTCCTCTCCCTATAGCTACCTATAGACCCATACTATCTCCTCTCCATATAGCTACCTATAGACCCATACTCTGATCTCTCCTCTCCACATAGCTACCTATAGACCCATACTATCTCCTCTCCATATAGCTACCTATAGACCCATACTCTGATCTCTCCTCTCCATATAGCTACCTATAGACCCATACTATCTCCTCTCCATATAGCTACCTATAGACCCATACTATGATCTCTCCTCTCCATATAGCTACCTATAGACCCATACTATCTCCTCTCCATATAGCTACCTATAGACCCATACTCTGATCTCTCCTCTCCCTATAGCTACCTATAGACCCATACTATCTCCTCTCCATATAGCTACCTATAGACCCATACTATCTCCTCTCCATATAGCTACCTATAGACCCATACTCTGATCTCTCCTCTCCCTATAGCTACCTATAGACCCATACTCTGATCTCTCCTCTCCATATAGCTACCTATAGACCCATACTCTGATCTCTCCTCTCCATATAGTTACCTATAGACCCATACTATCTCCTCTCCATATAGCTACCTATAGACCCATACTCTGATCTCTCCTCTCCATATAGCTACTTATAGACCCATACTCTGTTCTCTCCTCTCCCTATAGCTACCTATAGACCCATACTATCTCCTCTCCATATAGCTACCTATAGACCCATACTCTGGTCTCTCCTCTCCATACAGCTACCTATAGACCCATACTCTGATCTCTCCTCTCCATGTAGCTGCAGAGTGAGCTGGACCAGGAGTACCAGGACAAGTTCAGACGGTTGCCTCTAGAGATCCAGGAGTTTGTCCATTACAGCAGCAAGGCCAAGTTTAGCGACGACAGTCCCCATGGCAACCTGTCTGTCTCTTCGACGACCGAGAGGCTCAACCACAAGTCACAGTCGGAGGACGATACAGAAGACTCGTCGGAAAGAGTGTTTGACACGCCCCTTTAGGACAAATCTGAAATGCCACCCTATTCCCTACTGTCTATAGTGCACTACTTTTGGCCAGAGTCTCATATAAGAGTAATGCATTATAGGCTGCCATTTCAGACACATCCAGAGTCTTTGAGACACCCCTTTAGAGACTAAACCCCTCCCCTTCCTCTGAACTGGACAGTTCTGGTTGGTCGTTCTGGCTCGAGGTGGAAATTGCCACTCTAAGCACAGATCTAGGAACAGATTACCCTGCGCTCAAGCCTAACTTTAACCAGTAGGGGTTCAAACAATGTCTGACCCTGGACCAGTAGTAGGGAGTACCTACTCTGTAGTTCTATTCAGATATGTAAATACTTGTTTTGTATTTGTGTGTTTTGTTGTTTTCCCCTGGAGCGGTGTGGATCTTTTGGTACAGGATATGGGTATTTTTGACTAGGCACTAACTATGCGCAGAAACAAAGTTACTTACTTGAACTATTGCACAGACAGAATACTTTCTTTTTTATGTTTTTAATATGTTCCTACTTTTTAAACAAGAAAAATTATTAGGTGTTAGATTAGGTTCCCACAATGTTGACCAAGTGCAGGTCGGTCAGTGGTGCCAATGTTTTGATTTCACTGTGCACTTAGATGGTAATTAATAGTATCATTATGACATTGGCACTGCAATGTGAAGTGTTTGCACTTCACATTGTCCCAAGTAAAGTAAAGTCATGGTAAATTGAACTTCTTGTCCAAACACTGTGGACACAATCTTTATTTAAAATGAAGAATCCCTCCTCATGTATATTTTGCACTGAAGGCTTTCTACAGAACTAACTCTTCTATTCTCTTCTAACCCCCAAGCACTGAAGGATTTCTGGTTTTATTTTGTCCTTTCCAAAGTAGGCCTACTCTACTGTTTTTATCCTGTTTTGACCTGGCCAAGACGTATTTATTTTCTAGATTTATTTTTTCATTTTTACACATTAGGTTGACACATTAGGTTCTATATTGTTAAATTGTTTATGTTTAATCCTGCCAGGGAGGGGGTGAGGGATGTAAGGAGGGTGATGAGGATAAAGGGATGGAAGAAAGAGTAAATCATGTATCTGTATGTTCTTTACCAATTGAACATGTTAGCAGAAAATACATAACATAAATGTAAAATGAACTCAAACTGAAACTGCAAAATGTTACTATGGATGAGATGACATTGTTTGTACAGTACAAGTGATAAACTACAGGTGTTGATATGAGATGAAAAGCAACATGACTATATCACTGCCCCTTACCAATGACTGAAATTGTTAACAAACACACACACACACACACACACACACACACACACACACACACACACACACACACACACACACACACACACACACACACACACACACACACACACACACACACACACACACACACACACACACACACACACACACACACACACACACACACACTTGACCCATTAACAGAAGACACTAAAATGATGTCCCAGTCCTTTCACCTGTTGGAGCGGTTACTACATTACATTTAGACCCTAGACACAGTTTTGTGATCACACTTCTACATGTCCCAACTGTTTATTCAATGGTTTTACTCCTTCTTTGGCAAGTAATTATTGCCTAAGACAGCCACCACAGATAAAGTTTGCAACATGGGAGTGGTAGATTTTAATTTCTAAATCAAACTATTGAAGGTAATTTCATGTCTGTGTAAAATATTGAGATTACCACCCTTTACGGGATCTTGAACACTATTGGTCCATACCTCTTTTGATATGTGACGTCATACTTAACTAAACTGTCAATCAAAGACCCATATGATGTTTTTTAGTTTCCAATCTGTACAGTACTATACATACACCACATGTATCATGTCTGATATTGGAAAACTTATTTCAATTGATTAAAGGTCCAATGCAGCCGTTTTTATCTCAATATCAAATCAATTCTGGGTAAAAAATTAAATAGCTTACTGTAATTGTTTTAAATAAAAATTGTCAAAAAGAAACAAAAATGTATTATTAGCAAAAGTAATTTCTCAAGCAAGAATTTTGCTGGGACCTTCTGGGAGTGGTCTGAGTGGGGAGGGAGAAACTAAAAACTAGCTGTTATTGGCAGAGAGTTTTGGAACGCTTTCTTATTGATCTATTAAATAATTTAACACCTGGTGATGTCACCAGGCAGACCAAAACTCCATCCCACTAAAACCGACTGAAAAAAATAATAATCTAACGGCTCTTTAGTGCTGAGCGATTAACCAACATTTTATTTTTGGTTATTAAACAACTGATTGACCAACGTGGGTTCAATTACCTGAATTGTATTTAGTAAAAAAAAATGTGAACCCAACGTGCCGTTTCTCTAGAGAGAAATCTGAGAAATCAAGTCAAGAGCTATGTGGGACGCTGGGCTGGAGGGAGTTGTAGTTTTCATTAAGCAAATATTCGACCTAGTTCAGCGCAGAAATGTGGTAATTAACTACAATAACCACAACTCATTGCGCCAGTTTTTCCCGGCTCGAGACGGATCAGAGGAAGAGGTGAAGCGAGAGGTTTCACTCTCACCAAAATCTGTCCAAGATAAACCCAATTCGTTTCGATGGGTTTATTTTGGATTTGTATAAATAAAGGTTAATCTTTTCTTTTTTTAAGCTTGTTGCCTGCCTTCACGCCTTTGGGACAACGACTCCCATTGTTTGGGCATAGACATGAGCATCTCGTCATTGTATACAGATCTTCTACGCCTGCTATGTATACACACAGAACGCATAAGACCGCATGAGAGAGGAATGTGCATAACATAACAACGAGAGGGTCAGGGACAGTTCGTGAAAGTATAGTTTATCTACTTTTAAGAACTAATAAAATGATTTTGTCAGACAGCTCTGTACTTAGGCAGGCTAGCTAAATAGGATGACTAAAGACAATACAGTATGGGGAGCACATAACGTTAGATGGCCTGGCTGGCAGACTGCTACTGCCTGAACTGAGATGATTACTTTAAGGAATGAAAAATAATAAAGTAATTAAATAAAAACTAAGTAATATACACAACTGAATATTTTATTATGTCATAGTAATTTCCTATTATTCTGATGTTCGATGTGGACCTGACAGAGACAATGGAATATGTTCAATGTTTTGGCAATTGAATGTTCACTATTTTTGGTTTTAGAATTTCCATTAAAAAGCTCTAAAGTCATTATTTCATAATATATTTCATGTTTTAAAAAATTATCGAAACCGAAATCAAAAACCGTGATTATTTTTTTTATGATCGAAACCGAACCAACCTTAAAAAGCACTAATCACTCAGCACTACAGCTGTTACACTAAAAGGGCATTATCATAATTTTCACAATTTCACAGTATTATTCCAACCTCATAGTGTAGAAATATAAATAAAAGACAGAAAGATGTCGTTTTTGACTGCACTGGGCCTTGAATCATTTTAAAGTGAAGAATCACATTATAAAGTGTCAAGTACAACTTGGTTTCTATAAAGACGATTGTTGTTGATGTGGGAGTCCTGTGCCTTTTGAATTGGTTTGCCTTGTTTTGATGTTGAATGTGTGAAATGCATCATTGTGTAAATTGCCATTGTACTATACAAAGCTGTCTGTTATTGAATAGACTGTGTGCACTTTTAGTACGGTAACACTACTGAGTAAAAAAACACTTGTGATAATGAACAGTATTTTGAGAAGTATCTCCTAAAAAAGACAATAATGCTAGACATGTATTTTTATTTTGTCGTGAACCACTTTAACAGTTTCTGTTCATCAATTTGTGTATGCATTTTGTTGTAAATGTGTGTATGATGTAAAGGCAAAACATTGAGACGAAGATGACGGGGATGATGATGGTGATGATGATGGTGGTGTTGATGATGGTGATGATCGTAGTAGAGTAGTGTAAAGGTAATCTGCTTGTAATTAATAAATGTGGCTATAATTGTACATTGCTAAAGTGAGCACTTGTCTTTGTGTTGATTTGTAGTTGCTATGATAGATGTTATTTCCTACAATGCAGTTTCACTTCCTCCACTGTCCCTGTCCCCTTACTGCACTCAAATCAGTGGTCCTCTGATTGCAAACACAAGTGACTACCTGCTTGATAACGTGCAAACCAGTTGCGCCTCTGAAAATAATCTGATTCAAGTGGCGCTATTGGTGACATTTCAAGCTGTGAGGTGAGTTTACCCGGTATGATCTGCCTCTGTTACACAGAGTTATTCACATCCAGGCCTCAAGGTCTCAGTCCTGGATTATGGTGGGGGATGGGATGTATTTTTTAATGGCTTCAATGCAATACTGTGATGATGAGGACTCATGTGTGCCTGTTCACATTTGATAAAATAATCATGTGTTCACTACAAAGGCCGTACTCTTCATTTACAGAGGGGTGTTGATTCCTGGTAATCCTCATTACATCAAGTATACAGGAAAAAGACAGGGACAACAGTAAACCTACTTCACTCAATACACTGACGCATAGCCGTACATTTATTTGCAAATGTTTTGTCAAAACCTTTTTTCCCGCGTTGGCACTGCAGACAGATATAACAGTCCACTAATACAGGACTATTAAAGGCCCAGTGCACTACTTTTGTGACGATTTTATTGTTTTTCAAAAACAAAAAAAGAACATTTCGTAATATTTTTTTATTGTTGATTTTTCAGGGGGACATGCAGCACCCCAGCAACCCCTGCTTCCCGCAGCTATGCACTGACGGGTTTCATTCACTGTTTTCTGCGGTTTTTCATTCACAGTAAGGCACAAAAAAACAGGATGAGGCAAGAGGTACAGAAAACAGGGACAGAAGAGAGGTGTGAATGGAACTAGGTAGGGAAGACGGAACAGTTGAAAGAGAATCATTCAAAGAAAAACCCACTCTGATCATTCTACCAGAGAAGCCTATTGCACAAACATTGATCAAAGCACAACCACATGTCCCCATCCACTTAGGCGGTGGGAGTACCCGTATAGGTGTGTGTGTGTGTGAACGCATGTGTGTGTGTAACGTGGATGTGTGTGTGTGTGTGTGTGTGTGACATAGATGAATGCCCCGTGCATGTTGGTGTGTGAGAGAGGCAGGGGGATTTCTATGGCCTACTTCCGATTATCATCTCCTAGGTAACAGTAACCCCTTTACATCCGAATAACAGGAACACATGAATTAACCCACGTCAATGAATCAACACATTATTAAAAACCTTTTAGACCAGGGATCCTAGTGAGCCGCAGACAGACATTGTACACAAACAATAGAATCACTTGAAATGACCATTGAACACCTATTGCTGACGGAACCTTACATATTGATTACTCAGGTTCACACACCTGGTTTCCCAGGTAGAAATGAGTCATTGATTTACAGGAAAGAAGGAAGACCGTTATACACGGTGACTCTCCAGGACCAGAGCTGACTACCTCTACCTTACACACCGAGGCGTATGGGAAACATTTGCTGCAAACATATTGTTGTGAACCCTTTCGAACAACAGCCACAGTTCAGGGTCACATATTATTGTTATGAACCATTTCCAAGAACACAGCTATTATGTCATCATGTACTATTAGTGTGTGTGTGTGTGCGCGTATGTGTGTGTTTGTGTGTGCACGAAAAGGCAGACCATGAACTTCCAAGAATTTGACTAGCGTGGTCTGTAATGAGGTTAAATATAGGGTAGTCTATCAGTGCAAAACAGCAACAACACTTGTGATCACATTACTTTGGCACATTGCACTGTAATTACAATGACTGTCAAATTAAAATCAAATCAAATGTTATTTGTCACATGTGCCGAATACAACAGGTGTAGTGGGCCTTACAGTGAAATGCTTCTTTACAAGCCCTTAACCAAAAATGCTTTACGAAGTTTTAAGAAAAAAATAAGTGTTCAGTAAAAATGAGATAAGTTAAACAGAAAATAAAAGTAACAAATAATTCAACAGCAGCAGTAAAATAACAATAGCGAGGCTATATACAGGGGGTACTGTTACAGAGTCAATGTGCGGGGGCACTGGTTAGTCGAGGTAATTTAGGTAATATGTACATGTAGGTAAAGTTAAAGTGACTATGCATAGATAATAAACAGAGAGTAGCAGCAGCGTAAAAGAGGGGTCTGGGTAGCCCTTTGATTAGCTGTTCAGGAGCCTTATGGCTTGGGGGTAGAAGCTGTTAAGAAGCATTTTGGACCTAGACTTGGTGCTCCGGTACCGCTTGCCGTGCGGTAGCAGCGAGAACAGTCTATGACTAGGGTGGCTGGAGTCTTTGAGAATTTTTAGGGCCTTCCTCTGACACCACCTGGTATAGAGGTTCTGGATGGCAGGAAGCTTGGCCTCAGTGATGTACTGGGCCGTACGCACTACTGTTGTCACGTTCCTGACCTTGTTTTCCTTTTGTATAGTTGTGTTTAGTGGGTCAGGACGTGAGCTGGGTGGGCAGTCTGTGTTTGTTCTATGTTAAGTGTCAGGTTTAATTGACCTTGTATGGCTCTCAATCAGAGGCAGGTGTTTTACGTTTTCCTCTGATTGAGAACCATATATAGGGAGGTTGTTTCACATTGTTTGTTGTGGGTGGTTGTATCGCGTGTCTGTATTCGTTACCACACGGGACTGTTTCGTTTGTCGTTCATGTATGTAGTCTGTTCCTGTTCGTGCGTTCTTCGTCTATTGTAAGTTCTCAAGTCAGGTCTGTCTACATCGTTTTGTTGTTTTGTAGTCTGTTAAAGTGTTTGTGTTTCGTCTTACTTTATTAAAACTCATGTCATCATACCTCGCTGCACATTGGTCTTCTGATCCCTCTCTCCTCTCCTCGTCCGAGGAGGAGGAAGAGCTAGAGAATCGTTACAGAACCACCCACCTAACAAGGATCAAGCAGCGGGGAGAAGGGCAGCGACAGCAACTGCAGAAATCCCAGGACTCCTGGACATGGGAGGAGATCTTGAACGGAGAAGGACCCTGGGCACAGGCTGGGGAGTATCGCCGCCCCAAAGCTGAGCTGGAGAAAGCGAAAGCTGAGCGGCGGCGATATGAGGAGGCAGCAAGGCAGCGCGACAGGTACGAGAGGCAGCCCCATAATTTTTTTTGGGGGGGGCTAGAGAGGTGTGTGGCTAAGCCAGGTAGCAGACCTGAGCGCACTCCTCGTGCTTATTATAAGCAACGCGTCACTGGTCAGGCACCGTGTTATGCGGTTAAGCGCACGGTGTCGCCAGTGCGTGCCCATAGCCCGGTGTGCTATAGGGCAGCCCCCCGAAAGTGTTGTGTGAGTGTGGGCATCCAGCCGGGGCGTATTGTGCCTGCTCAGCACGTCTGGTCTCCGGTACGCAGTTTCGGTCCAGGGTATCCTGCGCCGGCTCTGCGTGCTGTGTCTCCGGGGCGCTGGGAGGGTGCAGTGCGTCCTATGCCTACGCTTCGCTCGTACCGGGCAAATGTGGGAGTGGAGCCTAAGGGAGAGGTGCGCGTAGTAGGCACTAGATCTCCAGTGCTCATCCACAGCCCGGTTCAACCTGTGCCTGCACTCTGGAGGGTACGGGCTGGAGTAGTTCTCCAGCCTGGGGGAGTGGTGCCAAGGCTGCGCACCAGAGCTCCAGTGCTCCCTCACAGCCCGGTCCTTCAGGTGCCTTTTAACATCAAGCCTCCTGTAGGTCTCTCCAGCCTGGTGGGTCCTGTGGCAGCCCCACGCACCAGGCTGTCTCTCCGTCTCCTCCCTACAGGTCTGCCAGTCTGCCCAGAACTGCCCGTCTGTCCCGAGCTGTCAGAGCTGCCCGTTTGTCCCGAGCCGTCAGAGCTGGCCGTCTGCCCAGCGGCGCCTGAACTGCCCGTCTGCCCAACGCCGTCTGAACTGTCCGTCTGCCAAGCGCCCGCATGAACTGCCCGTCTGGACTGAGCCTTCAAAGCCGCCCGTCTGCCATGAGCCTGCAAAGCCGCCCGTCTGCCATGAGCCTTCAGAGCCGTCCGCCAGACAGGAGCCGCTAGAGCCTTCCGCCAGACAGGAGCCGCCAGAGCTTTCCGCCAGACAGGAGCAGCCAAAGTCTTCCGCCAGACAGGGTCAGCCAGAGCCTTCCGCCAGACAGGATCAGCCAGAGCCTTCCGCCAGCCATGACCAGCCAGAGCCTTCCGCCAGACAGGATCAGCCAGAGCCTTCCGCCAGCCATGACCAGCCAGAGCCTTCCGCCAGCCATGACCAGCCAGAGCCTTCCGCCAGCCATGACCAGCCAGAGCCTTCCGCCAGCCATGACCAGCCAGAGCCTTCCGCCAGCCATGACCAGCCAGAGCCTTCCGCCAGCCAGGATCCGCCAGAGCCGTCATCCAGCCAGGATCCGCCAGAGCCGTCATCCAGCCAGGATCCGCCAGAGCCGTCATCCAGCCAGGATCCGCCAGAGCCGTCATCCAGCCAGGATCCGCCAGAGCCGTCATCCAGCCAGGATCCGCCAGAGCCGTCATCCAGCCAGGATCTGCCAGAGCCGTCATCCAGCCAGGATCCGCCAGAGCCAGCCAGTCCGGTGCTGCCCCTCAGTCCGGAGCTGCCGCCCCTCAGTCCGGAGCTGCCGCCCCTCAGTCCGGAGCTGCCGCCCCTCAGTCCGGAGCTGCCGTCCCTCAGCCCGGAGCTGCCGTCCCTCAGCCCGGTGCTGCCCCTTATCCCGGTGCTGCCCCTTATCCCGGTGATGCCCCTTAATTTAGGTGGGTTTAGTTGGAGGGTGGTCATTGGGAGGGGGATATGGAAGCGGGGAGTGACTATGGTGGGGTGGGGACAGCGTCCGGAGCCGGAGCCGCCACCGTGGACAGATGCCCACCCAAACCCTCCCCTTGAGGTTGAGTTTTGCGGCCGGAGTCCGCATCTTGGGGGGGGGGGTAATGTCACGTTCCTGACCTTGTTTTCCTTTTGTATAGTTGTGTTTAGTGGGTCAGGACGTGAGCTGGGTGGGCAGTCTGTGTTTGTTCTATGTTAAGTGTCAGGTTTAATTGACCTTGTATGGCTCTCAATCAGAGGCAGGTGTTTTACGTTTTCCTCTAATTGAGAACCATATATAGGGAGGTTGTTTCACATTGTTTGTTGTGGGTGGTTGTATCGCGTGTCTGTATTCGTTACCACACGGGACTGTTTCGTTTGTCGTTCATGTATGTAGTCTGTTCCTGTTCGTGCGTTCTTCGTCTATTGTAAGTAAGTCAGGTCTGTCTACATCGTTTTGTTGTTTTGTAGTCTGTTAAAGTGTTTGTGTTTCGTCTTACTTTATTAAAACTCATGTCATCATACCTCGCTGCACATTGGTCTTCTGAATCTCTCTCCTCTCCTCGTCCGAGGAGGAGGAAGAGCTAGAGAATCGTTACAACTGTCACGCCCTGACCATAGAGAGCTTTTATTCTCTATGTTGGTTAGGTCGGGGTGTGATTAAGGGTGGGTCATCTAGGTGTATTATATTTTTATGTTGGCCTAGTATGGTTCCCAATCAGAGGCAGCTGTTTATCGTTGTCTCTGATTGGGGATCACATTTATGTAGCCATTTTCCTATTGTGTGCTCCTGGAGGATATCCAGGAGGTAAAGACATCCTGGACTTGGGAGGAGATAATGGCAGGAGACGAAAGCCTTCCATGGAAGCAGAC
Organism: Salvelinus alpinus; assembly: GCF_045679555.1. Classification (NCBI taxonomy): domain Eukaryota; kingdom Metazoa; phylum Chordata; class Actinopteri; order Salmoniformes; family Salmonidae; genus Salvelinus; species Salvelinus alpinus. The sequence goes on along the minus strand of NC_092093.1, from coordinate 20,565,865 downwards.
GCAAGTGGTGAAGGAAGGAGAGCGACAACGCCGGGGTTCGCGGCCACGACCAAGCCAAAGAAGCCGCCTCCGAATATTTATTTGGGGGGGAACACTGGGTGGTCGGCGAAGTTGGTGTGAGTCAGAGACCGAGGAGTTATTGGACAAATTGGAGGAGAGTGAACGCACACACATACAGACAAACAGACGCACACAATGTCGCTACGCACACTCACTACGCAGCCGACAGAGATTAGTGACCTTGTCCTTGAGACGTACTCCCCGTTCTCTCCCAAATCTCAAGTCAGGTCGGCACCAAGCTCAGACAGTCTGTGTTTAAAATACCATAAAGACATATGGTCTTTACCCTAATTCGGACTAGGACTACACATTTATTGATTATGATTTTATACATTCTAATCAATTCCATACAATTGTATACAAGAATATATCATACCAATACATTGCTAATCATATCCTGCTATATGTTACCCCATCTATTGCAAGCCCAACGGTTTCTCCCCTCTCTGGGTGGGAGACCTCCTTCCCTGCTATCAGATTCACAGTGGTCATAAGTTGTCTGCCAAAGTTCCTTGTCAGCTATGATTCAAACACATTTCACATGTTTTACAGTGACAGGGTGGAATCCTTTTAATTATTGCCTAAACATTAACTACAAAAAATGACACATCTATTTATATTAATATTGTCAATGTCACTCAAAATCAATCTCCCAAAACCAATATGTGTATTTTCATTCCTTATCCATCAATGACAGTTATAGGCCTACATTAGGTATCCTAACACTTCCTGTTTCGGTTTTTATTACAATCTTCATAAAAAACAGTCTTAACCCTCAAAAATAGTCTCATCCAACATTGGCTCCTCGTAGTTAAAAGAAACGGAGCCATCTCCTAGGCCTGGAGGCCCGTATTCGTCATCACACAGGCCGGAGCTCGAAATCGGTCCGTACCTCACCATCTGTTGCGTCATTGACCTCTCCAGAGTCCTGATAAGCAAAACTTTCACACCGGGGACCAAACCAACACCCACACAGAACCAAAACACTCATACAGGTGAAGGTTGCCCACAACACAGTGATTATGACATTTTTCCATTTCCTAAACATACTATCAAACCAATTTGTTAGAGCATTATCTACCCCAGAGTTCTCTGCCAATTCGTGAGCTCATGTGGTTAAACCAGCCAGGGCCTTGGTCACTGATCCGTCTGGAGCTGTGTTATTTGGGATGAAGGTACAGCACATTGTTCCAAATATCACGCAGACCGCTCCCTTCTCAGCTAGTAACATATCCAATGCTATTCTATTCTGCCAATCCTTTTATTGCATCTCTAGTATAATTGATGAAGCGCTGTTGATTATAATAGATATAATTTATCTGATCCACATTCTTATTGAGAGTGGACCACCAGAAAATGCTTGACTCTAATCCTGCTAAGATCTGATGTCTTGCTTTAAACTAGTCTGGCAACCCCCCGTGGGACCCCAATATTATCAATATAATATACTCTATCGTCAAAAGACCCAGATGGGGAGCTTCTTTTTTCCCGTCTTGCCAACACTATGGCATGGTGTTGGATGAGGGTGCATTCCCCCACACAACCACCAGATGGTGTCTCACTGAAATCCCCGGAGCTCAACCAGCCTGTCAGATCCCTCATAGTCTCATCAGTTGTAACATTCTCTGTCCTATTGCATGTCCTTACTTCCCCTACGTCCTATCCGTGTGTGATGTATCGAGCCATACAATAATAATGTCCTCCTGTAACTGTGAAAGGGGGAAGTCTGGATGTCCTGGGCACATACAGATAATGCAGATCAATGCAACTTTCATTGTTTGGCTTCCTTGCCTTCATGAACAGCTTTACCATACAGGCCATTCCCCTGGGTGAATCAATTCCATCAAATGGAAAGGGAATGGTGGTCAGCTGAGGTTTTGCTGTGGCGCAGGCATAACATTCTTCTCTCGCTACTGATCTGGCTGTATACTAAATCCATTCTAACCATAGGTTAGAATCCCCATAACCAGTTTCCACCTCAACCACTTCCTTCAGCTCTTTCGCCTGCACTATCCGCACCGGCCCTTGGCTCTGGACGACTCCACTGTCAGTATCTGTTTTGTCAGGGGCTCTGCTTGTATTCTGGCTGACTATAGAGATATCACCTGCCCTAACCTCTTCTTCCTGGAATGGCACTAGGGTATCACCTGAAACCCTTACCTTCACTACACTCTATCTTCTTCCATACTGGGTATGTGGATTCATATAGCCCTCTCTCTCTGTGTGAGCTATGACCTGTGTCCATGAACTACACGGGGACCTGCACAGATATATTCCATAATGGCTCATAGTCCTACATAAAACTCCATTGAGACATCCTTCCCAATCTCCACTCTAACTTCCTGTTTATCCAGATCAAGTGATCTCTTATGCTAGGTTAATACAAAATCCTCATCGTCTAAACTATGGGTCAAGTTACCACCTTCTGCATTCTCGGATGGGGCATGGTGTATTAGGAATATGGCTGCCACGATAAGACAGCTCTGACCAATCAGCACTCCTGTAAAGCCCCACCCATCATCTGGAGGCCAGCCCCTACTTTCACTTCTATGAACGCACACAGGGAGGGTAGGGTGGGGTCAGGGAATCTTCGTTAGAGAGGTAACCCCCGAACCATATTGGTTTCGGTTCTTCTCCTAACTCTGTGATTGTTCGACAGTGTCAGTGTGTCTTACCCTCCTGCAATGTGTGATATGCCCCAGGTAGCTATTTCAGCTATTCTCACTGCGAAGGCTGTCACCAGGAGTACTTGGTATGGCCCCTCCCAACGGGGCTGCTTCCCGTCTATTCTCCTCAGGGACTGGATTGAGTGAATCACCTTCTCCTGTAATTCACCTGTAGAGCATAAAATCTTGGACATACAGGTTTGGTTAACAAACAGTCTTCTCATGTGTTCTGTCTGAATAGCTAGATTGTCATCCATTATTTAACTTCTCTGGGATATGTGGGACGCTAACGTCCCACTTGGCCAAAAGCCAGTAAAAATGCAGAGCGCCAAATTCAAATAAATTACTATAAAAATCTAACTTTCATAAAATCACACATGAAAGATACCAAATTAAAGCTACACTGGTTGTGAATCCAGCCAACATGTCAGAATTCAAATAGGCTTTTCGGCGAAAGCAAACAATGCTATTATCTGAGGATATTAACAGAGTAAACAAAGAGAGAGAAGCATATTTCAACCCTGCAGGTGCGACACAAAACGCAGAAATAAAAATATAATTCATGCCTTACCTTTGACGAGCTTCTGTTGTTGGCACTCCAATATGTCCCATAAACATCACAAATGGTCCTTTTGTTCGATTAATTCCGTCGATATATATCCAAAATGTCCATTTATTTGGCGCGTTTGATCCAGAAAAACACCGGTTCCAACTTGTGAAACGTGACTACAAAATATCTCAAAAGTTACCTGTAAACTTTGCCAAAACATTTCAAACTACTTTTGTAATACACCTTTAGGTATTTTGTAACGTAAATAATCGATAAAATTAAAGACGGGATGATCTGTGTTCAATACAGGATTAAAACAAACTGTAGCTAGCTTTCTGGTCACGCGCCTCTAACTAACAGTACACTTCCAGTGACCCTCATTCAAGATGGCCGTACTTCTTCTTTACACAAAGGAAAAAACCTCAACCAATTTCTAAAGAGTGTTGACATCCAGTGGAAGCGGTAGGAACTGCAAGAAGGTCAATTAGAAATCTGTATTCCCAATGAAAACCCATTGAAAAGAGAGTGACCTCAAAAAAGAAAATGAATGGTTTGTCCTTGGGGTTTCGCCTGCTAAATAAGTTCTGTTATACTCACAGACATGATTCAAACAGTTTTAGAAACTTCAGAGTGTTTTTTATCCAAATCTACGAATAATATGCATATCTTATCTTCTGAAGATGAGTAGCTGGCAGTTGAATTTGGGTATGCTTTTCATCCAAACGTGAAAATGCTGCCCCCTATCCTAGAGAAGTTAAAGAACTAGATCCTAGTAAACCAACTCTAGGGATAATATCTTGACCTAATATTTCAGTTACCATAATCGTGTCCGCCAAGTAAGTTGGGAACGATATATAATTTTTATTTTATTTTGATTATTATTATCCAATAGGCCACAAAGTGTCCTATCCCATCCCCCCTTTGATACATGGCTCCGCCCTTGTATCAATATTGCCGCAAATCTAAACAATTCTCTGTCAAGTGTCTTATCTACTTTAACAGTTATCTGTGCTGCTTTGTATGGTCTTAGATGTATATGTGCTTGTCTATGTAAACAGTAACCTTTCTCTCCTTTTTTATTTCACAGGCCCTAGTCAATGCTACTCTTTCGGCCTGTTGTGCCAAATAATTTCCGGGCAATGTTTCCGTGTTTAACACCTTATTTCTAGAAACCAACTAAGCTTTCATTCCCCTTTTGTCTCCACTCAGTAACCGTGACCCATTCTGTGTCACTCCTATCTTGCTGATTTCCTGGCCCCTCTTTCCCCACCTTCTCCTCTCTGCTCCCAAACCTTCAAGGTCTCAGCATTGCGGGGAGGGCTCCTCCGTCTGCCCTTTCTCCTATCTGTCTGTCGCTCTTTCTCATAACAGTCAGTAACAAATATGGGTTGTTGCCAAATCTTGACTAAGTGTCTCACTGTCTGAACAGTGATGGTGGTGGACTCTAAAGTAATTACATAGGTTGATTAAGGTTATCTCGATGTTCTCTATCATTCTGAATCACCACAGATGTCATATATCCCTGTCCTGTTGGTCTGGATTAGATTCTAAATACTTAACATAAGTCTACTGTCATTTCTTTCTTCTCATTGGTTAAAATTACCACTATGTCAAAGAACTATCTATAAACTCGTTCATAATGATCAATTACTCAATTTACCTTAAAATCAGTATCACAAATTTCCTTAAATTCGTTATCCAAATGGCCCTCCCATGAGGCTGATCAGACCACAAAGGAAAAGTCATGATAGAGGTCAAGAGTCATACCACCCTTTTACAGTCGTGTTACTCAATTTATATTATACAAATTAAAGAAAACCCCTCAAACATTTTCTACATGTTGTATCCCAGATGCCCAGAACATTCCCTTATCAAAATAATTCACGTGTTTAATTAAAACTCATAAAATAAAACTTCTGATATTCCACATGTGTGTACCCCTTTAAGATTTCGTGTCTCTCGGAAAATGGAAATCTCCTCAAGCCCCGGAAAACATTTCCAAAGAAAGACAAGACAATGAAGCACTCCTTTTCCCAGAAAAACCACTTTGTCAGACTACCCGGATTCAGAAATCCAAACGTAGACTATAAACAAAACCAAATAATAATGATAATTCCATTGTACTCCCTCCAATCATTCGTTTTAAATTTCCTCAATGGTTCATTATACTTAATTGAACGTGCGCTCCAAGCTTGTTTTGCAAAATATAATTACCCCAAACTGCAATCCCCTTTACCGACCTAACATGGTTCCACGTAATGGAAACAGATTATAATGTTAGAACACTTGAACGTTCGGTTCCAATTCCCTGGTGTTACCTAAACAAACAATCAGACCAAAAATCAATAACCAGAAACTATCACAAAACTTTTACGTTTCAACTATTCGGACCTGAATCGCATACAGCCAAATATAGCCCAGTGAGCCACAACCAACCAGTGATGCCCACCTAGCCATTTTGTTGCTAGATTTAGCATATTTTCCGACTACCCTGACAAATTTAGCTACTTAAAAAAAAATGTATTTGGAACTTTTAGCAACTTTTGAAAAGTGACTCAAAGCCATAATGCACGCATTTTTCCCTCTGAATGACACAAACAATTTTCTCTGTCCCACTCTCAGTCACAACCTCATTGCCTGGCTGCAAAAGTGCATTGTGAGCGACGTCAGCAGCAGGCGCTCAGCCCATTCCCAGGCAGCAGCAATTTCAGCGAATTGCAAATCATTGTTGGCTGACTGCAACAGCAGTAGTACGGGTTCAACAAGCCAAACCCAAGGAATATAGTTGGTCACGAATGTTTGATCTTGAACAGAACTTACAACATCAATCAACATCTCTCAATCAAAATTGTACTGCCAGACCAACTCTCCTATTCCTGCCCTCAGGCTAAAACATACCCCCTACTCAAACCGAGCTCTGCTTTAAGTCTATCGCAAGAGCAAAATCCAACTTTCCAAATTTCTCCTCTCCAAAATGTAAAAGTACCATGTACTTCGCTAAATTTATAACGTATGTCAGTCAATCCATAAGAATAAAAACATTCCGATGGGCACAACTTTATCGTATCTCTCCGTTATTATTCAGAATTTGGTTTAGGTAACTGTCTCTTCTATGATTCAGTAATTTAAATACGACTCCAGTCTCAATACATTATTCCATCAGATCATTTAGGCAACCCAACGTATTACATCGAAATCGCCTCGCTATTATTTTGGAATGAATTAGTCTTTCAATTTAACCTAAACAAGCTATTAAAACGTTCAGTTTATATCTTAACCAAACACTAGCTAACTGTATCTTTCCCGGCAAAATATCTCAGTATTTGAATTACAATCAGAATGAATTTTAGTCTATCAGTGCCTAGGCTGAGATGCGAACCCGAGTCTCCCGCGTGGTAGGCAAGAACAACCCTATTATTATAATTGTCTGTAGTCGAAAACTCCGGCACGCACTACCGAGACCATTCCCAGAAAATAGCCCTAATTTAAAGATCCAAGCGTTTATCTGTTTTTCCCCTTCTGTTTAAAATCTTTCCTGCTCTTTCCCCAAGAGCAGCGATGAAATATTCCGTTCCTGTCTGATCTTTCTTACTTCTCGTTTCCTTGAAGCCTCCTTTATGCTTATCTACAGTTACTCCGATAGTGACCATTAGGTACTGATCTCCTTTCTTTTCTATTCCTCCTCTGAGTCTGGCTGTAGGCGCCTGACCTTTTTCTCTCTGTTCTTGCATTTGACCCTCTCTCCTATCCTTTATGTTCTTTCTACAGTCTCGGTGATTGTGGCCAACCTTATCGCAGTGCATGCATGGTTCCTCACACTCCTTAGCCAAATGTCCTGACTGGCTACAGTTGTAACATTTTATGTTCTCGGGTTCTATCCATTTTTTCCCTTCTCTCTTGGGTCCCTTCCCCTTAAGGCCTCCTCCTTTCTTTTGACTGTCTCTATCCACTTTTCTCAATAAGTTGCCGAACCCCAGCCCGTGGGTTCGGCAAGGCAATTAGAGGATACTGACTAGCCTCCCTTTCATCTTCGTCTTCCAGCCACTCTACTACTCCTCTCCTCCCTGGGCTCTGGTTATGCGACTTCAGCTTTCTGAGTGGTAAAGCCCTGTCTCTACCTCTTTCCCCTGCATCCGGTCGCTTGTTCATCCTACGTCCTAGTTTGGTTAAGTCTTTCCTGACTTTCCCTAGGGCAGCTAGCCCTATCCTTTCCTCCTCCTGCTCTACCCCTCCCTCGGCTCCAGGAGGTTCCCATATGGGAGTGGTGGGGGTGGGACAGGAAGCACTGGCTGCCGTCGTCTCACCACCACTATTTCATCATCGGGATTCTCTCTCCACGCCTGGTCTATCAGGGTTGGGTACAATTTAGGCTTATGAGGGACCTCCAGAGGAGCCGTGGGAGTTATTAATCTCTGTTGCTGGCAACTTAGATCTTCCTTCTTCTTTTCTCCCTCAGCTCTCTTCCTCGCCTCGGCTAGCCATACCCTCGCTGTATCTAGCCCCTCTGCCCATTGTTTATCTGCCTTGTCTCCACATGCCTTACGTATCTGCCTTATCATGGATTCCAGTTTTTCTATATTTAAACGTCCGTCCAATTCGTACTTTTTCCTCCATTTCTGGCCAAAATAGGTGTTCCTCTTATCTTTTCCCTGCATATATTTCTCATCTCCCGTTAATTCCGGGACCTCCTTTAAGGATTTACTACCCACTGTTAGTAAACCTTGTAGTTACTATGGTTATCCTCAAACTCACTCTAGGTGTATCTATTTCTATGATATATGTATGCGCTTTTTACCGTTGTCCAATTACTATAGTTGCTCTCCTGCACAATCTATGTGTGTGTCTTTTTTCGTGGGATAGTTAGACCTATTTTGACTCAATTGCTAACCTTATCCAATTACGATAGTTGCTCTCCTGCACAATCTATGTGTGTGTCTTTTTAAACTCTGATCTCTTATGTCACTACTCCCTATGTGTGTACTTGTTCTTTTGACGTTAATATCTCGTATCTCACTCCGCTATATTAGGTTACCCTTCTTCCTTCTTTAGTTTATATAGGTAGTGTCCACTGATAGTCTTGGTGGTAGCCACTGATACCTCGTGTCATTACGGATCCTCTACTATATTCTTGCCAATATTCTTTAGTTTAGTTTGGTACTGCAGATATCCGGTGTCATCACGGTCCCCCTTCTACTGCTGCCTAGGTGGCTCTACACCCAATTCCTATCTTCCATTTGCATAGAATACTTTGTTGCCTTTAAAACCTTTCTCTACACAAAATTATAAAGATAGGTCACCAGGTAAGAATGCCCTATGGGAATTTAAAATCAACACCTAAACTACACAAAAACAATCAAATATATTTCTGAATGTAGCCCAAGCGTCAATTCCCCTGATTCGTGAAAAAAGATTTACTGACCTTCTCGTAGACTGGGAAAAGCAATGTAGGTTGGATCTCGTCACCACCTCTGTCGTGTACCAGTTCAACACTGGCCTGAAATAAACCCTCAATTCAGAGGTCATGTCTTTGTCTTACGGATCCTGGATCCGCCCGTGCACGGTTTTCAGCAGGTCCTTGGGACGACAGAGGCAGGTATTGAGATCCGGCTCGAAGGACCAATTGATAAGAGAATTATGTTCTCCAGGTACATAACCCGATTTAATAATAAGGACAAATTAGCTTTTCTGTTGTCACATATTTCAATTATTTTATTACATCATGTCATAGCTTGCAATAATTATTATTTTGAGGAAAACAGAATTTAGCTTCTAACGTCATTACAAGTTACTACGATATTCTTTCTTAATTGGCTCGATAACTATGGAAAAGGGTTTATTTTATAAATATGGCAACTCCTCTCTTGCATACCTACATGTACGCTACGGTCACAAGACGGAGGCCTCCTTATTGTCTCTAGAATTTCTAAGCAAACAGCTGGAGGCAGAGCTTTCTCCTATAGAGCTCCATTTTTATGGAATGGTCTGCCTATCCATGTGAGAGACGCAAACTCGGTCTCGTCCTTTAAGTCTTTATTGAAGACTCATCTCTTCAGTAGGTCCTATGATTGAGTGCAGTCTGGCCCAGGGGTGTGAAGGTGAATGGAAAGACACTGGAGCAACGAACCGCCTTGCTGTCTCTGCCTGAACGGTTCCCCTCTCTCCACCAGGATTCTCTGCCTCTAACCCTATTACGGGGGCTGAGTCACTGGCTTACTGGTGCTCTTCCATCCCGTCCCTAGGAGGGGTGTGTCACTTGAGTGCGTTGAGTCACTGATGTGATCTTCCTGTCCGGGTTTGTCGCCCCGCTCGGATTCGTGCCGTGGAGGAGATCTTTGTGGGCTATAGTCAGCCTTGTCTCAGGGTAGTAAGTTGGTGGTTTGAAGATATCCCTCTAGTGGTGTGGGGGCTGTGCTTTGGCAAAGTGGGTGGGGCTATATCTTGCCTGGTTGGCCCTGTCCTGCGGGTATCGTCGGACGGGGCCACAGTGTCTCCCGACCCCTCCTGTCTCAGCCTCCATTATTTATGCTGCTGTGTCAGGGGGCTAGGGTCAGTCTGTTATGTCTGGAGTATTTCTCCTGTCTCCTCTGGTGTCCTGTGTGAATTTAAGTATGCTCCCTCTAATTCTCTCTCTCTCCCTCTCCCTCCCCTCCTGGAGGACCTGAGCCTTGGGACCATGCCTCAGGACTACCTGGCCTGATGACTCCTTGCTGACCCCAGTCCGCCTGGTCGTGCTGCTGCTCCAGTTTCAACTGTTCTGCCTGCGGCAATGGAAACTTGACCTGTTCACCGGACGTGCTGTTTTCAACTCTCTCTCTCTCTACCGCACCTGCTGTCTCTAACTCTGAATGCTCGGCTATGAAAAGCCAACTGACATTTACTCCTCTGGTGCTGACCTGTTGCACCCTCTACAACCACTGTGATTATTATTATTATTTGACCTTGCTGGTCATCTATGAACGTTTGAACATCTTGGCCATGCACCGGTTATAATCTCAACCAGGCACAGCCAGAAGAGTAATGGCCACCCCTCAGAGCCTGGTTCCTCTCTAGGTTTCTTCCAAGGGTCCTGTATTTCTAGGGAGTTTTTCCTAGCCACCGCGCTTCTACATCTGCATTGCTTGCTGTTTGGGGTTTTAGGCTGGGTTTCTGAATAGCACTTTGTGACATCGGCTGATGTAAAAAGGGCTTTATAAATAAATGTGATTGATTGATTGATTTTGGGTGGGTTTTGAGTGGTCTTTGGGCCAGAAATGTTAACTTGTCCTGGCAACCCTGCTGGCTAGCTACAGAAGTTAGCTGGCTAGTTAGCTATAGTAGTTAGCTACTGGCATCAGTTGTTGTTTTGTTATTATCATATTTTGCCTATTCCATTGTTTGCACAATGCATACTGGCATTTGAATATAGCGCGGGAAAAGGGAATCCGGACACACTCTGGACACGGTAGACATATTTAAATGTAGGTGTAGACACATGACATGTTCGGTATCCCATAATCAGAACTCTATGATCAGAATACTAAAGCTGCATGAACTGTTAAGTCTAGACACGCCCTAATTAACTCTCTGCTGCGCTGGGCTGGGCTGGAGGCGGTGGTTTTTAATAATATGATTCCAATGGTTATGTAAACAGTGTCCGCTCCCTCCAGTCCACACGCGCACACACACACACACGCGACACACACACGCGCACACACACACACAGAGAGTCCAAACTCCCAGGAATACCGACTGCCATCTGTCCATCTGCTGCAGGGACAAGAGGAGGTGTCAGATAACTGTTTTTATATGAAACACACCAGGACAGAGGACTGGACAGAATTTCTGGGAGAAGAAGAATGAGTGTGTGTGTGTGTGTGTGTGTGTGTGTGTGTGTGTGTGTGTGTGTGTGTGTGTGTGTGTGTGTGTGTGTGTGTGTGTGTGTGTGTGTGTGTGTGTGTGTGTGTGTGTGTGTGTGTGTGTGTGTGTGTGTGTGTGTGTGTGTGTGTGTGTGTGTGTGTGTGTGTGTGTGTGTGTGTGTGTGTGTACACAGTATCTGTGCGTGCATGCATGTATAAGGTTAAGATAGATTGTTGTGCATAATGACATGGAGCATTTCCTGCTATCGCCAGTAAGATCTGTGGAACCACAATTATAGTGTGCACGTGTGTTATAAGAACATCACACTCAAGGCTCATTATCACTGGAATCAGTCACGTGACTAGACAGTAGTTTCCTGCCACTTAGTCAATGTGTCAGCCATTTGAAGACCACTCTTATCTTTGTGTTGTTATACCACTCTAAGACATTACATAGAGATTTGATTTAATGGAATTGTACAGTAGTAACCCTGCTGTGGTTTACTAAGGCCTGTGTCTAGTGGGTCAGTCCTACTGTCACAGTCAGTTGTCCTGAGTGTGTGGCATCCAGATCACCCTGGGTAAGGTTAAGGTGATGGGATACAATTCAAATGAATACTTTTAGAGATTCATAAAATTATGAGGTCTGGGTTAATAAGTTGAAGAGAATGAGGAAGTCTATGAATGTTTATTTTACAGTTGTTCATTTTTCAGATATAAAAGAGATACACACAAAGACACACACACATACGACAACAAAGCAATTATCAGTCGGCCTTGTGCTGTGTGGAATGCAGTTGCTGCCAAGGGCCAAACAATGTTTTGTTTTGAAATAACAAACGCACAAACCGGTAGCAGAAATTACACCACAGTAAGCTACTATCCATGCAGTTGTTACTGGTTCGGCTAACACATTCTCACAGCTATCTAGTCACGCGGCCCAAGCATTGAATTTACCCAATCACTCTGCACCTTAAAGGGATTCTCCTGTACTTTTGTATACTTTTTAGCCAGTAGTTCTGAAAGTAGCGCCCTTGACCCAAAAGTGGTCCCCAAAAATTGTGTACAACATCACATATGTGCAGATATGTGCACCATGCCATTTCTCTCGCTCTGCTGTGTAGGATTATTGCTATCTGCCATTCCAATGGCGAAGGGCTGAATCTCATTAGCTGGAACTTGAATTGCTAGGGGGCTGGCCCACGTGGGGGGAAATGGCGCAGCACAGCTTCCAGAAAACAGACATAAAATGAATTCAGCAATTAATACATTTGAGCTCTCTTTCTAGAAACAAAGATAATGACTGTGCAAACTGTTCAAATAACCATATCCTTATTTTTTCTATGGATTCATTCATGCAAATTTTGTGGCAATAATAAGTACACATAATTTACATGGAAAAACTGAAGAGTGGGGCAGTCCTGCTCATTCTGTAGAAGTGTTATTTCATGCAAAACAGAATAAATGGCTGTTCAATACAGATTTACGCTGGTAATTAAACAAGCATATTGAAGGGGTAGGCTCATGGCTATATCATAATCTACATAATCTACATCACTTTTGGCTCTCAGAGTATAGGCTAACCATACTGAATGTTAATTTTTCCCAGCAATGTTTCACAGAAACAGTAATAACAATGGTCAGTGATCTTTTTGTATTTTGTTTAAAAGGTGGAGGGCCTCCTATTTGCTTTCCTTTTGTAAATGTTTTTCTCATTGAATATTTTTGCAACATTCAGCCTCAGGGTACAGTTATGAAGAGATGCACCTGCTATTCTCCTCGTCTCGCCTTTTTATATAATTTGTCTGATATAGACACAATATAGGGTGAATTCTGAATAAGTGGGACACTTTTAGAATTTCTGTCTTCTGTAACCTCTTTCAACATCTATCCAACATATTAGCCCAACACATGGTACATTTCTGAAATCCTCAAGATGTTTCCTAATCACACAAAAAAAGCTAATGTTGATATAATATTTACAGGGGGCTTGACACACCCATCTGTGTACACTGAGTCAAAACCATATTTTCAGTTCACATTTGGTAGACTGGGACAGCAGGCTAGATAAGCTGGACACCATTATTATAGTCCTAATTGTACTCCAATGACAATTCAATGACATTTTGTGTGATTAGGAAACATCTGAGGATTACAGAAATGGATCATGTGTTGGGCTAATATGTTGGATAGATGTCTGAAGAGGTTACAGAAGACAGAAATGCAAGAATTCTGAATTCACTTAAATAAGAAAAAATAAACAGGATATAGTACTTCAATAACCAGATCCCTGCCTAACCTAAGTACAGGGGGTCCCTAATGTAAACTGGACCTCTTTCATCCATTGGAATAGCCTTTAAGACTGTTCAACTCTTGCTACTGCATGCTGTCCTACTATAGCTAGCTATGGCTGATATTACAGGACAACAACCAAACATGACTGAATGACAAAATTTAAACATACTGTAATATTGGCAACTTTTTAATGTATTTTGATGCACCAGTACCTAGTATGCACATTCACATCAGAATTTGGCACTGTGCATTATTTATGACAGTTTTATAACCTTAACAACAAAACAGAAAACAAATCTGTTGCTGATTTTATCGTGTGCTTCGTGGGGTGAGCTTCCTGTTTGAAGCTTGCTCTGCCACCCTCTATGATGTCACTCCAATTAATTGATATGATTTTGATCATGTGGTTTCTCTGCAAGGGCTTAGAAACAATAGTTTACATTTTCTCTTGTCAGACCAGGAAATAAACATGTCAGGATTGTTTTATTGTGTTTGTTTTATTGTCACATACACCAAATAAGTTCAGTGAAATGTGTTGTTTTACAGGGTCAGCCATAGTAGTATGGCACCTCTGGAGCAAATTATAGTTAAATGACTTGCTCAAGGGCACATTGACAGATGTTCACATAGTCGGCTCTGGTATTTGAACCAGCAACCTTCGGTTACTGGCCCAATCGTCTAAATGCTAGACTACCTGCCACCCTAAACTTACAGTTTGGGGTTTTAGGCTGGATTTCTGTATAAGCACTTTGTGACATCTGCTGATGTAAAAAGGGCTTTATAAATACATTTGATTTGATCATTTGATTTGATCTATGGTCTCAAGAAGAGGGTCATTTAGAGAGGGCTCTACTTAGGCTACTCAAGTATCAACATTTATACCAACATGACAAGGCCTCTCAAAAAAAGCATTGCATTTGTATTTGTGGGCTGCTGTTAGTGGGATGAGCACACACACACACACACACACACACACCACGCACGCACGCACGCACACACACACACGCACACACGCACACACACACACACACACACACACACACACACACACACACACACACACACACACACACACACACACACACGCCAAATTGTAGTGTAACATAATGTTCCCTTACAACCTGTCATTTATCTGAGCCGCGCACACACACACACACACACACACACATGCACGCACGTACACTAGTCGCATGCACGCGCACACACAAATCCCGAGAGTGGTTCCTTATAGGAACGCATCTGGCCATTCTCCACTGGGTGGCGAGTGGTACAAGAGGAGCGGGCTCTTGGAAGGGAAGGATAAAGACAAGAGGGGAAGAGAGAGAGTTTGAGAGGAACAGAGAGAGGGCGGGAGATACAGCAGCTGTAAAAAGGAGAGAAAATCCCAGCCCAGCCTCTGCAAGCATCATTTCTCACATCGGATTTTATCCGTTCTCGTCGCAACCAATTTACGTAAGGGCATTTTCATATTTCTGTCATTTTGGCTGCAAGTGGGACTTTTGCAATGTTTTGCTGAGCACCACTTTTGTATGATTCGTTGATCTGGGTGTCTAGTAATTTACAGTATTGGAGAGAGAAAAACGTTCGCTTGTTTTCATATTGGTGGTTGAAACCCGTGAGAATATTCCACTCCCAGAGGTCGTTCTGGAAACTAGATTGCAGAAACAGCGGCAAATCTTGTGGGTTGTTTTCGAAAGGGTCGTTCTTGGTTTGATGTAAAATAACATTATAGCTCGTGTACAAGCATGCACAACACGTGCATGGATGTCATATCCATCCATTACTTTCGTT
The DNA here is from genome assembly GCF_045679555.1 of Salvelinus alpinus. Lineage (NCBI taxonomy): Eukaryota > Metazoa > Chordata > Actinopteri > Salmoniformes > Salmonidae > Salvelinus > Salvelinus alpinus. The sequence goes on along the minus strand of NC_092093.1, from coordinate 20,550,668 downwards.
TTTGTGAAATGGAACGTTAGCAGAAACGGTATATAGGCTAATCAAAGGTATGTATCCCCATTCATCTGTGGTGTAATGTTAGTCAGCTGGTTTGCTGTTTGCAGCGTCAAAAACTTGACAAATGGAGGTCAATATCGGTATTTTCTTCTCCAAGGTAGAGGCTTGCTAGCTGCTAGCTAACAGGACAGACAATCGCAGGGATACCCAGCTTGCTTGCCCATAAAAGTAGTCAGACTGGCATGCTTGCATGAGAGATGCACCACCTGCAAGGCTATCTTTTACGCAAACCACTCTAAATTATTAGGGTTTAAACATATGGCAGCTACTAGCTAAATTAGATAACAAACATATGAGTTATTGAACAATAGTTTGCTCTATTTATACACGATGCTGTGGAGATGTAGATCACAATTCATGCTAACGATGTCTAGCTTGCTGACGTTAGCCATTATTCTGATGTTTGTGGCTGTGTGTGTGTGCAGTGTGCACTCATTTGCCATGCATGTCCCGCTTCTTCCATCACAACATAAAGCAAGAGAATCAAGAAATAACAATCAGCCAATGGCTACTCTTGTCGAGCTATACTGATTTCTGTCAGTATCAGACAGCTGTTTGAGATGCATTAGTAGTGCATTTTCTGTTTTCATATTGAGAAAGGCATTCATCCAAAGTATTTTTTGTAAATAAATAACAGTCGACATGTATGTTGATGGTAAGGGATAAAAAGTGTACACAAGATACCTTGTTTTGGTTCAGTGGTGTTGTAGACGCACACCTGTACGCGGAACTGCCACCTGTTCCCGTGCACACACGGAGCCAATGTCCTGTGTGTCAAGCGTGCGGTCATTGACAGGGAGCCGGACATGTGTTTGAAGTGGCATTTAGCTGATTCCGATTATGGGGGGATAGAGACACGTTTGCCACGACTTGGTCGATATGCAATGAAGTGGCTGCTTTCTTAGATTCGACCAAGATATTCACCCTGGAAGCAAATGGCCGAATTGACCTTAAATGGAAAATGCAGTATGTTGCTGTTGGTCACTAGAACGTCAAAAAATGTCAGATTGATGAGAAAGAAAAAACATTCCATCTGCTTATGTGTTGCATGCTTTTCATCAGACACATAGGATCTCAGGAGTCTATAATGACTAAAGAAAACACCGGTTTACTACAATAAAAACAGTACTGTATAACGATAGTGGTATAGTAATAGCTACTTAAAACAATGTCTTTAGATTCCTAACTCTAATGAAGTGTTTGTCTGTGTCCATTGACCATTCTGTAGCTTCTGTCACTGCATGTCTGCTGTGTGTAGGAAGAGAACCCTATCCAGGTTTATAGTATTGACACAGTGGCATAAGCACTTCGATTGTGATTAGAGAGACAAACATTGCCCTACCTACCTCCTTCGCACAAAAACCATTAGTGACCTTGGGACTATAAAGGTCTATGACATTTGGTAAAAAATGAGTTATTCACATAGAGTTGCTCTTTAGGTAATCCTTTATGCCTGCATTTATATGTGAGATATGTCAGAGAATAAAATAAGTATATTTACTATGGAGAAAAAAGGGAAAAAAATCCAAAAGTTCTATTTGCCCAAACACCTTTTGGCTTGGTGCTATAAGGTTAATTCTGAAATCCAATCTCATTGCTGGGTTGTCAATCAAAAATAATTGTATGTAAGGTGGTATACTTATTGAGTCATGAAAGAGGAAGACATTACAAAACGGTTCTGAGATCTGGGACTTGAAAAATACTCATTATCTCAAAACTATACACTGAGTGCTCTTTCCATGACATAGACTGATCAGGTGAATCCAGGTGAAAGCTATGATGTCACTTGTTAAATACACTTCAATCAGTGTAGGTGAAGGGGAGGAGACAGGTTAAAGAAAGATTTTTACGCATTGAGACAATTGAGACATGGATTATGTATGTGTGACATTCAGAGGGTGACTGGGCAAGACAAAAGATCGAAGTGCCTTTGAACGGAGTATGGTAGCAGGTGCCAGACGCACCGGTTTGATTGTGTCAAGAACTGCAACGCTGCTGTGTTTCTCACGCTCAACAGTTTCCTGTGTGTATCAAGAATGGTCCACCACCCAAAGGACATCCAGCCAACTTGACACAACTGTGGGAAGCATTGGAGTCAACATGGGCCAGCATCCCTGTGGAAAGCTTTCGACACCTTGTAGAGGCCATGCTCCAACGAATTGAGGCTGCTCTGAGGGCAAAAGGTGGTGCAACTCAATATTAGGATGTTCCTAATGTTTTGTACACCTAGTGTTCATTTTGCAGATAGAACCTTACAGTTCCAAGTCTTTGATTATTGACATAATATGTTCTGGTCCTCGTTTTTAATTACTTAAGAGTTTTTTCCACCCCTTTTTAGAAGAATGGCCATAACGTAAGTTCTTTATGGTAAGAACAAATGAATACAGGTTTCTTAGAGCATGTTTAAAGCCCTTAGGACTAGGAGAGGCATAGCTGCTTTTGTCTTGTTCTATATCAATACGGAAACCTGCATGGAAGGGGCATTTTTCAAAAATTACATAACTTACCACATTTTATTGGTAAATAGCAAGTAATTTACTGACTTTGGGAGTCAGAGACCAGAAAAATATATCAGTTTACTCATCCAGAGCTAAGCTTTAGCAATGTTGTTAGTTCTCCATAGGATAATATAGTGTATTTGTCATTTTAGGGAACTATCGCTTTAACAATGTGTGATGAACATGAATGAATATATTTGATGACATGATTAGAAAGAGGGAAGGGTATTCTCTTTATTTAATCATTAGAAATCTGTACTTTTCTCTTGTAATTGAAATCATTTTAACATTCTGTGTCAGATAGGACCTTATGGTTGAACCCAGATTGACATTTCAGAGCCATAAGGTTCTATCTGCGACTGCACCCCCCTCTGCACTTTAGGTACCTTTACGGTGAGGACTACAAAACAGATCGGATACCTGAGATGTGAAAACTTTAATGCTCAATATCTCAGAACATTGCTTTGCAATGACCTTGCAAATGGTTTAGGAGGTCAAATGACCTTACCTGCATGGTTTAGGAGCCACCGTAGCCTAAAGCGGATTCTGATGAAGGGAGTAGGGCTAAGAAGCTTAGCGGCTGTGTTTTTTCGGGTCAGAGGGTATGGTTATTGTTATGAGGGGAAAGCTTATACTGATTCAGGGCGTTTGTTCGTTGGCCAAGGCTCAGATTATGGTGCTTGTGTAAAATCTGTCTGTGCCATATTGTACAGGTTGTTTGGAAAGGTGATATATTTGGCTGCTATTACACAATGCAGTGATTTTGTGATGAATATTGACTGTGTTGTGTTAATGGGATGGCTGATGCTGTCACGCCCTGGCCTTAGTATTCTTTGTTTTCTTAATTATTTTAGTTAGGTCAGGGTGTGACATGGGGAATGTATGTGTTGTTTGTAGTGTCTAGGGTGGTTGTAAGGTTTAGGGGGTTTATTAGAGTAGTTGGGTTTATGTTTAGTATAGTAGTCTAGCTGTGTCTATGGTTGAGTGTAGGTATCTAGGAAAGTCTATGGTTGCCTGAATTGGGTCTCAATTAGAGACAGCTGGTTATTGTTGTCTCTGATTGGGAGCCATATTTAAGGCAACCATAGGCTTTAGCTGTTTGTGGGGAATTGTCTATGTTGAACGTAAGTAGTTTGTGTGTGCACTTGCGTTTGTAGCTTCACGGTCGTTTGTTGTTTTTGTATAGTTTGTATAAGTGTTTCGTTTCATGTTCATCTTCGTCGTTATAATAAAAGAAGATGGCTTATTTTCCACATGCTGCGTTTTGGTCCGTCTCTCCTCCACACGATCGTGACAGAATTCCCCACCAACATGGGACCAAGCAGCGTAAATCAAGGCAGAGTGGCTGGAAGCCCGAGAGGCTCCCCCAAAAACTTCTTGGGGGAGGGCACACGGGGAGTGTGGCTGGGTCAAGTGGGAGAATTGAGCCAGTTCCCCGTGCTTACCATCAGGAGCAGTTGGCTAAACGAAGGTATGAGTCGGAGAATGTGGAGGAGTTATTGGACAGATTGGAGGAAAGTGAAAGGATGGGAGATTATGAGACATTTGAGGAGTTGTTGGTGTTATTGGAGGAGAGCGAAGAGAGAGAGATGTTGATATGGGGGAGCATACAACCAGGTAAGGTTGGGAAGCCTCCTGTGCGTCTCCTGAGCCCTGTACGCACTGTTCCTTCTCCCCGCACTCTTCCTGAGGTGCGTGCCCTCAGCCTGGTACCACCAGTACCGGTACCACGCACCAGGCCTATAGTGCGCCTTGAGAGTCCAGTGTGCCCTGTTCCTCCTCCACGTACTAGCCCTATGGTGCATGTCTCCAGTCCGGTACCACGCACCAAGCTTCCTGTGTGTTACCAGAGTCCTGTGCGTCCTGTTGCTGCTCCCCGCACTAGCCCTGAGATGCGTGTCCCCAGCCCGGTACCACCAGTTCCGGCACCACGCACCAGGCCTAAAGTGCGCCTCATCCGGCCAGAGCCGCCAGCCAGCCATGAGCGTCCAGAGCCGTCAGCCAGCCATGAGCGTCCAGAGCCGTCAGCCAGCCATGAGCGTCCAGAGCCGTCAGCCAGCCATGAGCGTCCAGAGCCGTCAGCCAGCCATGAGCGTCCAGAGCCGTCAGCCAGCCATGAGCGTCCAGAGCCGTCAGCCAGCCATGAGCGTCCAGATCCGTCAGCCAGCCATGAGCGGCCAGATCCGTCAGCCAGCCATGAGCGGCCAGATCCGTCAGCCAGCCATGAGCGGCCAGATCCGTCAGCCAGCCATGAGCAGCCAGATCCGTCAGCCAGCCATGAGCAGCCAGATCCGTCAGCCAGCCATGAGCAGCCAGATCCGTCAGCCAGCCATGAGCAGCCAGATCCGTCAGCCAGCCATGAGCAGCCAGATCCGTCAGCCAGCCATGAGCCGTCCAGCCAGGATCCGCCAGAGCCGGCCAGCCAGGATCCGCCAGCCAGCCAGGATCCGCCAGAGCCAGCCAGCCAGGATCCGCCATTCAGTCCGGTGCTGCCCTTCAGTCCGGAGCTGCCGTCCCTCAGTCCGGAGCTGCCCCTTATCCTGGTGCTGCCCCTTATCCTGGTGCTGCCCCTTATCCTGGTGCTGCCCCTTATCCTGGTGCTGCCCCTTAGTCCGGTACTGCCCCTTAGTCCGGTGCTGCCTCTTAGTCCGGTGCTGCCCCTTATTCCAGTGGGTTTAAGAAAGCGGGTAGTGACTATGGTGGGGTGGGGACCAGTGCCGGAGCCGCCGCCGTGGACGGACGCCCACCCAGACCCTCCCCTAGACTATGTGCTGGTGCGCCCGGGGTTCGCACCTTAAGGGGGGGGTTATGTCACGCCCTGGCCTTAGTATTCTTTGTTTTCTTAATTATTTTAGTTAGGTCAGGGTGTGACATGGGGAATGTATGTGTTGTTTGTAGTGTCTAGGGTGGTTGTAAGGTTTAGGGGGTTTATTAGAGTAATTGGGTTTATGTTTAGTATAGTAGTCTAGCTGTGTCTATGGTTGAGTGTAGGTATCTAGGAAAGTCTATGGTTGCCTGAATTGGGTCTCAATTAGAGACAGCTGGTTATTGTTGTCTCTGATTGGGAGCCATATTTAAGGCAACCATAGGCTTTAGCTGTTTGTGGGGAATTGTCTATGTTGAACGTAAGTAGTTTGTGTGTGCACTTGCGTTTGTAGCTTCACGGTCGTTTGTTGTTTTTGTATAGTTTGTATAAGTGTTTCGTTTCATGTTCATCTTCGTCGTTATAATAAAAGAAGATGGCTTATTTTCCACATGCTGCGTTTTGGTCCGTCTCTCCTCCACACGATCGTGACAGATGCTTCATTGTGAATCAGGTTGCTGTGTGTGTTTCTCAACTTCAGGGCCGTTGAGTCCCTGAAAAGGGAGACCGGTTTAGGCAGCTAAAAAGTGCTTGTTTTAATCTCAAATCTCCAAGGAGGAAATGGTATTTGTCTGACAGCAGCTGGCTGACAGTAGCTTGCTGCTGGTGCCTGGCTCAGAAATAAAGAAATAAATGCTGAACCAAGGCAAGTGATGTGAAAAAAAGCATCACAATAGATTTATTCCAGAATTGTAGACACAAAATAAACCAAATGCAATGCCATGACAAAGTATCATGTTTAGGTGAGCTGTAAAACTGGAAATAAAGATTGGGGTGGACCTAAAAGCACTCTCAGGCATTTCCTTAGCTGATCACATGTCTGAAATGACATTGGCAAAACAAACAGATAGGATTGCTATGAGTCACACCGTTTACCCTGCTGCCTTCAAAACTAGAAGGATACTTGTGTGGCTCTGTATCTAGTGGTAGATACACTAGATACAGATGGTCCCCCATCTCTCTCACACACACACACACACACACACACACAGTTAAAATAGTCAAAGATGTATTGCATACTTTTCTTCAATATTGATTTATTGCATATTGATTTGTTGCATATTTGTTAATCAGTAAATCAGTGATGTTAAGTGTTCAAACGTAAACGTTGGCTGGTCTTCAGACCTGCTGCATGATGCTGTTTAGAGGAGGGAGTCCCCTAGCTCTGCTGTACTGGTCTGGCTGTGGAGATGTCAATCAGAAAACACACACACACACACAGGCCAATGATTGTGTTTGGAGATGCTGGCAGTGGTATCATGGTCATGACTGCGTCAGTGGTGGTTGTGTTTGTCTGTGTTTGGGTCTTCCCACATGGGATTTTGATATCGGCGAGGTAACCAACATCGTATGGAAGCAAATTATGGAAGCAAAAACCAAGCGGGACTGGAACCAGTGACCTTGTATCTATCGGTCCAACACCTACCTTGATCATCCAGTGGTGTTGCAACGGGACAGCCCGTCTGCTCTAGATCAGTCATCTGACTCCATATTTCCATCCTTTGTTTTGACTGAGGTATCATGTTTTCCTCCTGTCCTCTCTTCCTCTTCTCACACAGCTATGCTGCATTGATCCATCTATCAGCGAGATGGACATAAGGTCTGGGAAAGACAGGGTAGCCTAGCGCGCACACACACACACGGATACATACACATCCACATATATATACACACACACACACACATACACACACACACACACACACACACACACACACACACACACACACACACACACACACACACACACACACATATACATACACATCCACATATATATACACACATACACACACACACACATACATACACATCCACATATATATACACACACACACACACACACACACACACACACACACATACATACACATCCACATATATATACACACACACACACACACACACATACACACACACATACACATCCACATATATATAGTTTTGGAAAGTCGGTTAGGACATCTACTTTGTGCATGACACAAGTCATTTTTACAACAATCGTTTACAGACAGATTATTTCACTTATAATTCACTGTATCACAATTCCAGTTGGTCAGAAGTTTACATACACTAAGTTGACTGTGCCTTTAAACAGCTTGGAAAATTCCCCAAAATGATGTCATTGCTTTAGAATGCTTTAGAGATGAACGTACTTTGCTGCAAAAAAGTGCAAATCAATCCCAGAACAACAGCAAAGGACCTTGTGAAGATGCTGGAGGAAACAGGAACAATAGTATCTATATCCACTGTAAAACGAGTCCTATATCGACATAACCTGAAAGGCCGCTCAGCAAGGAAGAAGCCACTGCTCCAAAACCGCCATAAAAAAGCCAGACTACGGTTTGCATCTGCACATGGGGACAAAGATCGTACTTTTTGGAGAAATGTCCTCTGGTTGGATGAAACAAAAATAGAACTGTTTGGCCATAATGACCATCGTTATGTTTGGAGGAAAAAGGGGGAGGCTTGCAAGCCGAAGAACACCATCCTAACCGTGAACCACGAGGAGGTAGCATCATGTTGTGGGGGTGCTTTGCTGCAGGAGGGACTGGTGCACTTCACAAAATAGATGGCATCATGAGGCAGGAAAATTATGTGGATATATTGAAGCAACATCTCAAGACATCAGTCAGGAAGTTAAAGCTTGGTCGCAAATGGGTCTTCCAAATGGACAATGACCCCAAGCATACTTCCAAAGTTGTGGCAAAAGGGCTTAAGGACAACAAAGTCAAGGTATTGGAGTGGCCATCACAAAGCCCTGACCTCAATCCTATAGAACATTTGTGGGTAGAACTGAAAAAGCGTGTGTGAGCAAGGAGGCCTACAAACCTGACTCAGTTACACCAGCTCTGTCAGGTGGTATGGGCCAAAATTCACCTAACTTATTGTGGGAAGCTTGTGGAAGGCTACCTGAAACGTTTGACCCAAGTTCAACAATTTAAAGGCAATGCTACCAAATACTAATTGAGTGTATGTAAACTTCTGACCTACTGGGAATGTGATGAAAGAAATAAAAGCTGAAATAAATCCTTCTCTCTACTATTATTCTGACATTTCACATTCTTAAAATAAAGTGGTGATCCTAACTGACCTAAAACAGGGAATTTTTACTAGGATTAAATGTCAGGAATTGTGAAAAACTGAGTTTAAATGTATTTGGCTAAGGTGTATGTAAACTTCTGACTTCAACTGTTCATACATACACGCTCACACACGCTCACACACGCTCACACACACACACACACACACACACACACACACACACACACACACACACACACTGAAAATCAGTTGAAAATAACAGACAGATCTGATTATCTATGACGAATAGTTCCATTGTTTGTTTAAACACATTATGATTCATAGCTTTCAGCTTTATTGTTATAGCTAAACAAAACAGGATTCTCTTCCCAAGCCTCCATTGTGGATATTATAATTTACTGGGGTGTTTTCCTTGGCTGGGGAGTGGGGCCGCGGAGGTGTGTGTGTGTCAGTCTGTCTGTCTGTCTCCAGTCCATCTGTGAGGTTCATGTCCATAGGTTTAATGATTTTCTTGATTTATGGGGAGGCTCCTAATGTCCAGAGCTTTTTGCCGCTGACTTGTTCTTAAAAGCCCAGTCCAGTCAAAAACTAGATTTGCTTGTGTTTTATATACATTTCCACACTATGAGTTTGGAATAATACTGTCAAAATACGAAAATTATGATAATTTCCTTTTAGTGTAACAGCTGTTTTGAAAAGACCACCCGAAACCAGGCGGTAAGTTAGTTGATAGACCAATAAGAAAGAGAGTTCCAAACGTCTCTGCCGATAACAGCTAGTTTTCAGTTTTCCCCTCCCCACTCAGACCACTCCCAGACAGTCCTAGTTAAATTATTGCTTTAGACATTGATCTTTGCTAAGAAGCATTTTTAAATGATTTGATATTGAGATAACAACGACTGCATTGGGCCTTTAAATGTTCCCTCCTCTGTCCTCACAGGCCAAGATATGAGTTTCACCCACTGAAGTTATTTCATGCTGAACTGGTAAGTTGGAGAGTTATATTAGACCTAATACCTATTGGTGTTAACAGTTGTTTAAACTCTTAGTCTTTTCGGTGGTCTTTCTAGAACTCCTTTGGCTGTTGCATATGAAACACACATCATGTTAGATGACGTTTCTCTGTAGAGTGGAAATCTTTTTTGGGGTTGGTAAACATGTTTGTGAACTACAGCCTGCCCTTAATGACAGAGATACACGTCCTATGTAATCTATACATGTAGGAGCAGGAGATCTTCTCTGTACTGTTGAATGTGGGAGGAGTGGAAACCAAACATTATTCAGTAACCTTTGTGTGTAAATACCATCTCCAGCTTCCCACTTTTTTTTTTGTTTTGTTAGTCCTCCTCTCCTTCCACCAACGATTCTCGTTGGTGGAAGGAGAGGAGGACCAAAATGCATCGTGGTAAGTGTTCGTCATATTTAATTAAAACTGAACACTAGACAAAACAACAATGAGGAAAAACAAAAATGAAACAGTTCTGCCAGGTGAACATACACTAAACAGAAAACAATCACCCACAACACACAATGGAAAACAGGCTACCTAAATATGGCTCCCAATCAGAGACAACAATAAACAGCTGCCTCTGATTGGGAACCACACCAGGTCAAACGCATAGAAAACAAACAACCTAGAAAAAAGAACATAGACTGCCCACCCCAACTCACGCCCTGACCAACCTAACACAAAGACATTAAAAAAAGAACTAAGGTCAGGGATTTTTTTTTCTTCTTCTTTATTTATAGGAAATGTTGTGTCCCTATTTTAAACTGAGTGGACAATCATTTATTCACTATCTATGCCTATTTTAAACTGAGTGGACAATCATTTATTCACTATCTATGCCTATTTTAAACTGAGTGGACAATCATTTATTCACTATCTATGCCTATTTTAAACTGTGAGTGGACAGTCATTTATTCACTATCTATGCCTATTTTAAACTGAGTGGACAATCATTTATTCACTATCTATGCCTATTTTAAACTGTGAGTGGACAGTCATTTATTCACTATCTATGCCTATTTTAAACTGTGAGTGGACAGTCATTTATTCACTATCTATGCCTATTTTAAACTGAGTGGACAATCATTTATTCACTATCTATGCCTATTTTAAACTGAGTGGACAATCATTTATTCACTATCTATGCCTATTTTAAACTGTGAGTGGACAGTCATTTATTCACTATCTATGCCTATTTTAAACTGAGTGGACAATCATTTATTCACTATCTATGCCTATTTTAAACTGTGAGTGGACAGTCATTTATTCACTATCTATGCCTATTTTAAACTGAGTGGACAATCATTTATTCACTATCTATGCCTATTTTAAACTGAGTGGACAATCATTTATTCACTATCTATGCCTATTTTAAACTGTGAGTGGACAGTCATTCACTATCCAAGCCTATTTTAAACTGTGGGTGGACAGTCATTTATTCACTATCTAAACTCAGTGCAGTCTTCTCAAATCAAAATCAAACATTTGTTACAAGAGCAGACTGAGACGAGGAGACGGGGATGAAGTAACCAAGGTATTTATTGACACACGGGGGGAGATGAAGTGCAGGTCAGTGGAAGCTTGGGCGGGAAGCTGAAAACCAGGTGCGGAAGCTGAGGCTGGAGCGAGAGGGGTTGAGACAGGTAAGCAGGTCCGGAGGCTGAGGCTGGAGCGAGAGGGGTTGAGACAGGGTAAGCAGGTCCGGAGGGGAGGGGAATCCAAGGGAGTAGTAGAGTGGGGAATCCAGGACAGAGTAGCAGGATGATGGGACTGGAGACTGGGACCAGAGTCAGAGCTGGCAGAACTGTAGCTGAGAGGAACACAGCGTCAGGCAAGGAAAACAGGCACCACGATGAGCCGAGGGGGTGGAGGAGCTGCTGCAGGAGGAGACAGGGGACTGGAGCAGACAGGTTTAATCAGGGATACATGGAAGGTAGGATGGATCCTGAGAGAGGCTGGGAGTTTCAGGTGCACCTCAGTGGTTAATGACCCGGTCAATTTCAAAGGGACCAATGAATCGGGGGCAATGTTTCTTCGATGCCACCTTCAATGGCAGGTCCTTCGATGAGAGCCATACCTTTTGACCCGGGGTGTAGACTAGAGCAGAGGCTCGGCGACAGTTAGCTTGGGACTGGGTCCTGTCGGAAGCACAAAGAAGGGCTGCCCGGGCCTTCCTCCAGGTACGGTGACAACGGCGCAGATGATCCTAGACAGAGGGAACCGCAACCTCAACCTCTTGGTCGGGGAACAAGGGATGTTGGTAACCCAGAGCACACTCTGGGTTACCAACTCTGGGTTACCAAGGGTGACATACCTGACGAGGCGTTGATGAGGGAGTTGTGGGCATATTCAACCCAGGGTAGCTGAGCGCCCAAGGATGAAGGATTAGCAGAAGTCAAGCAGCGTAGGGCAGTCTCCATCTCTTGGTTGGCCCGTTCAGTCTGGCCGTTGGTCTGGGGGTGATATCCAGAAGAAAGACTGACATTGATACCAAGAGCTGAACAGAAGGATCTCTGTACCTGGGAGGTAAACTGGGGTCCTCTGTTGGAAACGATGTCAGATGTCAACATGCTTTGTAAACAACATGTGAAATGTATATTTACAGGCACTTCACTACAATGCAGAGCGAAAGAAAATAGAGAAATAATATAAAAGTAAATCCCGTAATAATAAAAGTACTAATAAATACACAATGAGTAATGATAACTTGGCTTGTGCAGGGGTACGAGGTAATTGGGGTAGATATGTACATACACTATATATACAAAAGTATATGGACACCCCTTCAAATTAGTGGATTTTGTTATTTCAGCCACACCCGTTGCTGACAGGTGTATAAAATCGAGCACACAACCATGCAATCTCCATAGACAAACATTGGTAGTAGAATGGCCTTATTGAAGAGCTTGGTGACTTTCAACATGGCACCGTCATAGGATGCCACTTTACCAACAAGTCAGTTCGTCAAATTTATGCCCTGTTAGAGCTACCCCGTTCAACTGTAAATGCTGTTTTTGTGAAGTTGAAATGTCTAGATGCATCAACGGCTCAGCCGCGAAGTGGTAGGCCACACAAGTTCACAGAACGGGACGGCTGAGTGCTGAAGTGCGTAGCACATAAAAATAGTCTGTCCTCAGTTGCAACACTCATTACCGAGTTCCAAACTGCCTCTGGAAGCAGCGTCAGCACAATAACTGTTAGTCGGGAGCTTCATGCAATGCCAAGTGTCGGCTGGATGTGGTGTAAAGCTCGCCACCATTGGAAACGCATTCTCTGGAGTGATGAATCACGCTTTACCATCTGTCAGTCCGACGGACTAATCTGGGTTTGGTGGATGCCAGGAGAACGCTACCTTCCCGAATACATAGTGCCAGCTGTAAAGTTTGTTGGAGGAGGAATAATGGTCTGGGGCTGTTTTTCATGGTTCTGGCTAGGCACCTTAGTCCCAGTGAAGAGAAATCTTAACACTACAGCATACAATGACATTCTAGATGATTCTGTGCATCCAACTTTGTGGCAACAGTTTGGGGAAGGCACTTTTCCTGTTTCAACATGAATGCCTCGGAGCACAAAGCGAGGTCCATACAGAAATGGTTTGTCGAGTTCGGTGTGGAAGAACTTGACAGGCTTGCACAGAACCCTGACCTCAACCCCATCAAACACCTTTGGGATGAATTGGAACGCCGACTGCAAGCCAGGCCTAATCACCAAACATCAGTGGCCGACCTCACTAATGCTCTTGTGGCTGAATGGAAGCAATTCCCCGCAGCAATGTTCCAATATCTAGTGGAAACCCTTCCCAGAAGAGTGTAGGCTGTTATTACAGCAAAGGGGGGACAAACTCCATATTAATGCCCATGATTTTGGAATGAGATGTTTGACGAGCAAGTGTCCAGATACTTTTGGTCATGTAGTGTATAACTAGAAATAAAGTGACAGATAATAAACAGTAGCAGCAGTGTGATGAGTCAAAAAAGTTAGTGCAAAAAGGGTCAATGCAGATAGTCTGTGTAGGTATTTGGTTAACTATTTAATGAACTATGTTGCAGTCTAATGGCTTGGGGGTAGAAGCTGTTCAGGGTCCTGTGGTTCCAGAATTGATGCATTGGTACTGCTTGCCGTGTGGTAGCAGAGAGAACAACAGTCTATGACTTGGTTTGCTGGAGTCTTTGACAATTTTTAGGGCCTTCCTCTGACACTGCCTGGTATAGAGGTCCTGGATGGCAGGGAGCTCAGCCCCATTGATGTACTTGGCTGTACACACTACCATCTGTAGCGCCTTGCGGTCAGATGCCAAGCAGTTGCCATACCAAGCGGTGATACAGCCAGTCAAGATGCTCTCAATGGTGCAGCTGTAGAACTTTTTGACGATCGGAGTGCCCATGCAAAACCTTTTCAGCCTCCTGAAGAGGAAAAGGCGTTGTCATGCCCTCTTCACGACTGTGTTGATGTGTGCAGACCATGATAGATCCTTAGTGATGTGGACACCGAGGAACTTGAAGCTCTAGACCCACTCCACTACAGCCCTGTCGATATGAATGGGGGCGTGGTCAGTCCACGATCAGCTCCTTTGTCTTGCTGAAGTTGAGGGAGAGGTTGTTGTCCTGGCACCATACTGTCAGGCCTCTGATCTCCTCCCTATAGGCTGTCTCATTGTCGTTGGTGATCATCCCTACCACCGTTGTGTCATTGGCAAACTTAATGATGGTGTTGGAGTCGTGAGTGGCCACGCAGTCGTGGGTGAACAGGGAGTACAGGAGTGGACTAAGCACACACCCCCAAGGGGCCCCCGTGTTGAGGGTCAGTGTGGCGGATGTGTTGTTGCCTACCCTCAACACCTCCCTCTGCAACTGGATCCTGAACTTCCTGACCGGCCGCCCCCAGGTGGTGAGGGTAAGCAACAACACATCCGCCATGCTGTCACTCACCACCTGGGGGGGCCCATCAGGAGGTTCAGGATCCAGTTGCAGTCCCAGAATCCTTAGCTTAGTGATGGGCTTGGAGGGCATTTTGATGTTGAACGCTGAGCTGTCGTCAATGAACAGTATTTTCACATAGGTGTTCCTCTTGTCTAGGTGGGAAAGGGCAGTGTGGAGTGCAATGGAGATTGCGTTATCTGTGGATCCGTTGTAGGTGTATGTGGATTGCAGTGGGTCCAGGGTGTCTGAGATGATGTTGTTGATGTGAGCCATGACCAGCCTTTCAAAGCATTTCATGGCTACAGATGTGAGTACTGTGGGGTGATAGTCATTTAGACAGGTTACCATGGCGTTCTTGGGCATAGGGATTATGGTGGTCTGCTTGAAACATGTAATCCATAGTAGTTTGCAAGCCTTGCCACATCCAACGATCATCAGAGCCGATGTAGTAGGATTCGATCTTAGTCCTGTATTGATGCTTTTCCTGTTTGATTAGTCGGAGGGCATAGTGGGATTTCTTATAAGCATCTGGATTAATGTCCCGCTCCTTGAAAGCGGCAGCTCTAGCTTTTAGCTCAGTGCGGATGTTGCCTGTAATCCATAGCTTCTGGTGGGATATGTACGCACAACCACTGTGGGGAAGACAACGTCAATGCACTTATTAATGAAGCCTGACCACTTCTGTATTTAGCGTGTCACTGGTACTTCCTGTTTGAGTTGTTGCTTGTAAGCAGCAAACGGGAGGATAGAGTAATGGTCAGATTTGCCAAATGGAGGGTGAGGGAGAGCTTTGTATGTGTTTCTGTGTGTGGAGTAAAGGTGATTTGCATTTTCTTTTGCCTCTACTTGCACAAGTGACATGCTGGTAGAAATGAGGTAAAATGGATTTCAGATTCCCTGCATTAAAATCACCAACCACTAGGAGCGCCGCATCTGGATGAGCATTTTCTTCATTGCTTACGGCCCTATACCGCTCATTGAGTGTGGTTTTACTTCCAGCATCGGTTTGTGGTGGTAAATAGACATAAAAATAGTATGGTCTACAGTATGATCTACAGCTTATAAAGAGGTATTCTAACTCAGGAGAGCAGAACCTCAAGATTTCCTTAATACACCTCACCCCTCTTGAGCTTACCCAACGCTACCGTTCTGTTCTTCTGATGCAGAAAAACTGCTGAAGACATATTTCTGTATGTCAATGTAGATATTCCATTAAAAATCAAACGTTTCCAGCTACAATAGTCATGAACAACATTAACAATGTCTACACTGTATTTCTGATCAATTTGATATTATTTTAATGTACAAAAAATAGGCTTTTCTTTCAAAATCAAGGACATTTCTAAGTGACCCCAAACTTTTGAACGGTAGTGTAGGTCTAATTTATTTTCGACTTTCCCATGTATGAATGATGTGTATTGCACATCTGAACATTCTCCCACATCACTCATTGATAAGCAGCCTGTGTGACTGCCTGAGTTGTTGCCTGTGTGTTTCTTCCATACAGTCGTAAACTTTAATGATCCTGAAAGACTGTGTGTGACATAATTATGTAGTGTGTGTCCACATGCACATGTGTGCGCATGTGTCTACAGTAGCATGACGTGTGTGTGTGTGTGTGTGTGTGTGTGTGTGTGTGAGAGAGGTCTTACGAGCACTAGATTTACTTCCAGAGCCCTATTCAGTCACTTGCCAGTCCAGTCGGGCAGTGTGTGAGAATGAATAAAATGTGCTACTGTAGGGTTACAGCCAGAACATACACTGTCACTCAGCAGCAGAGGACTTATACTTCCTATTGTGATATATCTACAGTGCATTCGGATAGTGTTCAGACCCCTTGACTTTTTCCACATTTTGTTACGTTAAAGCCTTATTCTAAAATGGATTAAATACTTTTTTTATTGCATCAATCAACACACAATACCCCATAATGACAAAGCAAAAACAGGTTTTAGACGTTTTTGCAAATGTGTACAAAGAAAATAACTGAAATATCACATTTACATAAGTATTCAGACACTTTACTTAGTACTTTGTTAAAGCACATTTGGCAGCAATTACAGCCTAGATTCTTGTGGGTATGATGCTACAAGCTTGGAACACCTATATTTGGGGAGTTTCTCCCATTCTTCTCTGCAGATCCTTTTAAGCTCTGTCAGGTTGGATGGGGAGCGTTGCTGCACAGTTATTTTCACGTCTCTCCAGCCGTGCGGCCAGCTCTCGGACGAGTCTTGGTGGTTCCAAACTTCTTCCATTTAAGAATGATGGAGGCCACTGTGTTCTTGGGGACCATCAACGCTGCAGATATTTTTGGATACCCTTCCCCAGATCTGTGCCTCGACACTATCCTGTCTCGGAGCACTACGGATAATTCCTTCGACATGGCTTGGTTTTTGCTCTGACATGCACTGTCAACTGTGAGACCTTGTATAGACAGGTGTGTGCCTTTCCAAATCATGTCCAATCAATTGAATTAACCACAGGTGGACTCCAATCAAGTTGTAGAAACATCTCAAGGATGATCAATGGAAACAGGATGCATCTGAGCTCAATTTCGAGTCTCAGCAAAGGGTCTGAATACTTATGTAAATTAGGTATTTATTACCACAAATATTTTTAAATGTACTCCTAATTTTTTTTAGTTTTTCAACTTAGGCGAACACGTACTCCTTGTTAAAAAAAAGGTCACCATAGAGCCCTGTGTTTGTGTGTGACATAGAGAATGATATAGCGAGAGAGAAAGAGAAAGAAAGATTGAGATGTCCCCCCAACAGATGTCTGGTGTTAACTCATATCAATATCGCTCCTTTTAATAAAATATTTGGCCAAATTATCTAGTTGCCTCAGCATCAGATGACATCCCCATAGCTGTGAAATTTCCTCAGTTTGGAAGACACACACACACAGGTACACACACGTTTTACTATCCTTGTGAGGACCAAACAATTTATTCCCATTAAAAATCTTATTTCTAAACCTAACCCCAAACCTTAACCTAACCCAATACTTAACACCAAACCCTAACCCCAACTCCTAAACCTAACACCTAATCCTAACCCTAACCGTAAATTTAAGCCTAAAAAAGCCTATTTCCTTATAGGGATCTGCAAAATGTCCCCACTTGTGCAAATGTTCCTTGTTTTACTGTCCTTATGAGGACATCTGGTCCCCACAAGGATAGTTAAACCAAACACACACACCTCTCCACTCACATTGGCTCTCCACCCGTGCCTCAATCCACTGTGGGAATCTGTACATGTGAACGCAATTTGCATTTCCAATTACTCTGGCAACCTTTGCTCCAGAACACAGAACATGTCCTTTTCTCGTCTCTGTCCTCTCCAGGATAGCTATTATTACCCTCAATGAAATGACACTGACACACTGAGAATGATGTTACACATCACACAGTTTACTGTTACATAGCAAAACATATACACACACACACACAGCTCCTTACTGTACCAGGATTATGTCCCATTCTTAATAGGCCTAAATACTCAGACTGCTAATATAGAGACTCTGTATCTCAGAAAGAGTTTGAAAAGGGAACGAGGGAGAGTGAGGTAGATGTCTGTTAAAGTAAAGAAGCATTGTGGAAGTGGAAAGTCCAGGGAGAAGATAGTGGAGAGGAATGGAGAGAAGTAGAGGGAGGAAAATAGAGGAGAAGAGGGTGAAAACAACATTTCCCTCTTAGTCTGAATGCTGCTCAAACACATGACTGGCTGCCTAGATAAATGACTCGATAAACTAAAGGACTGAATGCTGCTCAAACACATGACTGGCTGCCTAGATAAATGACTAGATAAACTAAAGGACTGAATGCTGCTCAAACACACGACTGGCTGCCTAGATAAATGACTAGATAAACTAAAGGACTGAATGCTGCTCAAACACATGACTGGCTGCCTAGATAAATGACTAGATAAACTAAAGGACTGAATGCTGCTCAAACATGACTGGCTGCCTAGATAAATGACTAGATAAACTAAAGGACTGAATGCTGCTCAAACACATGACTGGCTGCCTAGATAAATGACTAGATAAACTAAAGGACTGAATGCTGCTCAAACACACGACTGGCTGCCTAGATAAATGACTCGATAAACTAAAGGACTGAATGCTGCTCAAACACATGACTGGCTGCCTAGATAAATGACTCGATAAACTAAAGGACTGAATGCTGCTCAAACACATGACTGGCTGCCTAGATAAATGACTCGATAAACTAAAGGACTGAATGCTGCTCAAACACACGACTGGCTGCCTAGATAAATGACTAGATAAACTAAAGGACTGAATGCTGCTCAAACATGACTGGCTGCCTAGATAAATGACTAGATAAACTAAAGGACTGAATGCTGCTCAAACATGACTGGCTGCCAAGATAAATGACTAGATAAACTAAAGGACGGAATGCTGCTCAAACACATGACTGGCTGCCTAGATAAATGACTAGATAAACTAAAGGACTGAATGCTGCTCAAACACATGACTGGCTGCCAAGAACAAGGCTGACGTGTTACGTATTCCTAACCAATTGTGTTTTTCTTTTTTTTCTTTGCGTTGTCTGTAACTTATTATTTTTACTTATTTTGTGCATAATGTTGCTGCTACTGTCTCTTATGACCGAAAATAACTTCTGGACATCAGGACTGCGATTATTCACCACGGACTGGCAGAATACTTTTTTTCCTTTAACGAGTCCGACGAGCCCGACGTGAATGATATACTGCTTCCCCGGCCAAAGGCCACTTTCAAGGAGTGGGACTCTAACCCGGAAGCTTATAAGAAATCCCGGCCCTGATGCTCGTCGAATGTGGCAGGGCTTGGTTAGACAATTGATTAGGAATACGTAACACGTCAGCCTTGTTCTTGGCAGCCAGTCATGTGTTTGAGCAGCATTCAGTCCTTTAGTTTATCTAGTCATTTATCTAGGCAGCCAGTCATGTGTTTGAGCCGGTGTAGCACGATTCCATCTTAGTGCTGTATTGACGCTTTGCCTGTTTGATGGTTCGTCGGAGGGCAAAGCAGGATTCTTTAAAAGCTTCCGGGTTAGAGTTCCGCTCCTTGAAAGCGGCAGCTCTAGCCTTTAGCTTAGTACGGATGTTGCCTGTAATCCATGGCTTGTGGTTGGGGTATGTACGTGCGGTCACTGATCACTGACTAGATAAACTAGAGGCCAGAATGCTGCTCAAACACATGGCTGGCTGCCTAGATCAATGACTAGATAAACTAGAGATTCTTTCACCAGGGCTTCTCTCAGTCTGAGGAGAGAAAGAGAGGGGGGAGAGGGAGAAAGAAAGAGAGCTGTGGTTTGTTGCTGCAGAATGCACATGGACACTTGAAGCCACTGTGAAGGATGGGGCCTAAGCACAGACCTGGCAGACAGACAGACTGAAACTATTTACAGTACCAGATAAAAGTTTAGATGCACTTACTCATTCCAGGGTTTTTCTTACCTTTTTTGCTATTTTCTACATTGTAGAATAATAGTGAAGACATCAAAACTATGAAATTACATTTATGGAATCATGAAAAAGTGTTAAACAAATCAAAATATATTTTATATTTGAGATTCTTCAAAGTAGCCACCCTTTGCCTTGATGACAGCTTTGCACACTCTTGGCATTCTCTCAACCAGCTTCACCTGGAATGCTTTTCCAACAGTCTCGAAGGAGTTCCCACATATGCTGAGCACTTGTTGGCTACTTTTCCTTCACTCTGCGGTCCAACTCATCCCAAACCATCTCAATGGGGTTGAGGACGGGTGATTGTGGAGGCCAGGTCATCTGATGCAGCACTCCATCACTCTCCTTGGTCAAATAGCCCTAAAACAGCCTGGAGGTGTGTTTTGGGTCATTGTCCTGTTGAAAAACAAATGCTAGTCCCACTAAGCCCAAACCAGATGGGATGGCGTATCGCTGCAGAATGCTGTGGTAGCCATGCTGGTTAAGTGTGCCTTGAATTCTAAATAAATCACAGACAGTGTCACCAGGAAATCACCCCCACACCATAACACCTCCTCCTCCATGCTTCACAGTGGGAACCACACAGGCAGAGATCATCCGTTCACCTACTCAGCGTCTCACAAAGACACGGTGGTTGGAACCAAAATCTCTAATTTGGGCTCATCAGACCAAAGGACAGATTTCCACCGGTCTAATGTCCATTGCTCATGTTTCTTGGCCCAAGCAAGTCTCTTCTTCATATTGGTGTCTGTTACTTGAACTATGTGAAGCATTTATTTGGCTGCAATTTCCGAGGCTGGTAACTCTAATGAACTTATCCTCCGCAGCAGAGGTAAATCTGGGTCTTCCTTTCATGTGGCGGTCGTCATGACAGCCTGAATGCGCTTGATGGTTTTTGCGATTACACTTGAAGAAACTTTAAAAGTTCTTGAAATGTTCCACATTGACTGACCTTCATATCTTAAGTAATGACTTTCGTTCTCTTTGCTTATTGTGAAATGTCAGAATAATAGAGAGAATGATTTATTTCAGCTTTTATTTCTTTCATCACATTCCCAGTAGGTCAGAAGTTTACATATACTCAATTAGTATTTGGTAGCATTGCCTTTCAATTGTTGAACTTGGGTCAAATGTTTCGGGTAGCCTTCCACAAGCTTCCCACAATGAATTGGGTGAATTTTGGCCCATTCCTCCTGACAGAGCTGGTGTAACTGAGTCAGGTTTGTAGGCCTCCTTGCTCGCACACGCTTTTTCAGTTCTGCCCACAAATTTTGTGTGGGATTGAGGTCAGGGCTTTGTGATGGCCACTCCAATACCTTGACTTTGTTGTCCTTAAGCCATTTTGCCACAACTTTGGAAGTATGCTTGGGGTCATTGTCCATTTGGAAGACCCATTTGCGATCAAGCTTTAACTTCCCGACTGATGTCTTGAGATGTTGCTTCAATATATCCACATCATTTTCCTGCCTCATGATGCCATCTATTTTGTGAAGTGCACCATGATACAGTGAATTATAAGTGAAATAATCTGTCTGTAAACAATTGTTGGAAAAATGACATGTCATGCACAAAGTAGATGTCCTAACCGACTTGCCAAAACTATAGTTTGTTAACAAGAAATGTGTGGAGTGGTTGAAAAACGAGTTTTAATGACTCCAACATAACTTTATGTAATCTTCCGACTTCAACTGTGTGTGTATATACACTTTTGACTGGTACTGTGTGTGTATGTGTGTATATATATTATTTTGACTGGTACCGTATATGAAAAAACTAAATGTTATATTAGTCTGTGGACTTCCGATGCAGAAACAAACAGAACATGTAAACATACAAAAGCTGAGTCGCTCGTTGTGACCCCGAGTCTACTGAGTTAGTACATTGGTGGAACTGAACCAAAGCCAGGCATATGTCAAAGACTTCCTGTGCTTATTTACTTGATACTACTTTATTATGCCTGCTGTCACGATCATTGTTGTAAGAATCGGACCAAAATGCAGCGTGGTTTGGGTTCATCATCTTTTTTACGTGAACCGGCAAAAAAACAATAAAGAACAAAACGAACGTGAAGCTATGCAGCTCAAGGCAACTATACACAAACAAGATCCCACAACAAACAGGTGGGAAAAGGCTGCCTCTATATGATCCCCAATCAGAGACAACAATAGACAGCTGCCTCTGATTGGGAACCATAGCAAGCCAACCTAGAAATAAAGAAACTAGAATGCCCACCCTAGTCACACCCCGACCTAACCAAAATAGAGAATAAAGGATCTCTAAGGTCAGGGCATGACACTTGCTTTAAACATGGATGCATGACATTCATATCATAACAAATGATAACATTAATAGGCAAAGTTTACAAACATGCCGTAACAACTTTTATTAACACATACGCTATATATACAAAAGGATGTGGACACCCCTTGAAATGAGTGGATTCGGCTATTTCAGGCACACCCATTGTTGACAGGTGTATAAAATCGAGCATACATCCATGTAATCTCCATAGACAAACATTGGCAGTAGAATAGCCTTACTGAAGAGCTCAGTGACTTTCAACGTGGCACAGTCAAAGGATGCCACCTTCCCAACAAGTCAGTTCATAAAATTTCTGCTCTGCTAGAGTCAACTGTAAGTGCTGTTATTGTGAAATGGAACCGTCGTGGAGCATCAACGGCTCAGCCGTGAAGTGGTAGGCCACACAAGCTCACAGAACGGGACCGCCGAGTGCTCGAAGCGCGTAAAAATTGTCTGTCCTAGGTTGCAACACTCACTACCGTGTTCCAAACTGCCTCTGGAAGCAACGTCAGCACAATAACTGTTCGTCGGGAGCTTCATGAAATGGGTTTCCATGGCCGAGCAGCTGCACACAAGCCTAAGATCACCATGCGCAATGCAAAGTGTCGGCTGGAGTGATGTAAAGCTCGCCACCATTGAGCAGTGGAAACAAGTTCTCTGGAGTGACGAATCATGCTTCACCATCTGGCAGTCCAACAGACTGCCCCAATGCATAGTGACAACTGTAAAGTTTGATGGAGGAGGAATAATGGTCTAGGACAGTTTTTCATGATTTGGGCTGTGGCAGTAGTTTGGGGAAGGATCCTTTCCTGATTCAGCATGACAATGCCCCTGTGCACAAAGCGAGGTCCATACAGAAACAGTTTGTCAAGATCGATGTGGAAGATATTGACTGGCCTGGTCAGAGTTTTGACCTCAACCCCATCAAACACCTTTGGGATGAATTGGAATGCCGACTGCGAGCCAGGCCTAATCGCCCAACAACAGTGCCCGACCTCACTAATGCTCTTGTGCCTGAATGGAAGCAAGTCCATGCAGCAATGTTCCAACATCTAGTGGAAAGCCTTCCCAGAAGAGTGGAGGCTGTTATAGCAGCAAAGGGGGGACCAACTCCATGTTAATGCCCATGATTTTGGAATGAGATGTTTGATGGACATGTCTCCACATACTTTTGTCCATAGTGTATTTGACAAGGATAGTAGTGTGTTTTTTGTTCAGACTAGCAGAATAACGAGACTGAGGAATAATAACCCCAGCGTCAGCTACAGGATGGTCTGCTGCTGTCTCATTAGACTCACCTGAGTCCACCTAATGGAGGGGATGATACACACATCACACACACACACACACACACACACACACACACCACACAGCAGTGTTTTCACACCGGGAGGGACACACACATACTGTATACTGAGTGACACACAGATACTGTATACGGGAGGGACACACACATACTGTATACTGAGTGACACACAGATACTGTATACTGAGTGACACACAGATACTGTATACTGAGTGACACACTGGCAGCAGAGCAGTGCAATTAGAGGAAGAGGAGGTTGTTTACTAAAGCAGAGGTTACCATGGACCCCTTCCTACAACACACACACACACACAAACATTCACCCACACACCTATTTACACGATGCATTCCCCAGCATTGGAACCACCCCCATGCAAATTAGCCAGAAAATAACCAAAACACAGCTTTTAAAAATCTCTGTCTCTGTGTGTATGTCTAGAATACAAGGTGGGTCGAGAGATGACGGAATGGAGTTATGTAAATGCTGAGCAATCAACACTTATAGTGTACTCCTTACCAATATTCTATTCACAAAATACAATGAAGACCATGCTGTGCACCAGGAGTGTTGGATAAAGTGTTACAAAACAGGTCCTTGTGATAGTAACCCCAGACCAGACCTGACTTCCTCCCTGCACACTAATGGTGCTACTAATTAGACTGTAGAGGGGCTTAGGGGGGACTGTGTGTGTGTATGTGTGTGTTATTAGACAGAGAGCCCCTGACCTCATTAACAGGCAGCCTTCCACCAGTCCTTCAGGGATAGAATTTATTTAATTTATTTAACCTTTATTCAACTAGGCAAGTCAGTTAAGAACAAATTCTTATTTACAATGACGGCCTACCGGGGAACAGTGCCTTGTTCAGGGGCAGAACAACAGATTTTTACGTTGTCAGCTCGAGGATTCAATCCAGCAACCTTTCGGTTACTAGTCCAACACTCTAACCACTAGGCTACCTGCCGCCCCATCTGCTCTATTCCTTTTACACTGGAGAACATCTCTCTAACAATCTATTTTCTCTCTCTTTCTCTCTCTCTCTCCCTCTCTGCCTCTCTCTCTGCGCCTCTCTCTGCGCCTCTCTCTGCGCCTCTCTCTGCGCCTCTCTCTGCGCCTCTCTCTGCGCCTCTCTCTGCGCCTCTCTCTGCGCCTCTCTCTGCGCCTCTCTCTGCGCCTCTCTCTGCGCCTCTCTCTGCGCCTCTCTCTGCGCCTCTCTCTGCGCCTCTCTCTCTGCGCCTCTCTCTCTGCGCCTCTCTCTCTGCGCCTCTCTCTCTGCGCCTCTCTCTCTGCGCCTCTCTCTCTGCGCCTCTCTCTCTGCGCCTCTCTCTCTGCGCCTCTCTCTCTGCGCCTCTCTCTCTGCGCCTCTCTCTCTGCGCCTCTCTCTCTGCGCCTCTCTCTCTGCGCCTCTCTCTCTGCGCCTCTCTCTGCGCCTCTCTCTCTGTGCCTCTCTCTCTGCGCCTCTCTCTCTGCGCCTCTCTCTCTGCGCCTCTCTCTCTGCGCCTCTCTCTCTGCGCCTCTCTCTCTGCGCCTCTCTCTCTGCGCCTCTCTCTCTGCGCCTCTCTCTCTGCGCCTCTCTCTCTGCGCCTCTCTCTCTGCGCCTCTCTCTCTGCGCCTCTCTCTCTGCGCCTCTCTCTCTGCCTCTCTCTCTGCCTCTCTCTCTGCCTCTCTCTCTGCCTCTCTCTCTGCCTCTCTCTCTGCCTCTCTCTCTGCCTCTCTCTCTGCCTCTCAATTCAATTCAAGGGGCTTTATTAGCATGGGAAACATATGTTAACATTGCCAAAGCAAGTGAAGTAGATAATATACAAAAGTGAAATAAACAATAAAAATGAACAGTAAACATTGCACTCACACTCTCTCTGCCTCTCTCTCGCTCTACCTCTCTCTCTGCATCTCTCTCTCTCTCTGCCTTTCCTCTCTCTCTGCCTTTCTCTCTCTTCCTCTCTCTCTGCCTTTCTCTCTCTGCCTTTCTCTCTCTTCTGCCTTTCTCTCTCTGCTTCTGCCTTTCTCTCTCTGCTTCTCTCTCCTCTTTCTCTATTCGCTGTCTTCATCTGCATTCTCTCTATATGACTTGTTAAGCAGACTATTGTAAATGTGTGTAGTGCTCTCCACAGAGAGGGTTGTGGCGTTGTGTCCAGGTCTATCTATTTCATTATGACTAGAATGGAGCTATAATGAATTGTTCTTAACCTGTCTGAGGAGTCTTACTGCACTCATAGTAATGGATGGAACATTAGAAAGTCGTACTGCGATGCCCTGCCAGTATCAGAGGTCTAGATTGTGTGCTAAGAATGTACCACTACATACTGATCAGTTCACATACCCTAATGCAGACACACACATACGCCCACACATACGCACATACACACACACACACACACACAGCACATACACATACATATTTTGCAATTCTACACAATTTGCCATAGGGTGGAGGCAAATGTTTGCAGTTTTTAATATGGTAACTGATGATCAATAACTGACGACCCCCACCCCAGTCGGTAATTCCACCATGCTTACTACAAGTTTAGATAGCTGGCCACTAGACTAACTTATCGAAAAGGGACCATCGCTCTCTCCCAGAAGCTTGGCTGGTGTGTAAAACCCGCAATTTCAGACAAACAAAAGGTGTAATGGGGCCGCACTAAAAAAGATGTTGCATTAAACTTTCTTCATTATTCCTATAATTTTTTGTTGTTTGTATTTTACCCCCTCGATCTCGTCTCATCACTGCAACTCCCCAACGGGCTCGGGAGAGGCGAAGGGGGAGTCATGTGTCCTCCGAAACATGACCCGCCTAACCGCGCTCCTTAACACCTGCCAGCTTAACCCGGTAGCCAGCTACACCAATGTGTCGGAGGAAACACCGTTCAACGGTCATCCGGGGTCAGCCCACAGGCACCCGGCCCGCCACAAGGAGTTGCTAGAGCGCGGTGAGTCAAGTAAAGCCCCCCTGGCCAAACCCTCCCCTAACCTGGACAATGCTAGGCCAATTGTGTGCCGTCCTATGGGACTCCCGAACACAGCCGGTTGTGGCACAGCCCGGGATATGAACCCGGGGCCGTAGTATTATTATTATTATTTTAGTATTATTTTTGCTGACATGGGCTAATTGAGTGAGTGCTGATAAGTTAGTCTTGCCATCTTGATGTAATGTATCACTAGCCACTTCATATAATGTTTTCATACCCTACATTACTCATCTCATATGTATATACTGTACTCTTTACCATCTACTGCATCTTGCCATCTTGATGTAATGTATCACTAGCCACTTTAAACAATGCCACTTCATATAATGTTTTCATACCCTACATTACTCATCTCATATGTATATACTGTACTCTATACCATCTACTGCATCTTGGCCATCACTCATGTATATATTTTTATGTACATATTCGTATTCATTCCTTTACACTTGTGTGTATAAGGTAGTTGTTGTGAAATTGTTAGGCTATATTACTTGTTAGATATTACTGCATGGTCAGAACTAGAAGCACAAGCATTTCTCTACACTCACATTAACATCTGCTAACCGTGTGTATGTGACTTGATTTGATTTGATGCACAACCACATGTATTCTATTATTCTAACTCTCAACAGTAAGTTGAAACCAAAAAAAGTTCCCTCCAAAAAAAGATAATTACAATAAAACTATTTTTATTTTGGTCGCAGGCCTACAAAATGGGGCCCACATGCCGCCAGTTGCCCAACCTGTGATGTACACCATTGTATTGGCGACACCATCATGTACATTACATCCATGATGCTAGATTAGAACACTACACAGCCCCATTCACATGCCCCAAAGCCTTAGCCCAGCTTCTCACCATATAGAGTAAGCTCATACTACACCATACAGTGCAATACGTGTGTCTGACTAGTCTTTTCAACAGCTGTGCCTAGGAAGCATTGCTAATAGTAAGAGAGGTTGATGTCAAAGTATCAGCTCTCTCACCCCATCTCTCACCCCATTTCTCGCCCCATTTCTCGCCCCATCTCTCACCACATCTCTCGCCACATCTCTCGCCCCATCTCTCGCCCCATCTCTCGCCCCATCTCTCGCCCCATCTCTCGCCCCATCTCTGGCTTAGTCTCAGAAGTCTTGCCTAGCAGCTACTTTACCTTGAGTCCTCGCTTAGTTTCCTTTCCTCGTCTGAGTCGTCTCCTCTCTGCTCAATGATCACTGATCTGATCTGGCAGTGGAACTAATATGATGCTTGTATTTCTCCTGACTAGGGAAAAAAATGTCTCAGAATAGACCTATAGACTCCAGACTTTTCCTGATCAGGTCATGTGACCAGGAAATACTCCTGACCCTAGTAATACAGAAAGGAGAGAAGGTAATGAAGGGATGAGAGTATTGAGAGACAGACTAACATCCTTATTACATCAGCTCTTACCCCATCAGTCACTCCTCCCCTGCTCTCTTCACCCCATCACTCCTCCACAGTCTATCTTTAGAAGAGCAATATTCAATATTGTGGCCTACTGACCCCTCCATGACCTTCTCAGAACCCCAGCTGTCCTATGGGAGGCAGCTGGAGGGTGACGAGCGGGGCGGGATTTTCTCAGAGCCATGCTCCAATAAGAACACAGCGTTTGTATAAGGTCCCTTCAGAGCCGGCCTTACTGCGGGAGGATGGAAGGACTTGAGAAAACAAGAGCAGTGAAAGTGTGTGTCCCTCTCTCTCCATCAGTGTTTGAGTAGGAACCAATAGTCCCAGCAGGACGTTGCTGAGAGAGAGAGACAGAGACAGAGACAGAGACAGAGACAGAGATAGAGACTTCAGGTGGGTAGTTTTATTGCTGTAACCCACAGCTCTATATTCCACTACTGAAGTCTGCAGGTATTTTACCCTCTGTCTGTCGATACTGCAAGTGTGGCAAAGAGAACAGGAGGACTGAAATGAATAGGCTGTTTGAAGTTTGTGAGAGAGATAGAGAATGAAGGTGAATGTACGTGCGTTTGCGTGTTGAGCTCACGTGTTGTGCACCCACGTGTCTGTCTCTTATACCAGCCTACACTGGTTTCCCACGTAGATGTGGCTGTGATTGATTTTAAAGCTGTGTGTCATGCCTGACTGATAATGTAAATCTCCCTCTAGCTACCAGTGTGTGTGTGCGTGTGTGTGTGTTAGAGTTCACTGGGATGGAGATTACCAACCTCTTATCTGCTAGACTAATCAACAGGAATCTCTGCTGCCTGCCTGACACTTCACCCCTCTGATGATGTTACCTGGAATAACACTGGCTGGGCCTAAAAATAAACCCACTGTTGTGATTGTGCCTGATGGAGAGAGTTCTCTGTCTGTAGAGAGAGGGGGGGAAGAAAGTAAAGAGATTGATGGAGAGATGTCCTCCTGTGAAATGAGAGGGGGGGGTGGAAACATGGTCTGGAAACATGGAAACATGGTCTGGAAACATGGAAACATGGTCTGGAAACATGGAAACATGGTCTGGAAACATGGTATGGAAACATGGTATGGAAACATGGTCTGGAAACATGGTCTGGAAACATGGTCTGGAAACATGGTCTGGAAACATGGTACATGGTCTGGAAACATGGTCTGGAAACATGGTCTGGAAACATGGTACATGGTCTGGAAACATGGAAACATGGTCTGGAAACATGGTCTGGAAACATGGAAACATGGTCTGGAAACATGGAAACATGTTCTGGAAACATGGAAACATGGTCTGGAAACATGGAAACATGGTCTGGAAACATGGTACATGGTCTGGAAACATGGAAACATGTTCTGGAAACATGGAAACATGGAAACATGGTCTGGAAACATGGTACATGTTTAAATTGGTGACTTGGCTTTAGTCCATTTGATCTAACAGTCTAAATTCTGTCAGAGTTATCACTAAAACAGCGAGCTGATTTTCAATGCCATCTTTTCATAAATACAAGAGTCTTCCCATGACACTGATCCCCCCCTTCTCACACTCTCTCTCTCTCTAATCCCCCTTTCTCTCACCACCCCCATGGCTTAGTACCATGTTCCCACCAAAACACTCACTGTTTAACATAAATATCAGCCTATACATGACATGCCTAGATTGCCTACCTTTTCTGGTGCCTGGCGGCTCAACAAACTGCTCTCCAACTAGAGAGGCCTGTGAAAGCCACTCTACTGAGTGGAACTGCTTGACGTACCAAACAGAGCTGTTTTGACGGGCTGTGGAGGAGGCCTGTGACCGGCCTGAGAGTGGCAGAGAGGAGAGATGGAGAGCAGAGGGGAAGAGAGGTGAAGTCAATTGCATACTGTTAAGGTAGAGATGCCCATTGAACAGGAAACGATTAACTCTGGGATGCACTCTCTTCTTCTCTCTACCCCTGTCTCTCTCTCCCTCTGCTAATCGGCAGATGCAGCACTAGCTGTGCGATTTTTCCAGCTCATTTCCAGCAGTCATTCCTGGTTAGGGAACATTTATGACCTTGCAGCTTGTTATTAAAAGTTGATTCTGCAGAAAGGCAGAGGGAGAGGTATGATTAAAATGTTCAGATGCAGCAGCCCAGATGCATTAATGAGTATTTCAGGATGTGTGAACTTAATCTCACTTCAGTGTTTTTCCCCTGGAGGCATTAGAGCCATCCTCACTAATGAGATGTGTTATTACTGTAACTACTAGCAGAGAGAAAATCTCTCTCTCTCTCCATACAGAACGTGGTCCAGTGCTGTCCTCAGCTCTCCACTGTGCCGCCTCCTCCCAGTTCAGAGCACTTCCGTCTGTCTGGTAAGAACTATACTATAGATATAACTATGATATACTATCCTATAATATACTATACCACTACTGTACTTGCTCCTACTATTCTTCATTTGTCAGTTATTACTACAGCTATACTCTACTCACTCAGAGCCTAAGATTTTCACTGTACCCTGCAATCACACCTGCAACCTCTGTACATGTGACTATTTAATACTCTGAATCTACTATTACTCGACTACTTAGTCACTACACTAATGCAACTGTACCCACTTACTACTCCAACTGTAGTAGTATTTTGAGGTTAGAATTAAACAGGAGATTTTTCAAGTAAACTTCCATTGTGCTACCAAGAGTTGTATGTGAACATCTTCAGAAATCCACAGAGGTCAGGTAAACACTCAGTATTTGGTGAAAGGAGAGACAGACATTGAGAATGGGTAGGGAAGAAATCAAACATGAGGCCTACTGGTGGAAAATCGTTCATTTTGCGTTTGATGCCCAGATATGGAAAAGGAGGAGGGATATCATATTCATATATCACTTGATTTATATTAATCAAACATAATAAGAAGGAACATTGATTTATTAAACATCCATTCCCTTTGCTCCTTAAATTACGCTAATGTGATAGCAACATGAGAGAATATGGAATATACAAGCATAATTACCTATGCCAGCGGTTCCCAAACTTTTCATTTTCGCTTTCGCAAATGGCGCTCCACCATTTGTGGAGTCACAGAATGTTTTTAACATGAAATATGTTAGCGGTCAAATTTAGTCCATTTTAGCAATGAATGTATCAAATTAAAGGCCTTGTATTAATATTCTAAACAATTTGCATTGTGAAAGGACTAGAAAACGACCGATAATCGGCCGAGCTGATACATCGGGCCGATATTGGCCTTTTCTAGCTATCTCCCTTCTCTATCGGCTTTGCCAATAGTCCCCCTACATAGCAAAACTGCTGCTATTCCAGCCACTACAAGCACTGCACAATGCAGAGGAATGTCTTGCTGGGAAAATAAACATCAGCACCTAGCAGCAAGTTAGCTCATTCTTCAACAGAAAGGTGCAGTATTGAGAAGCAGATGAATTGACACAATTACCAAAATCAAACTCCTGTTGCAAATATTAGTTTAGTTTAATTCACTAATAATAAGACTTGTGTCGTCGTACACGGACATGCATGCAATAAGCAATTAGCTAGCTAGCTAGCTAGCTAAGCAGATAGCTGTGTGACCTGTTAGCAAAAATTATGATAATTAACCATTTCATCTGTGGTGTTAGCTAGCTATATTAGCTACTCTGCTAGCTAGCTGGCTAGATAAACATGGTGCTAAGATATCATATAGGAGCTAATAGCCAACGTAGCTAGCTAACATTAGCTGGTTATCATTTTTAACATTAACAATTTTTGTCAAGCACAGAGTTTCTAAACCTCTTTGGTGTAAGGTTAGCTATTTACTGGTGTGGCTGCAACGTATCCATAAATTGACAGTTGATAGTCAAATTACAGTTGAAGTCGGAAGTTTACATACACCTTAGCCAAATACATTCAAACTCAGTTTTTCACAATTCCTAACATTTAATCCTAGTAAAAATTCTCTGTCTTAGGTCAGTTAAGATCACCACTTTATTTTAAGAATGTGAAATATCAGAATAATAGTAGAGAGAATGCTTTATTTCAGCTTTTATTTCTTTCATCACATTCCCAGTGGGTCAGAAGTTTACATACACTCAATTAGTATTTGATAGCATTGCCTTTAAATTGTTGAACTTGGGTCAAATTTTATTTATTTATTTATTTATTTCACCTTTATTTAACCAGGTAGGCAAATTGAGAACACGTTCTCTTTTACAATTGCGACCTGGCCAAGATAAAGCAAAGCAGTTCGAGACATACAACAACACATAGTTACACATGGAGTAAAACAAACATACAGTCAATAATACAGTGAAAAATAAGTCTATATACAATGTGAGCAAGTGAGGTGAGATAAGGGAGGTGAAGGCAAACAACATATATATATAAATAACTAAAAATATAAAAAGGCCATGGTGGCGAAGTAAATACAATATAGCAAGTAAAAAATAAAAATAAAAAAAAAAAAAAACACTGGAATGGTTGGTTTGCAGTGGAAGAAAGTGTAAAGTAGAGATATAAATAATGGGGTGCAAAGGAGCTAAATAAATAAATACAGTAGGTAAAGAGGTAGTTGTTTGGGCTAAATTATAGATGGGCTATGTACAGGTGCAGTAATCTATGAGCTGCTCTGACAGCTGGTATTTAAAGCTAGTGAGGGAGATAAGTGTTTCCAGTTTCAGAGATTTTTGTAGTTCGTTCCAGTCATTGGCAGCAGAGAACTGGAAGGAGAGGCGGCCAAAGGAAGAATTGGTTTTGGGGGTGACCAGAGAGATATACCTGCTGGAGCGCGTGCTACAGGTAGGTGCTGCTATGGTGACCAGCGAGCTGAGATAAGGGGGGACTTTACATAGCAGGGTCTTGTAGATGACCTGGAGCCAGTGGGTTTGGCGACGAGTATGAAGCGAGGGCCAGCCAACGAGAGTGTACAGGTCGCAGTGGTGGGTAGTATATGGGGCTTTGGTGACAAAACGGATGGCACTGTGATAGACTGCATCCAATTTATTGAGTAGGGTTTTGGAGGCTGTTTTGTAAATGACATCACCGAAGTCGAGGATTGGTAGGATGGTCAGTTTTACAAGGGTATGTTTGGCAGCATGAGTGAAGGATGCTTTGTTGCGGAATAGGAAGCCAATTCTAGATTTAACTTTGTTTTGGGTAGCCTTCCACAAGCTTCCCTCAATAAGTTGGGTGAATTTTGGCCTATTCCTCCTGACAGAGCTGATGTAACTGAGTCAGGTTTGTAGGCCTCCTTGCTCGCACACGCTTTTCAGTTCTGCCCACAAATGTTCTATAGGGTTGAGGTCAGGGCTTTGTGATGGCCACTCCAATATCTTGACTTTGTTGTCCTTAAGCCATTTTGCCACAACTTTGGAAGTAGGCTTGGGTCATTGTCCATTTGGAAGACCTATTTACGACCAAGCTTTAACTTCTTGACTGATGTCTTGAGATGTTGCTTCTATATATCCACATAATTTTCCTGCTTCATGATGCCATCTATTTTGTGAAGTGCACCAGTCCCTCCTGCAGCAAAGCACCCCCACAACATGATGCTGCCACCCCCGTGCTTCACGGTTGGGATGGTGTTCTTCGGCTTGCAAGCCTGCCCCTTTTCCTCCAAACATAACGATGGTCATTATGGCCAAACAGTTATATTTTTGTTTCATCAGACCAGAGGACAATTCTCCAAAAAGTATGATCTTTGTCCCCATGTGCAGTTGCAAACCGTAGTCTTGCTTTTTTATGGCGGTTTTGGAGCAGTTGCTTCTTCCTTGCTGAGCGGCCTTTCAGGTTATGTCGATATAGGACTCGTTTTACTGTGGATATAGATACTTTTGTACCTGTTTTCTCCAGCATCTTCACAAGGTTATTTGCTGTTGTTCTGGGATTGATTTGGACTTTTCACACCAAAGTACGTTCATCTCTAGGAGACAGAACGCGTCTCCTTCCTGAGCGGTATGACGGCTGCGTGTTCCCATGGTGGTTATACTTGCGTACTATTGTTTGTGCAGATGAACGTGGTACCTTCAGGCGTTTGGAAATTGCTCCCAAGGATGAACCAGACTTGCGGAGGTCTACAATTATATTTCTGAGGTCTTGGCTGATTTCTTTTGATTTTCCCATGATGTCAAGCAAAGAGGCACTGAGTGTTAAGGTAAGCCTTGAAATACATCCACAGGTACACCTCCAATTGACTCACATGATGTCAATTATTCTATCAGAAGCTTCTAATGCCATGACATAATTTTCTGGAATTTTCCACGCTGTTTAAAACCTCTTGAAGCTAGGGGGCAGAATTTTTATGTTTGGAAAAATAACGTTCCCATTGTAAGCTGCCTATGTCTCAGGTCCAGATGCTAGAATATGCATATCATTGACAGCGTAGGCTAGAAAACACTCTAAAGTTTCCAAAACTGTCAAAATAATGTCTGTGAGTATAACAGAACTGATTTTGCAGGCGAAAACCTGAGGAAATCCAACCCGGAAGTGACTTCTATTTTGAAAAATCACTGTTCCATTACTTGCCTTTTGTCCATTTAAAGGGATATCAACCAGATTCCTTTTGCTGTGGCTTCCTCATGGCGTGAACAGTCTTTAGGCATAGTTTCAAGCTTTTATTTTGAAAAATTTGCGAGATTTATCAAAATGCGTCAGTGGATAGGCGGATGTCCCTCCATTAGTTGTTGCGCCAGACACTCGTTGCTCGACATTTTCTTTCTCTCCAGTATTGAATAGTTTACAGTCTGGTTGAAATATTATCGATTATTGATGTTAAAAACAACCTGAGGATTGATTATTAAAAACGTTTGACATGTTTTTACGACCTTTACAGATACTATATGGAATTTTCGTCAAGCCTTGATGACTTGCCTAAGGCTGTGGAATACTGAACATAACACGCCAAACAAATGGAGGTATTTTGATATAAAAAAATCTTTATCGAACAAAAGGAACATTTATTGTGTAACTGGGAGTCTCGTGAGTGCAAACATCCGAAGATCATCAAAGGTAAGCGATTAACTGACTTGCCTAGTTAAATAAAGATTACCCTAAGAGCATAACATTTCTAGTCTAACCAATACCCAAATGGAGATTCAGTGAAAATAAAAATTGCATTGATTTACAAAGACAAGTCCACATGCTTGTCTCAGAGCAGTGTGAAACGGTGATAAAATAGTTGTAGGCTTATGCTTCTAACTTCAATATGCTCTTTAAATAAATAAAACCTTCACCACTTTTAACACCACATTACTCATGTCGTCTACAGTATATCGAAAAATATGACGTGACCCTCCCCCAATAATTACATATAGAGGATTTGAGGATTCTAAATTAAAACCAAAAGCCGCCTCATGGGTCTCCCGGTGGTGGCCGGCACGGGTATCTGTAGCAATGCATTGCGATGCGGTGACTTAGACAGCTGCGTTACTGGGGAGGACCCATCCACAAAGTATTAAAATACAGAGAGGTGTTGGTATAGGTGTATTATCCTGCTAATAGCCCATAATGGGCTATTATAATACTGTACATGGTGTCCAGGTCAGGATAACCAAAACATTTCTTTATTAAAGACTATCAGAAAGAATGTTGGTACTTATTTATTTTGATCCACAGCCATGAATGAGTGAGTCACTCAGCTTCATGTAGGTGCCGCTATATGACTGTGTCATCAACTTGATAATATATGTAACGATATTTGAGGTTATTTTTTTGTAAAAAAAACGAAAATGAGCAATTGTAATCTGAATAAAGGCCAAAATAATACTTGTAAATGCCAAAACATTTATTTTTGTTTTTAGAGGGAGAGAAACGCTGGGCCAATTGTGCGCCGCCCTATGGGACTCCCAATCACGGTCGGATGTGATACATAATAATAATAATACTTAACTTAGAACCTAACTTAGAAATACATTTGACGATAGAATTCTCCCCCTACCCTCCAATCTAGGCAAGTATTGTCCAGCTACCTGCTAGAACAGCGGGAATGTTTCCCTAGTCAGTGCCATTATTAGTGCAATGCCCCTTAAAGTGTTGCTCTGTGCTACCCAGTGTGGCAGGGTGGGGGTCCACCCCCTCCCTCCTCCTCCCTTCCCCATGGGCTAGGTCTGTCTTCTGTGTGCGGCTCTGCTGCCCATCCTGTGCCCCCTGCCCTCGTGTCTTGAACCTTGTGTGCTTTCAGTGGAAACATCTGGAGAACTGCAAGGCAATCCCATGGTGTGCCACTCGGGAGCTATGACCAATATATATTGTCCTGCTAATAACAGGGTTAATAATATATCTGTGAGAATATCCAAGGGGCTTTTATTTAATTTGAAATTAATAATAATCGCTTTGTTTAAAAAAAAAAAAAAAAAATGTTGGAGATGATTTCGGTTTCAAATAATGTAAAATGAGCGAGAAAAAGGCCATTCTTGAACATGGGCTGAGACATTGTTACTAATTTGTAAATAAAGCCAGTTTGTTTTTAGAGGAAGAGAAACCAAAAACCTACAGTTATCTCATGGGTCTCCCAGTCAAGGCCAGCACAGGTATTGAACCAGAATGTGTAGCAACACAGCAGTCTTAGACCGTTGTGCCACTCAGGAGCTGTACAACATAACTGGTCAGGAGTGGGCTACAATATTAAGGTAAGAGCAAAATAATCATAACAAAATAAAATAATAAAAACCTTAGTGTAACAACAGTTTTAGTAAGTAATACTGAAGTCGTACACAATTATCAGTTTCTATTCAGGTTTATGTCGCCCATTCATTGTCAGTTAGAGACACAGTAGGACCCAAAAGAATAATACGTGCTCTAACTCCCCCTTGCACTGGTCTTGAGCAATGAAGTGGTGACGCAGGGTACCGTACTAAATCACAAATTACCTCTAAGTACCGCAGCATAATCACAAAACTTTTAGTGGAGCAACCACTGTAACATTAGCAAGTTAGCAAAACCCAGCTGGAGATAATTTATTTGGAACATCTTAGATAGTTAACTTAATAGTTATAAGATACTGTTTATAGCTGGCAAACATTAGAAGTGAATTTCGTACAAGTATAACTTGATCGCTTCACTTAAGTTGTGCTGCAGGAGGGACTCACCTCACAAAGCTCCCATTGTACTTGTTGTGCTTCTTTGTAAACAAACATAGGACTGGCTCAAACCC
The DNA here is from genome assembly GCF_045679555.1 of Salvelinus alpinus. Lineage (NCBI taxonomy): Eukaryota > Metazoa > Chordata > Actinopteri > Salmoniformes > Salmonidae > Salvelinus > Salvelinus alpinus. The sequence continues at coordinate 20,513,682 of NC_092093.1, read as the reverse complement.
GGTAAGCTTCATAATGAAAAATCTTCATAATGAAAAAGCCTCATAATGAAAAAGCCTCATAATGAAAAAGCCTCATAATGAAAAAGCCTCATAATGAAAGATTATCTAATTGGGGAAATGAAGAACGCAATCTGCTTTATCTATTACCTACTGCACAAGTTGACTGCAGGTATTTCTTTAAAAAGTACTAATAACAAAATGCTAACAAAATGCTAACAAGTAATAAGGAATCCTTATAGACAATGCTAACTAAATGCTAATGAGTGTATTGCAAACATTCTGTACAGTTTCTGACCTAAACAATACAAGTATACAAGTAACTAAAAAATGCTACTCAAAGTTTGCTGCACACACAACATGAATATTAGCCAGCAAGGCTCTTGATCCAGGAGGGGATTCTGCTGTTACCAAGCGAATGCTTGATTTTGAAAGAAGCTAAACACTTAGCTAGATGGCTAACTAGCTACTAAATTAGAAACCAAATGCACAACTGCAGAGCATTTAGCATATTTTAGACAGTTAACTTAATAGTTATAAGATATCTAGCTGGCAAACATTTAGTTGTGAATTCCATACTGTAACTAGATTACCTGGCGCATGCTGCACAACAGTGAGTGTCTCACAAGGCTCCGGTTTCTTGTCGTTGTGTGATTTTTTAACAAACATCACGTGACACGTCCGTAAACTACATAAAGTGACAGATTAAATGAAGAACGCAATGCTCTTTATCTCCTAACTTATTGCACAAGTTGACTGTGTCACGATCGTGTGGAGAGACGGACCAAGGCGCAGCGGGATATGAATACATCTTCTTTTTATTTTGATGACGAAGATGAACACGAAACGAAACACTTATACAAACTATACAAAACAAGAAACGACCGTGAAGCTACAAACGAAAGTGCACACACAAGCTACTTACGTTCAACATAGACAATTACCCACAAACACCTAAAAGCCTATGGCTACCTTAAATATGGCTCCCAATCAGAGACAACAATAACCAGCTGTCTCTAATTGAGACCCAATTCAGGCAACCATAGACTTTCCTAAACAACTACACTCAACCATAGACAATTCTAAACACCTACACTGAACACAACCCCATCTACTCTATGAAACCCCCTCAACCATACAAACCACACTAGACAATACAAAAACACATACTAACCCATGTCACACCCTGACCTAACTAAAATACTAATGAAAACAAAGAATAACTAAGGCCAGGGTGTGACAGACTGCCGGTATTTACTTCCAAAGTTGCTACAAAAATTCAAAGAAATAGTTATTAATGGTATTGAAAAACCATCAAGTGGCTTTTTCCGAATACCCCGGTATACGGTATATACGGTATATACGGGATATACCGCCCAAGCCTAGGTGCCTCCCTTTCAGATGGTTAAGCACAGCACCTGTACTGTCACTGTAGGTTAATTCCATCTTGCAAAGTTTGCATTTCACCACCTTCTTATTTAACTTATCTCCTCTTACTAACATTATAGCATCGTTAGGTGTTTGTTTAATAGTTATTTTTCCCTTTATAGTAATCAACGGGACCTAATGACCTTAATGTCACACCCTGATCTGTTTCACCTGTCTTCGTGCTTGTCTCCACCCCCCACCAGGTGTCTCCCATCTCCCCTCATTATCCCCTGTGTATTTATACATGTGATATCTGTTTCTCTGTTGCCAGTTCGTTTTGTCCGTCAAGCCTACCGTTTTTTTACCTAAGCGGTTTTCCATTCCCTCCTGTCTTTTTCTATTGTTCTTGTTTTCTAGTTTCCCGGTTTTGACCATTCTGCCTGCCCTGACACTGAGACTGCCTTGCCTGCCGATCTGTACCTTTTGACTCTGATCTGGATTAATGACCTCTGCCTGCCCTTGACCTGTCGTTTTGCCTGCCCTTGTTCTAGTAATAAACTTTTGTTACTTCAACACTGTCTGCGTCTGGGTCTTCCCTAAAACGTGATAGTTAGTGGTATAACGCATCTCCAAACAACTCAGCTGCCAGGACAAAATTTGAAACAACTCAAGTGGCTAGTTCAGCTATCTATCAATAAATGGGTGGGTTGTAAGTTGATCCTACTGCAACGTTTGGTTAGAGCGAGGCTGTAACTCCACTCCCTATCACATCTCCTCACATCTCTCTCCATCTCATATGACTTGCTGCTATTTACACTACTGCTACTATGAGAACTAGCTCAATGGCAATGACATTTGCTACAATGCCATAAATGTGCATAATATCTAACAAGGAGAGAGAGGGTAGGAAAAAATATGAAATGACAATGCACGTTCTGTCTGAACAACTGTGTGCGTTCTCACTTCTCAAACTACGGGCAGATTTCAGACAGGCTGATCTGAAGAATTCTTGGTCCACAAACTTACAGGATAATTCTTAGGTTGCTAAACCTATTGCTAACCTTTATTACGCATTTTAAAGCACTTCCTTCTTTCCCTTTTATGATAATCATCTACAGTTGAAGTCGGAAGTGTATATACACTTAGGTTGGAGTCATTAAAACTTGTTTTTCAACCACTCCAGAAATTTCTTGATAACAAACTATAATTTTGGCAAGTCGGTTAGGACATCTACTTTGTGCATGACACAAGTCATTTTTCCAACAATTGTTTACAGACAGATTATTTCACTTATAATTCACTGTATCACAATTCCAGTGGGTCAGAAGTTTACATACACTAAGTTGACTGTGCCCTTAAGAACAAATTCTTATTTATAAGGACAGCCTACTCCTTCCTCCCTGTCAGGGAATTGAACCCCAGTCTCCCACGTGCCCGCACGATACAGGGATTTTTTTGTTAAATCGATGTTGGACAGCGCCATATTTTCCATTCCATCCTAACAGAAACCCAGAGGGTATTTTGTTTTTCTTGGAATAGAAATATAAAATTCTAAAAATGTATTAAGCAAGTACCAGTCAAATGTTTGGACACACCTACTATGTCCGGTCTGTCTGTTGTTGGGGGCCTGCCAGCAGTGGTTTGGGTCTCAGGGTCCCTCTAGAGTTGGGCCCTATCCAGATTTCCATACCTTCATACCGTGCCTGTGCCATCCCGGGATATACGGTATTACCGGTAGTGCACACAAGGGGCACATTTTCTTTTTTTCAAAAGTAAAAAAAAAAGCCCCAAATACATCTAAGTGGCGTTAACAAAACATTGTTGGACGTCTAGGAACACCAACACGCTGTCATACATTACTGCAACGAGCCATCACATTGATGAGAAGTGGGACATGTACTGACCACTTAGAACATGGAGGAGAGGCACACATCAGAGAACCTAAAAACGGCATTAACTATCATCATTGCTGAGAGGGTGGGATACAGCAGGAAGGTGGGTAGCGATGACTGGCTGTCTGCTAGCGGTCATACGCAGGACTATCTGCATTGGGAATTCACTCGTCATTTTATGAGTTTTTCTTATCGTTCAAATATTTTTTTACATTTGTCACATTCCGAGTGTGTGTGTGTGTGTGTAGAAACTCCCTAGTGTGACAGGGGTCTCTATAAATACACTGGGATCCCAGTCGGTCTGAACACTGCTACCAGGAGACCGGCTCGTTGTGTGTGTGTGTGTGTGTGTGTGTGTGTGTGTGTGTGTGTGTGTGTGTGTGTGTGTGTGTGTGTGTGTGTGTGTGTGTGTGTGTGTGTGTGTGTGTGTGTGTGTGTGTGTGTGTGTGTGTGTGTGTGTGAGTGTGAGACGGACTCAGCCAATCAGTCCCTTCGGGTGGATGCGGTGGCTGCAGGGAGAGCTATTACAGGCCAACAGGTTACTATGGAGACCAGTGGCGTCAGAGAGGAGCAACGTCTGTAGACGAGGCTTGTTTGTCAAGAAAGGTTTTATCTCTGTTCTCTCTCTATTTCATTGTCCTCTCTCTTTATCGCTCTCTTTATCTCTCTCTTTATCTCTCTCCGCATGTCTCCCGCTCTATTATCCCTCTCTTTATATATGTCTCTTTTTATCTCTACTGTTTGCTCTCTCTTCTGTGAGACAAAATGTAAAAACAATACCTAGAAATGTAATAATAAAGGTTTTTCATTCAGGCAGTGTTTGCTGAAGTGGAGCTGACATTTGTATTAACATGTAGGTCATGTTTGTCATTCCTGTAGTTCTTATCAAATACAGTGTAGGTAATGGTGATCAGTACGGTAGCATTTGGCTGACATTAGTAAAAGACTCTGATAGTAATGGTGTTTAAATTCCACTCACATTTAGCCACCAGTGGATCACCATTGATTACATACGACTAGGTTATCTGCCTAGAAATCTAGTATCTGATCTATATAACAACTACTTTAGTTAGTTATGTGTATAACTACCATTTGATCTGGCTACAACATAATAAACCCACACAACACAGACACTAACCAGAAGTTTCGCTCGGTGTCAGTCTCCCTCTGTGGACAGCCTTCATTCTGGGGAAGCATTTAACCCCAGCCCCCTGTCCCTATCTCCTCCTCTCCCCTTGCCTCACCCCTGTCCCCTTCTCCCCCTCTCTTCGTCTGTCTCGCCTTATGTCCATGTTTTAGTTCAGAAGCTGGAAAATATTCCATGTATTCCATTCTCTCTCTCTCTCTCTCTGAGGGGGTCATGCTGAAACTGGAAGGAAAGGGGGAGAGAGAAGGAATGGAGGGGCAGAGAAAAGGAATGGGACAGACCTGCAGCAGTCCGTAGCACATCTGTCTGTCTGTCTATTATTAGTCTGTCCAATAACGTAGTCCACTAATGACTTGTCCATGGGGCAGCAGGGTAAGTATATCTAGTCCACTAATGACTTGTCCATGGGGCAGCAGGGTAAGTATATCTAGTCCACTAATGACTTGTCCATGGGGCAGCAGGGTAAGTATATCTAGTCCACTAATGACTTGTCCATGGGGCAGCAGGGTAAGTATATCTAGTCCACTAATGACTTGTCCATGGGGCAGCAGGGTAAGTATATCTAGGGGATAATGAAGTTCTCAGTTGGAATCCAGGCTGGACCCAGGCTCCACTGTTTCTACTGGGGCTGGGAGGTCAATGGCCCATTGTGAGTGTGTGTGTGTGTGTGTGTGTGTGTGTGTGTGTGTGTGTGTGTGTGTGTGTGTGTGTGTGTGTGTGTGTGTGTGTGTGTGTGTGTGTGTGTGTGTGTGTGTGTGTGTGTGTGTGTGTGTGTGTCTTCGTGTGTCTTCGTGTGTCTTCGTGCGTGCGTGTGTGTCTTCGTGCATGCGTGCACTTGTTCCGTGGGATTTTGACCATGTTTGGGCAGGCCTGGTTGAGGAGAACCCAGAGAAGAGAACACACACACAGCTCAGAATGATGCAACATTGTACACAGGGTAACATGGAAACAAAGTTGCATCAAAACAAAGTTACATGGAAATTACATCAAAACAAAGTTACATGGAAATTACATCAAAACAAAGTTACATCAAAACAAAGTTACATGGAAACAAAGTTACATCAAAACAAAGTTACATGGAAACAAAGTTACATCAAAACAAAGTTACATGGGAACAAAGTTACATCAAAACACAGTTACATGGAAACAAAGTTACATGGAAACAAAGTTACATCAAAACAAAGTTACATCAAAACAAAGTTACATCAAAACACAGTTACATGGAAACAAAGTTACATGGAAACAAAGTTACATCAAAACAAAGTTACATGGGAACAAAGTTACATCAAAACAAAGTTACATCAAAACAAAGTTACATCAAAACACAGTTACATGGAAACAAAGTTACATGGAAACAAAGTTACATCAAAACAAAGTTACATGGAAACAAACTCGTCTATGAGAAGCAAATGTCTGTGCATCGCATACTGTCTTAAAAGAAATTGGCTTGAAAAACAACAATATTACTGTTTGTCCGTCTTGAGACGCCTCAGCATCAACATAGCCGGTATACACTTCCTCAAAATAGTCAGAATTAAGATAAATCAAGAAATCATTAATTTTGACATCTAACTAGGATGTTTGTTGCAGTATTTCTCAAGTGAAGAAATGTGCATGAAAACTAGCTGTCTCTGGTTGAAGGACAACAAACACTTAATTGAAGATCCCGCCCATAGTTCCCACTCCTTCTAGGAGTAGTACTGTTGACCCATCACCGATGAAGGGGTATAGACTCTGGCTACCAAACTTCGACATGCCTCAAGAAAATAAAAAGCATGGGCGAACAGCCAGAAAAAAACCCTGCCAAACACAAAAACAAACAAAAACTTCACAAAATGTTGTCATAATATATGCGCAAACTGTTTTGACTGGGAAACATGCGACAGGCTTAAGACTGAAGAAGTGATACATTTCTTGCTCCTGTCGTTTCTAAATGTAATATCTTTCCTACTGCGGCCTCTGTATCCTCTCTAGATAGAATGGGCCTTGTGTAAAGCCGATCATATTAGCTCTGTATCATAGTCCTATTGAGAGTCCTGTACTACACTAGCTCCTTTCTCCAGTCCCCTGTAAGCCAGAGCTCTGAAGGGGATCCTCACACACACACACACACACACACACACACACACACACACACACACACACACACACACACACACACACACACACACACACACACACACACACACACACACACACACACACACACACAGAGAGAGAGAGAGCCCAGAGAGGGAGAGCCTGAGGGATCAGAGAAACCTCAGATGACACTCAGACACACAGAAGAGAGGAGCTGAAATGTGGAGTAATTGATGTGAGCTAAATTTTAACAGCTCACCTCTTCCTCCTCCCACTCTTCTCATCTCCTCTTCTCCCCCTCCTCTCCTCCTCCTTTCTCCTCCTCTCCCTCCCCTCCCTGCTCTTCTGTTTGACTTGCATAAGCATCAAACACAGGCCTACCATAGCTCATCTGACCTGTTTCTCTCTATATGCCACATGGACCTTAGATCACCCAGACCTAAGTTCATATTCAGTTTGCTAGGGCCTTGTGGGCGGGGATGGTGGACGTGGGTCACATGTTCAATCCCAGTGCTAGGCAATCTATTACCGTAACCATTCATAAACCTATCACAAACCTTAACCCTTACCTTAACCATTCATAACCCTATCCCAAACCTTAACCCTTATCTTAACCATTCATAACCCTATCCCAAACCTTAACCCTTACCTTAACCATTCATAACCCTATCACAAACCTTAACCCTTACCTTAACCATTCATAACCCTATCCCAAACCTTAACCCTTATCTTAACCATTCATAACCCTATCCCAAACCTTAACCCTTATGTTAAACATTCATAACCCTATCCCAAACCTTAACCCTTACCTTAACCATTCATAACCCTATCCCAAACCTTAGCCCTTATGTTAACCATTCATAACCCTACCCCAAACCTTAACCCTTACCTTAACCATTCAGAATGAATGCCTAAACTTAACCTTCTAAATGTGATATTTATGGACAAACTTCTGATTCTAAATTGAGACTGTGAGAGTTTGTGTAGTGAAGGTTAGGATTTGATCCTAAATCTGTGCCTAGGTGTGTTACAGTAGCAGAACAGGATGGATTGGTCTCAATAACGTTAAGGGGCACAAGTTAAACACAAACACACTAGTTAAACACAAACACTCCATCTACATACATACATACACACACACACACACACACACACACACACACACACACACACACACACACACACACACACACACACACACACACACACACACACACACACACACACACACACACACACGCACACCAGATCTTCATTCCTTTGGATAAAGTGTGTGTTTACTCTTAATTGGACTCTTAATTGGACTCAGCCTCTCTAGTATACTCTCTTGTTAAGTGGCTAAACGACATACAGAACCGGATGCAACACACACACACACACACACACACACACACACACACACACACACACACACACACGTTGGTACTGAGACATTGATTTTGTGGTTATTTCTGTTGATTGCACAGACAATCAGTTGTTATGGGAGCCATAAAACTAGTGTATCACACTGCAAGCCTCTCTCCCGTTGCTTCCTGCTGAATTAATGGCCACTTACGGCCTAAGTAAACACTGACACTTTATGGAAACATCATTCCTGATTTCCAGGGATATTGTTATGATACAGTAGGCAAACATTAACCCTAGCCATAATGTGATTCTGTCTGATTTATTATAATGTCCTTTCACATACTGTTGCCCCTGTCCACTCCACCTATTAGTCTACTCCATCTAACAGCCCACTCCACCTATTAGTCTACTCCATCTATTAGTCCACTCCACCTATTAGTCTACTCCACCTATTAGTCTACGCCATCTATTAGTCCACTCCACCTATTAGTCTACTCCACCTATTAGTCCATTCCACCTGTTAGTCTACTCCATCTAACAGACCACTCCATCTATTAGTCCACTCCACCTATTAGTCTACTCCACCTATTAGTCCACTCCACCTATTAGTCCACTCCACCTATTAGTCTACTCCATCTATTAGTCCACTCCACCTATTAGTCTACTCCATCTAACAGCCCACTCCACCTATTAGTCTACTCCATCTATTAGTCCACTCCACCTATTAGTCTACTCCACCTATTAGTCCACTCCACCTGTTAGTCTACTCCACCTATTAGTCCACTCCACCTATTAGTCCACTCCACCTATTAGTCTACTCCATCTATCAGTCCACTCCACATATTAGTCTACTCCATCTATTAGTCCACTCCACCTATTAGTCTACTCCATCTATTAGTCCACTCCACCTATTAGTCTACTCCACCTATTAGTCCACTCCACCTGTTAGTCTACTCCATCTATTAGTCCACTCCACCTATTAGTCTACTCCACCTATTAGTCCACTCCACCTATTAGTCTACTCTACCTATTAGTCCACTCCACCTGTTAGTCTACTCCACCTATTATTCTACTCCACCTATTAGTCTACTCCACCTATTAGTCCACTCCACCTGTTAGTCTACTCCATATATTAGTCCACTCCACCTATTAGTCTACTCCACCTATTAGTCCACTCCACCTGTTAGTCTACTCCATCTATTAGTCCACTCCACCTATTAGTCTACTCCACCTATTAGTCCACTCCACCTGTTAGTCTACTCCACCTATTAGTCCACTCCACCTATTCGTCTACTCCACCTATTAGTCCACTCCACCTGTTAGTCTACTCCACCTATTAGTCCACTCCACCTATTAGTCTACTCCATCTATTAGTCCACTCCACATATTAGTCTACTCCATCTATTAGTCCACTCCACCTATTAGTCTACTCCATCTATTAGTCCACTCCACCTATTAGTCTACTCCACCTATTAGTCCACTCCACCTGTTAGTCTACTCCATCTATTAGTCCACTCCACCTATTAGTCTACTCTACCTATTAGTCCACTCCACCTGTTAGTCTACTCCACCTATTATTCTACTCCACCTATTATTCTACTCCACCTATTAGTCTACTCCATCTATTAGTCCACTCCACCTATTAGTCTACTCTATCTATTAGTCTACTCCACCTATTAGTCCACTCCACCTATTAGTCTACTCCATCTAACAGCCCACTCCACCTATTAGTCTACTCCACCTATTAGTCTACTCCATCTAACAGCCCACTCTACCTATTAGTCTACTCCATCTATTAGTCCACACCACCTATTAGTCCACTCCACCTGTTAGTCTACTCCACCTATTAGTCTACTCCACCTATTAGTCCACTCCATCTATTAGTCCACTCCATTTATTAGTCCACTCCATCTATTAGTCCACTCCATCTAACAGACCACTCCATCTATTAGTCCACTCCACCTAATAGTCTACTCCACATATTAGTCCACTCCATCTAACAGACCACTCCACCTATTAGTCTACTCCATCTAACAGACCACTCCACCTATTAGTCTACTCCATCTGTTAGTCTACTCCACCTATTAGTCCACTCCACCTGTTAGTCTACTCCACCTATTAGTCCACTCCACCTATTAGTCCACTCCATCTATTAGTCCACTCCATTTATTAGTCCACTCCATCTATTAGTCTACTCCATCTAACAGACCACTCCACCTATTAGTCTACTCCACCTATTAGTCCACTCCACCTATTAGTCCACTTCACCTATTAGTCTACTCCATCTATTAGTCCACTCCACCTATTAGTCTACTCCATCTAACAGCCCACTCCACCTATTAGTCTACTCCATCTATTAGTCCACTCCACCTATTAGTATACTCCACCTGTTAGTCTACTCCACCTATTAGTCCACTCCACCTGTTAGTCTACTCCACCTATTAGTCCACTCCACCTATTAGTCTACTCCATCTATTAGTCCACTCCACCTATTAGTCTACTCCATCTATTAGTCCACTCCACCTATTAGTCTACTCCATCTATTAGTCCACTCCACCTATTAGTCTACTCCACCTATTAGTCCACTCCACCTATTAGTCTACTCCATCTATTAGTCCACTCCACCTATTAGTCTACTCCATCTATTAGTCCACTCCACCTATTAGTCTACTCCACCTATTAGTCCACTCCACCTGTTAGTCTACTCCATCTATTAGTCCACTCCACCTATTAGTCTACTCCACCTATTAGTCCACTCCACCTATTAGTCTACTCCACCTGTTAGTCTACTCCACCTATTAGTCCACTCCACCTATTAGTCTACTCCACCTATTAGTCCACTCCACCTGTTAGTCTACTCCATCTATTAGTCCACTCCACCTATTAGTCTACTCCACCTATTAGTCTACTCCACCTATTAGTCCACTCCACCTATTTGTCTACTCCACCTATTAGTCCACTCCACCTGTTAGTCTACTCCACCTATTAGTCCACTCCACCTATTAGTCTACTCCATCTATTAGTCCACTCCACCTATTAGTCTACTCCACCTATTAGTCCACTCCACCTATTAGTCTACTCCATCTAACAGCCCACTCCACCTATTAGTCTACTCCATCTATTAGTCTACTCCATCTAACAGCCCACTCTACCTATTAGTCTACTCCATCTATTAGTCCACACCACCTATTAGTCCACTCCACCTGTTAGTCTACTCCACCTATTAGTCCACCTATTAGTCCACTCCATTTATTAGTCCACTCCATCTATTAGTCCACTCCATCTAACAGACCACTCCATCTATTAGTCCACTCCACCTAATAGTCTACTCCACCTATTAGTCTACTCCATCTAACAGACCACTCCACCTATTAGTCTACTCCATCTAACAGACCACTCCACCTATTAGTCTACTCCATCTGTTAGTCTACTCCACCTATTAGTCCACTCCACCTATTAGTCCACTCCACCTATCAGTCCACTCCATCTATTAGTCCACTCCATTTATTAGTCTACTCCATCTAACAGACCACTCCACCTATTAGTCCACTCCATCTGTTAGTCTACTCCATCTATTAGTCTACTCCATCTAACAGACCACTCCACCTATTAGTCCACTCCACCTATTAGTCCACTCCATCTGTTAGTCTACTCCATCTATTAGTCTACTCCATCTAACAGACCACTCCACCTAATAACCTACTCCACATATTAGTCCACTCCATCAAACAGACCACTCCACCTATTAGTCTACTCCACATATTAGTCCACTCCATCAAACAGACCACTCCACCTATTAGTCTACTCCATCTAACAGACCACTCCACCTATTAGTCTACTCCATCTAACAGACCACTCCATCTGTTAGTCTACTCCATCTAACAGACCACTCCACCTGTTAGTTTACTCCATCTATTAGTCCACTCCACCTGTTAGTTTACTCCATCTGTTAGTCTACTCCATCTATTAGGCCACCCCATCTGTTAGTCTACTCCATGAATGATGGATGAAAGAGCCAATTGTAAGCTGGGGATGATATGAGGGACAGCTTGGGAATTTAGCCAGGACACCAGGGTTAACACCCCCACTGTCCTGGGGCATTGGGATATTTTTTAGACCAGAGGAAAGAGTGCCTCTTACTGCCCCTCCAACACCACTTCCAGCAGCATCTGGTCTCCCATCCAGGGACTGACCAGGACCAACCCTGCTTAGCTTCAGAAGCAAGCCAGCAGTGGGATGCAGTGTGGTATGCTGCTGGCATGTATACATGGCCCTGGTATAATACACCATTGTATAGGCTACGCCATACTGTACACGTGTCAGAGTATGCCATCCATGAAATCAATGATGCTAGATTAGAACACATCTCTCAGGCCAGATCTCAGGGGAACAGTGAGGGAACAGCGGGGGAGACAGGAGGGAGCACGACCCAGGAGCCAACACTAAGGCCAGATCAGGGAGGTGTGTGAGTGTAGCCTGGGGAGAGATTCTAAATCACCTCTGTGAAGAACATTGTGCATTGTGTGTGTGCACTAGAGGTCTTCACGGGTTCAAAAAGTTGGAGCCGTTCCGAAATGGACCTGGGGCTTTCCCACCCAGACCCGATATACATACATACATTTTTTAAATATAGAGAACGGACCCGAGGACAACTAGACCCATTCCGTATAGACCTGGTCAGATCCAGACCCGATCCAAGTGAGGGAAGCAGCAGAAAAGTAATTTTATAAGCTACTTTATTAACCGGAGCTGATAAAGCGTGAGAGGAAGGCGAAAGGTGCCGCTCTAGTAGGCGGGGAGGGGCCGTACTGTGAGAGAGTGACACAGGGAGGAAGGAGAGACGAGAGATAGCAACCAACCAAGCCGACTCGCGCTATAGTAGACTAATAGCTGCCACAGCTAGGTTATTTAGAATCAAATATGATTATTTTGGGGGATTTCACCTTTATTTAACCAGGTAGGCCAGTTGAGAACAAGTTCTCATTTACAACTGCAACCTGGCCAAGATAAAGCAAAGCAGTGCGACACAAACAACACAGAGTTACACATGGGATAAACAAACGTACAGTCAATAACACAATAGAAAAGTCTATATACAGTTTGTGCAAATGTAGTAAGATTAGGGAGGTAAGGCATTATAACACAGTGATTCTTGGTAGTCTTAAACAAATCTACTTTGAAACTAAAGTATACACATCACACACATGGTTATGGTCTTAAAAAAAGTAGACACCTGTACCATGTATTTAATTTTGAGTGTGCTTCCCTATATTACACTTTATATACATCAGCGGTTTCTTTTAAATAATAATTAACATTCCACCCATGAGGCCAATAGAGGGTGATTTGGTCATTTGACTGCAGGAAAGGGCTACCTTTAAATTCCATCATTTTAATTCCATTTTCCGTTGATTAGATATCTCCTAACTTTTTCCACACACGGAACGAGGCTCTATGACTGTAGCCTATTGCTGCTTCGATGACTCATGATTGGCCAACAACAAGCTACACTCGCAACACTCCACTCTCGTGAAAAGCAAGAGCAGCAGCATAAATTATTAAATCTCTCTCTCTCTCTACTACAGCAGTCCCGTTCTGATCTGTAGGGGCCATTCCGGACAGTTAAAATGACATATACCCGAGACCCGTGAGTTATTGTTTTGTATATTGTTTTTTATTAGATTGATTTAATGGATCAGATTAATTGGCATTATTCCAGAAATGTTAGTGGGAAAGGATCAGAATTGGGCTGCCTGTGTAAACGCAGCCTTAGGATGATGAGGCCTGAACAGTGTACCATAGTAACTGGGACTAGCAGACGTCAACACAAAGCAATAACACTTCAAATAGAATAGATCTACTGTGCATAATGACAGGGTATTTATGACAGGGTATTCTGGAACGAATTGCAAAAATCGCTGAAGTTGGAGACTTTTATTTCCCTCACCAACTTTAAACATCTGCTATCTGAGCAGCTAACCGATCGCTGCAGCTGTACATAGTCCATCTGTAAATAGCCCACCCAATTTACCTACCTCATCCCCATACTGTTTTTATTTATTTACTTTTCTGCTCTTTTGCACACCAGTATCTCTACTTGCACATGATCATCTGATGATTTATCACTCCAGTGTTAATCTGCTAAATTGTAATTATTCGCTCCTATGGCCTATTTATTGGGGTCAGGGGTTTATTACAGAGTTAAGGATCAGGGTTAGGATGGGTCACAGTTCTCACTGTGTCGAGGACAGGAATGATAGAATCAGACCTGTGTTCAAATACTATTCAAAATCTTTAAAATACTTGTGCGACTGTCATATTGGTCCATTCCGCCAGTTAAGCGCAATGAAGCCCAGCTGAAATGATATGAAATAGTATTTGAACCCAGGTCTCGTATTTAGACCTATAGTGATGGATTGGAACTGTCAGGAGCTGGTTAGAGCTAAACTCTTTTGTCTACATAGTAGACAAAATCTTTTACTTTCAATCTCATTCATTTGTTCTTTCTGTTCCTTCTGTTCATCGGCCTTGTCTCTTCTATTCCCGTATTCTATTCCAGGGGGTCACCACCACCTTGATTCGTTTGGCAGTTTCCTAAGATGCCACCTAATGCTTTATGATTATAAAATACCCTGTCATCTTTTTCTGGTACCTCGTGTCCTCACTTTATGACTTGCTGCAAACGGACCATTAGGCTAAGTAAAGGTGCAGAAGAAAATATCAGAGTGAAAAGGAGACTACACAGACGTAATGTAATGTCAACGGTTAGATTGGCTAAGGTTTCGGTCAGTGATGTCCTTGGTCAGACTCAGAGCATCTGATTGAAGAGTAACTCAAACCTTCACAGTTTGAAGGTGTTACTTATGTTATTCTTCCTCTGTCAGGTCTGGCAGGTATGAGGCGTCCCCTTCCTAATTCCCCCGTGACACCTCCGTGTGGGAGCGCTCCTCACCAGTCAGGTCTGGCAGGTATGAGGCGTCCCCTTCCTAATTCCCCCGTGCCACCCCTGTGTGGCAGCTGTACCTGTGACACCTATGTGTAGGAGCTTTATCCGTGCCACCTCTGTGTGGCAGCTGTACCCGTGACACCTCCGTGTGGGAGCGCTCCTCACCAGTCAGGTCTGGCAGGTATGAGGTGTCCCTGACCTGATGGCTCCGTGCCACCTCTGTGTGGCAGCTGTACCCGTGACACCTCCGTGTGGGAGCGCTCCTCACCAGTCAGGTCTGGCAGGTATGAGGTGTCCCTGACCTGATGGCTCCGTGCCACCTCTGTGTGGCAGCTGTACCCGTGACACCTCTGTGTGGGAGCGCTCCTCACTAGTTAGGTCAGGCTGGTGTGAGGTGTCCCTGCTGCCGTCCTCGTGCCATCCCTGTGCCATACCTGGGCCATCCCTGAGCCGGCCTCTCTGAACTCTAGGATACCTGTGGTTCCAGGTAGCCTCGTGTGTTGGTTTGGTTATTCCCTCATAGTCAGGACAGGACCTTGTTTCCATGTCCCCCTGCCACCCCAGTGCTGCAGCGCCCCATTGGCTCCTCACCAGGCACTTCATTTGGGTTTATGAGGTGAGGGAGCGTTCCGATGGGTGTTACCCTAGCAGCCATATTAGACTATGCGTAGCGACAGGGGAGCCCCCAGCCTGGGGGACACAGAGTTATCTAACATAATTATCTCACTGTCAAGAGTTCACCAAGCAGGGGTCACCAGGGGTTGGCACTGCCAGGGCGCTCTGTTCTGCAGCTCACGTGTTCAGGAGAAGAACATGTGTATGGATGGTGGAGATTGTTAACGGTAACGGTAAAATAAAAAAAAATAAAAAAAATTGTTGTTATGGAGTGAAGGATGTAGTAATAGAATAGATGCCGTTGACAGAAGTAATACCGAAAGCCCAGCCACAATATTGGATATTTAGGATTGCTTTGAAATATTGCAGTATTTTCAATGGCATATTCTGTATTTTTTGCTATTTTCCGATAGATATTTGGCTATATTCCTTGATGAATATTCAGTCTTGACAGCACTGCCTCTCAACAGATCTCAACTGGAAGTATACATCTGCCAATGCGGTCCCCTGGTTGGACATCACAGATGGTAGAGGGATGTGTTTGATGGGCCTGGCCCACCATTCTCTCTCAACAGATCTCAACTGGAAGTATACATATTTTTTATTTTGATTTATTTTATTTAACTAGGCAAGTCAGTTAAGAACAAATTCTTATTTACAATAATGACCTACCAAAAGGCAAAAGGCCTCCTGCGGGGACGGGGGCTGGGATTAAATGTTTTTAAATAAAATAGGACAGAACACACATCACGACAAGAGAGACACCACAACACTACATAAAGAGAGACCTAAGACAACAACATAGCAAGGCAGCAACACATGACAACACAGCATGGTAGCAACACAACATGGCAGCAGGCCAACATGGTACCAGCATAAAACATGGGACAAAAATGATTGGGCACAGACAACAGCACAAAGGGCAAGAAGGTAGAGACAACAATACATCACGCAGCCACAACTGTCAGTAAGAGTGAACATGATTGAGTCTTTGAATGAAGAGACTGAGATAAAACTGTCCAGTTTGAGTGTTTGTTGCAGCTCGTTCCAGTCACTAGCTGCAGCGAACTGAAAAGAGGAGCAACCCAGGGATGTGTGTGCTTTGGGGACATTTAACATAATGCGACTGGCAGAACGGGTGTTGTATGTGGAGGATGAGGGCTGCAGTAGATATTTCAGATGGGGGGAGTGAGGCCTAAGAGGGTTTTATAAATAAGCATCAACCAGTAGGTCTTGCAACGGGTATACAGAGATGACCAGTTTACAGAGGAGTATAGAGTGCAGTGATGTGTCCTATAAGGAGCATGGTGCCAAATCTGATGGCCGAATGGTAAAGAACATATTGCCGCTCGAGAGCACCCTTACCAGCCAATCTATAAATGACATCTACGTAATCTAGCATGGGTAGGATGGTCATCTGAATCAGGGTTAGTTTGTCCCCACACCACTTCCAGCAGCATCTGGTCTCCCATCTAGGGACTGACCAGGGGACCGACCCTGCTTAGCTTCAGAGGAAAGCCAGCAGTGGGATGTAGGGTGGTATGCTGATACCTAATACCACCTACTACCACATAACTACTACCACACACCAATTATTTACTACCACACACCTACTACATTCTTGTGAGGACGAGAGTGTGGAGAACACATAAAACGTTGCATTTGAGAAGCACTCGCACTCCCCTTAATGTATTACCTCACACTGCACCTCCACATTCACGGAACTTTCTTCCAACCAGGACAATGTCAACAATAGAGAAAAAACTAGATATACACAAAGTAAACTTTTTACTTCATAATTATCAGCTATTGTAACGGCGTTCCTCCTCCTCTTCATCCGAAGAGGAGGAGTAGTGATCGAACCAAGGCGCAGCGTAGTGAAATGACATGATTTATTGAACACGACGAAAAAACAAACTAAACTTGCATAAACAAGCAAAACAAATAAACGATGCAGACAGACCTGAACGACGAACTTACATATAACGTGAAGAACGCAATGAACAGGAACAGACTACATAAAACGAACAAACCGCAAACAGTCCCGTATGGTGCAAACATATACACAGACACAGGAGACAACCACCCACAACGAACACTGTGAAACAACCTACCTAAATATGACTCTCAATTAGAGGAACGCCAAACACCTGCCTCTAATTGAGAGCCATACCAGGCAACCCTTAAACCAACATAGAAACAGACAACATAGAATGCCCACCCAAACTCACGTCCTGACCAACTAACACATACAACAAACTAACAGAAATAGGTCAGGAACGTGACATAACCCCCCCCTTAAGGTGCGAACTCCGGGCGCACCAGCAGAAAGTCTAGGGGAGGGTCCGGGTGGGCATCTGACCACGGTGGTGGCTCAGGCTCTGGACGAGGTCCCCACCCCACCATAGTCAATCCCAGCTTACGTTTACCCCTTATCATGACCACCCTCTTATTTCCCCCACCTAATTTAAGGGGCAACACCAAGATAAAGGACAGCTCCGGGACAAGGTAGCTCAGGACAGAGAAATAGCTCAGGACAGAGGGATAGCTCAGGATAGAGAGGTAGCTCAGGATAAAGAGGTAGCTTAGGATAGAGGGGCAACTCCGGACTGAAGGGCAGCTCCGGACAGAGAGACAGCTCTGGACTGAGGGGCAGTTCTGGATTACTAGCCGCTTCTGGCTGAGGGGCAGCTCATGGCTGACTGACGGCTCTGGACGCTCATGGCAGGCTGACGGCTCTGGACGCTCATGGCAGGCTGACGGCTCTGGACGCTCATGGCTCGCTGACGGCTCTGGACGGTCATGGCTCGCTGACGGCTCTGGACGGTCATGGCTCGCTGACGGCTCTGGACGGTCATGGCTCGCTGACGGCTCTGGCAGATCCTGTCTGGTTGGCGGCTCTGGCAGATCCTGTCTGGTTGGCGGCTCTGGCAGATCCTGTCTGGTTGGCGGCTCTGGCAGATCCTGTCTGGTTGGCGGCTCTGGCAGATCCTGTCTGGTTGGCGGCTCTGGCAGATCCTGTCTGGTTGGCGGCTCTGGCAGATCCTGACTGACGAATGGCTCTAGCGGCTCCTGACTGACTAATGGCTCTGACGGCTCGGGACAGACGGGCGGCTCTAATGGCTCGGGACAGACGGATGGCTCAGACGGCGCTGGGGAGACGGATGGCTCAGACGGCGCTGGGGAGACGGATGGCTCAGACGGCGCTGGGGAGACGGATGGCTCAGACGGCGCTGAGGAGACGGATGGCTCAGATGGCGCTGAGGAGACGGATGGCTCAGGTGGCGCTGCGGAGACGGATGGCTCAGACTGATCCTGTCTAGCGGAAGGCTTTGGCTGCTCCTGTCTGGCGGAAGGCTCTAGCGGCTCCTGTCTGGCGGAAGGCTCTAGCGGCTCCAGTCTGGCGGAAGGCTCTGTAGGCTCATGGCAGACGGGCAGTTCATGCGGCGCTTGGCAGACGGACAGTTCAGGCGCCGTTGGGCAGACGGCAGACTCTGGCCGGCTGAGACGCACTGTAGGCCTGGTACGTGGTGCCGGAACTGGAGGCACCGGACTGGAGACACGCACTTCAAGCCTAGTGCGGGGAGCAGGGACAGGGCACACTGACCTCTCAAAGCGCACTATAGGCCTGGTGCGTGGTACCGGCACTGGTGGCACCGGGCTGAGTGCACGCACCTCAGGACGAGTACGGGGAGAAGGAACAGTGCGTACAGGGCTCTGGAGACGCACAGGAGGCTTAGTGCGTGTTGTCGGAACTGGAGGCACCGAACTGGATACACGCACCATAGGAAGAGTGCGTGGAGGAGGAACAGGGCTCTGGAAACGCACTGGAAGCCTGGTGCGTGGTGTAGGCACTGGTGGTACTGGGCTAGGGCGGGGAGGTAGCGCCGGAAATACCGGACCGTGCAGGCGTACTGGCTCTCTTGAGCATTGAGCCTGCCCAACCTTACCTGGTTGAATGCTCCCGGTCGCCCGACCAGTGCGGGGAGGTGGAATAACCCGCACCGGGCTATGTAGGCGAACCGGGGAAACCATGCGTAAGGCAGGTGCCATGTATGCCGGCCCGAGGAGACGCACTGGAGACCAGACGCGTTGAGCCGGCCTCATGACACCTGGCTCAATGCCCAATCTAGCCCTACCAGTGCGGGGAGGTGGAATAACCCGCACCGGGCTATGCACACGTACAGGAGACACCCTGCGCTCTACTGCGTAACACGGTGTCTGCCCGTACTCCCGCTCTCCACGGTTAGCCTGAGAAGTGGGCGCAGGTCTCCTACCTGCCCTTGGCCCACTACCTCTTAGCCACCCCCAAGAAATTCTTGGGTATTACTCACGGGCTTTTCGGGCTTCCGTGCTAGACGCGTCCCCTCATAACTCCGGTTCTTCACTCCGGTAGCCTCTGCTCTCCTCAGTGCCTCCAGCTGTTCCCATGGACGGTGATTCACTTTAGCCCATGGTCCTTCTCCGTTAAATACTTGCTCCCAACTCCACAAGTCCTGTATACTTTCCCGTTGCTCGACATTACGCTGCTTGGTTCTGGATTGGTGGGTGGTTCTGTAACGGCGTTCCTCCTCCTCTTCATCCGAAGAGGAGGAGTAGTGATCGAACCAAGGCGCAGCGTAGTGAAATGACATGATTTATTGAACACGACGAAAAAACAAACTAAACTTGCATAAACAAGCAAAACAAATAAACGATGCAGACAGACCTGAACGACGAACTTACATATAACGTGAAGAACGCAATGAACAGGAACAGACTACATAAAACGAACAAACCGCAAACAGTCCCGTATGGTGCAAACATATACACAGACACAGGAGACAACCACCCACAACGAACACTGTGAAACAACCTACCTAAATATGACTCTCAATTAGAGGAACGCCAAACACCTGCCTCTAATTGAGAGCCATACCAGGCAACCATTAAACCAACATAGAAACAGACAACATAGAATGCCCACCCAAACTCACGTCCTGACCAACTAACACATACAACAAACTACAGAAATAGGTCAGGAACGTGACAGCTATCTACAGTGGGGAGAAGAAGTATTTGATACACTGCCGATTTTGCAGGTTTTCCTACTTACAAAGCATGTAGAGGTCTGTAATTTTTTATCATAGGTACACTTCAACTGTGAGAGACGGAATCTAAAACAAAAATCCAGAAAATCACATTGTATGATTTTTAAGTAATTAATTTGCATTTTATTGCATGACATAAGTATTTGATCACCTACCAACCAGTAAGAATTCCGGCTCTCACAGACCTGTTAGTTTTTCTTTAAGAAGCCCTCCTGTTCTCCACTCATTACCTGTATTAACTGCACCTGTTTGAACTCGTTACCTGTATAAAAGACACCTGTCCACACACTCAATCAAACAGACTCCAACCTCTCCACAATGGCCAAGACCAGAGAGCTGTGTAAGGACATCACGGATGAAATTGTATTTTGACTTACTATGGGCTTGCAATTTACTCACACTAGTGGGTATTGTAGGCAGGTAAATATGCAAAAATATACACTGCCTGTATTTATTAACGTATCAAGATAAAATATTGTAGTCAGGCAGCATGAAATGTGAATAGGCAACATTTAATTCCGAGTGTCACGAATATCACCGAAGGTGGCTCCCCTTCCTGTTCGGGTGGCGCTCGGCGGTCGTCGTCACCGGTCTACTAGCTGCCACCGATCCCTTTTTCCTTTTCGTTTGTTTTTGTCTAATTGTTTTCACCTGTTCCTTGTTGGGGTTTTGGGATGGGTGTTATTTAAGTTCGTTTAGCCCGCTGGTGTTTGTGCGGGCTTGTTGTTATTTTGACGTATGTGGTGTTTGTGTTCTTTTGGGTTTTTGCTGTCCGGGTTTTTTAGTAACTATGGTTTTGGGTTTGTTGCACCTGTGTTTTGGGCTTCACCCATGTTTGTAACTGGTTACTAGCCGAAAGGACATTAAAGCGTTTTTCCCGTCAACCTTCTGCTCTCTGCGTCTGGCTCCACACCCATCACTCTCCAGACGTTACGTCAACCTTCTGCTCTCTGCGTCTGGCTCCACACCCATCACTCTCCAGACGTTACGTCAACCTTCTGCTCTCTGCGTCTGGCTCCACACCCATCACTCTCCAGACGTTACACGAAGTCAGAAGCTGTGTTCGAATACCCATACTAACATACTGTAACGACCCTGGGTTTATAAGCGTGGAAATCGACTCTGCCGCTTGAGCATGCTTTTGCGGCACAGTCGATAGCGCGCTGGACTTCGAGCTATAAGGTCGAGGGTTCGAGACCTGCTCCCTGCTGTTTCATTACATTGGTGTCAGAAGTGATCGGACCTTGCATCCACGACAGTGCGTGTGCTTGGCCGGTGAGCGCGTTCCTGTAAGACGTAGAGTCGAAAGCTAGCGCGAGGACACGCTCTTTGAAAGGAGGGAGTAGTGTCACGACCCTGGGTTTATAAGCTCGGAAATCGACTCTGCCGCTTGAGCATGCTTTTGCGGCACAGTCGATAGCGAGCCGGACCTCGGGCTAGAAGGTCCCTGCCTGTTTCATTACAATACTGTATACTACATACTTAATGAGTATATACTACATACTATTAGATCATTTTTGTATACTGTAAGGGAAGGTTTTCCTTTCAGTTTAGTGTACTAGAGCTTCGCCTGTCTACCGAAAGTTGCTGTTGCTATGCAACCTCTTGCTAGCTTTTTAACATAACAAATTACTAGCTAGACATTTTACAACTTTGGGTGTGTTTTTAAATACAATCTGGAGTACCAGAGGACGCTCAGAGTGCGCTCTGGGCGTTCGTAAATTCAGAGCGTTGTCAGATTGTCCATTTATAAATTCAGAGCGGTTCGCTCTTGGAGCATTCAGAGCGCACACTGGATGCACTGGCCGAGGAGCATGGTTGATCTGAGCGTTCTGACCTCACAATGGCAGTCAATCATCCAAGCTAACTGGCTAACGTTGGCTAGCTTGCTAGCTATTTCCAGACACACATGAGAGAACACCTCACTCTGACCATTGTACTCGCCCTAGCAGAGCTGGTTAGGCAGTTTTCATGTTATCCAGAGCGTTGGTGACTAACTGTGTTGCTGGCAACAATTTAATGACGTTTTTTTGCCAACGTTTACTAACTGTTGAGCTTTCGTAAATACATCAGTTATTCTGCGCTCTGGTACACTCAGACGAGAGTGCTCTGAAATTGGAGTAGATAGCCAGAGCGAATTTACGAAAGCACCAGAATGTCCATTGAGAACGTACAACGACTATACCACTTAGCTAAACTAAGAATTACGGGATTAATCAGGCCAATAAACGTTGGGTAGTTACTTAGATAGCATATAGTTAATATACTGGTAATTTTGATGTATTAGTAGCCAACTAACGTTAGGTAGGTAGCTAACATAACGGTACATACTGCTGTAATGATATGCAATGTGGTTCGTAAGGATAGTCTAGCGAACAAATTGTCAGCCAACATAACGTGTAAGGTAACTTATTTGAAAAGTCATTACTTTATTACATTGCTCAACATTTTCTTAACATTTGTCATAATTAGTTAAAGCAATGAATTTGTATCCGCTCTCATTGGACTTCGGCTGCATATTTTCTGCCATTTTCTTCAAATCTGAAAACAATGTGAATCCACGCCCATTTTATGAAGAATTGCATTATGGGCCCTAAAAGCACGGAAATAGTGTCGACTTCTTGTATAATTTGTATTTTGGCGAATGTCGTACGATATCCGGGAACTTTTGGCATACTAACTATGACCAATAAGCATACTAATTACTCAATTTACGTCACAAATTTGCATGCTCGGAGTACGGTAGTAGTAATTTTGAGAAACACCCCATGTGTACAGTTTGGCAATTGAATCAAACTTGTGTTGCTGTATTTCAGAAGAGGTAGAGGGTGTTTTGATGCACAGTGTGTTGCTATGGTCTCAGATCTGTGTACCTGACATCAAACACAGAACACGCAGGCACGCACACACACACACACACACACACACACACACACACACACACACACACACACACACACACACACACACACACACACAGAGCAACTCGTCTCTCCCAAATTCTGTCATGCTGAGCTGGTTCTCTCTGTCTCTCCCCCTTCTCTCATCTCCCTCGTTCTGTGTCACTCTCCCATTCTTTCTCATCAACATCCGGCTTCCTTCCCTCTCCCTACTAGAGAGAAAAAATGACTCTGCCATTATTCTGTGATCTGTATCTGTACCGTGGCGTCTACACACACGTGCGCATGCACACACACACTCGCTCACACACCCTTGTACACAGTCATTACTCACATCAACTGTATCCTTTTCTAAGCACACAGCACTTCTCATGGAAATACACTCAACATGCACACACTTCTATTGAGACACATTGTGCCTTCGGAAAGTATTTAGACCCCTTGACTTTTCCCACATTTTGTTACATTACAGCCTTATTCTAAAATTGATTAAATAAAACATTTTCCTCAGTAAGGATTCAGACCCTTTGCTATGAGACTCGAAATTTAGCTCAGGTGCATCCTGTTTCAATTGATCATCCTTGAGATGTTTCGACAACTTGATTGGAGTCCACCTGTGGTAAATTCAATTGATTGGACATGATTTGGAAAGGCACACACTTGCCAGTCCCACAGTTGACAGTGCATGTCAGATCAAAAATGAGGTTCAGAGAATTGTCCGTAAGAGCTCCCGAGACAGCATTGTGTCGAGGCACAGATCTGGGGAAGGGTACCAAACAATGTCTGCAGCATTGAAGGTCCCCAAGAACACAGTGGCCTCCATCATTCTTAAATGGAAGACGTTTAGAACCACCAAGACTCTTCCTAGAGCTGGCCAAACTGAAAAATTAGGGGAGAAGGGCCTTGGTCAGGGAGGTGACCAAGAACCCGATGGTCACTCTGACAGAGCTCTTGAGTTCCTCTGTGGAGATGGGAGAACCTTCCAGAAGGACAACCATCTCTGCAGCACTACACCAACCTGGCCTTTATGGTAGAGTGACCAGACAGAAGCCACTCCTCAGTAAAAGACACATGACAGCCCACTTGCAGTTTGCCAAAAGGCACCTAAAGACTCTCAGATCATGAGAAACAAGATTCTCTGGTCTGATGAAACCAAGATTGAACTCTTTGGCCTGAATGCCAAGCGTCACCACTGTAGAAAACCTGGCGCCATCCCTACGGTGAAGCATGGGGGTGGCAGCATCATGCTGTGGGGATGTTTTCCAGCGGCAGAGACTGGGAGACTAGTCAGGATCGAGGGAAAGATGAACGGAGCAAAGTAAAGAGAGATTCTTGATGAAAACATGCTCCAGAGCACACAGGACCTCAGACTGGGGTGAAGGTTCACCTTCCAACAGGACAACGACCCTCAGCACACAGCCAAGACAATGCAGGAGTGGCTTCGGGACAAGTCTCTGAATGTCCTTGGGTGGCCAAGCCAGAGCCCGGGCTTGAACCCGATCTCTGGAGAGACCTGAAAATAGTTGTGCACAAAGCTCCCCATCCAACCTGACAGAGCTTGAGAGTATCTGCAGAGAGGGAATGTGAGAAACTCCCCAAATACAGGTGTGCCAAGCTTCTGGCATCATACCCAAGAAGACTCGAGGCTGTAATCGCTGCCGAAAGTGCTTCAACAAAGTACTGAGTAAAGGGTCTGAATACTTATATAAATGTGATGTTTCAGTTTTTTTGTGTGCAATTATTATATATTTTTTAATCAATTTTAGAATAAAGCTGTAATGTAACAAAATGTGGAAAAAGTCAAGAGATCTAGATACTTTCCGAATGCACTGTACATATCCTAGATACCTCAGCCCTTCTGAAAAATCATAGTTGACAGTTAGTCTGCTGTCTGGTCCAGATATCACCCTCCTTACTGATGCAGTTATAGACATGTTACAAATTATTCATTCATAGATGGGAAGAGTTCAATGTGTTAGAGGGCAACACTACACACACACACACACACACACACACACACACACACACACACACACACACACACACACACACACACACACACACTGTACACCGACAGAGAGGGAGAGGCCCCCAGGGACAAGTAAATTAATTCACATGCCAAGTTCACTTGGAGGTCTATTCTTTTGTCTTAGTATCTCACCGCACACACACTCTCACACTCACACAGACAGCCTGACACGTTCAGGTTTGATGTCATCCGTGGCTATTTCTGTGAGCTGTTATTGCTAATAATAAAATGTATCGTCTCGTGACAGGTGGCGTCATTCTTTCTGATGTAAAACAATACGTGTGCATTTTAAGTGGTAACAGTCTGCTCGGTGTGATGGACTGGTTATGACTACGTCCTGTTTTTCCCAGCACTACATAGAAAGGCTATTTGGTGGTGCACATATTGTATTTCTTTGAACATCCCAGGTTAAGACACCTGCAAGAGGCCAACCTGCCTTAACACAATGTTTCTTTCACTCCCACTACCCCCCCCCCCCCTCTCTCTCTCGACAGGTGTAAGCAGCCATGACTAAGTCCTATGAGTTTAACTGGCAGAAGCACCTGCCTGGCTTCATGCAGGAAGGAGCCTCATTCGACAGGTTTGATGAGGTAAGAATCAAACTACCAACATTTTGGCAAACACTGAGTGCCAACTGCCAACCTGTCCTCCAACCAACTTGACATTAATCATTATATTACATTATACAATGGGTGAGTCTAATCCTGGATGCTGATTGGTTAAAAACGCATTCCAGACGGTGTCTATTCCACAAGTTACTACCGGCTAAAGCTATGATGTTGAAATGCCTATTTACTCTGTTCCATCTCACTCCGCAATCCACTGTTTCATCAGTCCAGCCAGGCAGTTTATGAACTTGATCTCCACTATAAAAAACATCTAGACATTATCTCCCATTTCTTTTAGACTAACATTTGGTTTCACCAGCGGAGATTTTTATAAACCTTGCTGTCTGTCTCCGACAAAATGCAACAAATCTCCAGCAGTCAGACAGCTTTTCTCAGCCAGTCGAAATCATGAATCAGCTGGCATCATTTTTATGGATATATACAAAGAAATGTCAATAGAAAACAGGTAAAACAAAACACAATGCAGCTAGTTTGCAATCTTTCCAGCTTCAGTTTGTGTAAGGTCCTGTATTTATTTTATTAGGCAACCTTGTGTTCTGTTTCGTTGTGTTCTTGAACGGAGCCCTGTTTCTTTGTGTTCTTGAAAGTAGCCCTGTTTCTTTGTGTTCTGGAACGTAGCCCTGTTTCTTTGTGTTCTTGAACGTAGCACTGTTTCGTTGTGTTCTTGAACGTAGCCCTGTTTCTTTGTGTTCTTGAAAGTAGCCCTGTTTCTTTGTGTTCTGGAACGTAGCCCTGTTTCTTTGTGTTCTTGAACGTAGCACTGTTTCTTTGTGTTCTAGAACGTAGCCCGGTCTTTCATTTGTGTTCATTGATTTCACCTGTGTTAGTTACTCACCTGGTCTCATCAGCTCCTTATTTAGTTCAGTTCATTCTGTTTGTGCCTTTGTGAGGTATTGTTTGTTTTAACTTTACTTAGCCTTTCCCTAGCTTGTTTGTGAGAACCAGTTATATCCTTCAGTCCTAGTTTTTCACCTACCTGTGCATGACCATTGCCTGCCGGTGACCAAGATTCCTGCCTTCTGTGAAGGCGAAATTAGCACCTGCCGCGCTCTCCCTGAGTATTCATTACAGTTTGAAATGATTGTGTTAGCTGTGTTGTTGGCTAGCTCCTCTGAACAAGTGTCCTGACGAGAGCACATTTTCTATGCCAGGTGAAATTGTGTATCATTAGCTCATTGTTATGGATTTATCCAAATGTCACTAGAAAACCGCTTAAACAAACGCAAATGCAGCTACATGGTTGTTATTCTGGCTGCACTGTTTGATGTGACTAAGTTACCCGTAGTTTGCTAGCTAGCAAGTAAGGGATAAGAACGTTGCGAGCCAGTATGGCAATGGAACAATTTGAACAAACGCCTCCATAGATTCAGAACAAAAAGACTTAACGTCTGGGTCGCATCTCTGGCAACTGAACCGACCAGCTGGTATGAGTAGCAACCTTAGATTTGTGTCGGGACTACATCTCATGGAAGGATGACATAGTATGAATATTATTATAATTTTTTTAATTCTGAAAGAAAATGTCAATCATTATTTGAATATGTTGGTAACCCGTTGTATAAAAGTGATAATGCCGGTGTTTGGAGGATATATTGGCACGGTTTGCCGGCCCTCGACTACGGCTGGGCCTACAGTAACAACACCCATGCCAATATATCATCAACACTGGCTTCTCAGGCATTATCATTTAAATAAACTGTCATTTCTATCCTAACTATAATGTCATTGTCTCTGAGTTTTGGGTGTCAACATGGCGCCCATTAGAATTAGTGCATCTCAAACAAGGTTAGCCTGAAACTCTATCTATGGCCTGTAGCTCTGTGTCTTTGTGCAGCAGTGACACAACTAACCCTACCCTAATGACGGTCCTCTCGCTGGACATCAAGACACTAACACACACATGTAGGGCTGTCTCCTTTATGGCATTTAGAAATCATTGCGTTAGTCAGGGCCCACACACACAAAGACGTACACACACACCAGCATTTCCGTTAGTCGGTAATAGCCAGCTTTTGTCTGATACATTTTTTTTTAAGCCGAGAGAAGAAGAAATCCCATTGCAAAACAATGATTTTTAGCCTATTCATTGATGGAAATAACAGTCGGTGTAAATACATTTGACTGGTCATGCTTATAGGTTAATTTGCATAATTTAGTGGAATTAAATTGCCGCCTGTGTACAATATATTTGTTATGTATCTTATTTATCACACGTGTTATTTATACAGATACAGAGCCTTTAATTGGAAAATGTGTCAGACAGCGCAAGAGCTGCTTCTGTAGCATCTCTGCTTTCAAGACAACTGGGGACTCTGAAAAATACGAGGTCAAATCATGACCTCGCCAGGTTGCAGTTGTAAATGAGAACTTGTTCTCAACTAGCCTACCTGGTTAAATAAAGGTGAAATACATTTTTAAATGATGTCAGTGATCTTCAGTTCGGAAAGTCAGAGCTCTAGAAAGAGGCCGGAGTTCCCGAGTTGGAATTCCGAGTTGGATGACCGTTCAAAATTATTTTTCCCAGTCCTAGTTCCTAGTTTTCTTGAACGCACGGAAGTCGGTAGTTGGAGATTTCCAAGTTCCCAGTTGTTTTGAACGCAGCATCAAATGTCAATGGAAGGCAGGCTTCATCAGCGCGTCACACACCACTGCAATGAGCTGGAGGCAGTATGCATTTTGAAAACATATACTTAAATTGTTTGAAACCTGAATGTTTTAAAACATATGAGGCATGTCTTACCTTGCTTCAAATTAGCCTATTAGATCTCCTATCTTTCAGCATTTCTAATGGATATTTTCATCTCTGTCACATGAAACCGCTCGCATGTGCAGTACCCCTTTAACAATGGTGTTGTCCTGCTAACTGCATTATGGAAAGAACATTCACACGTAGCCTACTGCCTTGTGTGCATTGCTGTGCTTATAATGTGAATAAATAGTTGATCAACATTTTATTCTAAACGTTCTGATCTGTTGCATCAGCCTCATTGCTTTTTAACAGGTTTTTTATGTAGCCTAGGCCTGCTGGTTGTATGAATGTGGGATCCATCATCCCACAACTGTCCCAGAGTCTGTTTGGAACAGGTTATTTCTTTCTCCACAAGCTGACCAATAGAATAGGTAGACTAAACTTTTCTACTATAGTAAATTGACATAGGCTAGTGATTTTTCTGTTCGTTACTCATCTTGTTGGCTGAGGAAAAGTACATGTGGACAGTTATTCTAACATGTTCAAAGTGCACATCAGCATTCAGTAAGGAAAACCACACATCGCTGCATCCTCGACTTGCATGTTCTGTTAATATGAATGACCATATTCTAAATGTGATTTCTGTCATTCTGAGCACCTTGGGTGGACGCCCTAATCAGGTTACAAACACGATGCATATGGGTCTGTTAAATTTCTCAAATGTCTGGAAATCCTGACACACTCACACATAAGTAGGGCTATCTCCTTTATGGTACAATAATAAATGGTGTTAGTCATTAGAACTAAAGGCACAGCCACATACCGTATTGATCCACCACATTAACCAACTTTGTCATGGCGACCAAAAGTTGGATAGTCTGCTGTGAGTGTGTTTGTCTGCTGTGAGTGTGTATTAGTCTGCTGTGAGTGTGTGTTAGTCTGATGTGAGTGTGTATTAGTCTGCTGTGAGTGTGTTTGTCTGCTGTGAGTGTGTGTTAGTCTGCTGTGAGTGTGTGTTAGTCTGCTGTGAGTGTGTGTTAGTCTGCTGTGAGTGTGTATTAGTCTGCTGTGAGTGTGTGTTAGTCTGCTGTGAGTGTGTTTGTCTGCTGTGAGTGTGTGTTAGTCTGCTGTGAGTGTGTGTTAGTCTGCTGTGAGTGTGTGTTAGTCTGCTGTGAGTGTGTGTTAGTCTGCTGTGAGTGTGTGTTAGTCTGCTGTGAGTGTGTGTTAGTCTGCTGTGAGTGTGTTTGTCTGCTGTGAGTGTGTGTTAGTCTGCTGTGAGTGTGTGTTAGTCTGCTGTGAGTGTGTGTTAGTCTGCTGTGAGTGTGTGTTAGTCTGCTGTGAGTGTGTGTTAGTCTGCTGTGTGTGTGTGTGTATTAGTCTGCTGTGAGTGTGTGTCAGTCTGCTGTGAGTGTGTGTTAATCTGCTGTGAGTGTGTGTCAGTCTGCTGTGAGTGTGTGTATTAGTCTGCTGTGTGTGTGTGTGTATTAGTCTGCTGTGTGTGTGTGTGTATTAGTCTGCTGTGAGTGTGTGTCAGTCTGCTGTGAGTGTGTGTTAATCTGCTGTGAGTGTGTGTTAGTCTGCTGTGAGTGTGTGTTAATCTGCTGTGTGTGTGTGTATTAGTCTGCTGTGTGTGTGTGTGTATTAGTCTGCTGTGAGTGTGTGTCAGTCTGCTGTGAGTGTGTGTTAATCTGCTGTGAGTGTGTGTTAGTCTGCTGTGAGTGTCACACACAGCACACTCCCTCACTATGTCCTCCCTCCCACGT
This sequence comes from Salvelinus alpinus, assembly GCF_045679555.1. Taxonomy (NCBI): domain Eukaryota; kingdom Metazoa; phylum Chordata; class Actinopteri; order Salmoniformes; family Salmonidae; genus Salvelinus; species Salvelinus alpinus. The sequence goes on along the minus strand of NC_092093.1, from coordinate 20,483,191 downwards.
TTCCCCTCTCTTACTCAATCAGGCCAGTTAGCTGGGGGATGGCAGATCCAGGACTGGATGTACCACACACACACACACACACAGAGACATACACCAAGATAAGGATCAGTAATTCCTTAAATGTAGTCTTCAGTGAGGGGGATCCCTCCATGGATAAACACAGAGGGAAAGCAACATCATCGCTAACATCAAAGGGCATCTTTAACTGAGCCTTTTAACTAGGTCAGCCTGGTTACTTTGGAATACATTCCTTTATGTATTAACTTAGTGTGTATTTGTGTGGCGCTGCTAGTTATGTGGCCTCTACCCTGCTAGGACTCATGAGAGACTGGGTAGGTGGAGAGCTTTGGTGAATCTCTGCCAAGCTTCTGGTGAATCTAGTACACAAACTGTTAATTGACACATTTTTGACATCTTGATTAAAGTTTGCTAGGAGAGGTTAAAAAGGTGAGAACGCGGCTGTCTGATTTTAGCCTCTGAAACATTTAATGAATACCCACTGGGAAAAGACGTCAGATCACCATCCAATTTTGGTTGATATTGGAGTTTACTTGTCAACCAACGTATATCCACCTTAAAATAAACCACAGAGCTAGCTTGGCATGGCTAACTATGGGTGGTTGCTGGTAGGTTACAATTGTAGAATAGCAATAGAATAACATGAGCTAGCGAGCAACGCTACTGATCTGTGTGTTTGTGGCTAGTGTTATGGGAAGTAGGGGTTTGTTTTACTTCTCAGATAGAAAATAGTAGCAAGCAACTGTCCATGGTGGCCCTGGTTGACTGGCTTCTCTCTCTTTACATACCGTCTGTAATCACAGTTAACAAAAGAGATCATTAGCCAGGTTTTGAAAAGACCAAACCTCAACTCTTTGTTTAGAAAACAATGATCAACCCTGTTATGATTAAAGAACAGCATAATTCTAGACAAGCTGGAGGTCTCCCGTGGAGTTGGCTATAAGTGTGTGTGTGTTGATAATAGCTGTTGCGCAGGCTGATAAGCTAATAGAAGGCCTGCAGGAGACGACTGTGTTGATTAACATGGCAGACGTGCCTCGCCGACACACAGACACACACATGCTTAAATATGCTAATCAGGAAGGATTCTTCCAGTCTGCTCTCAGCTCACAGAAGCCCCACAGAGCAACAGATGGTGAAGAAGGGCAGTGTGTGTGTGTGTGTGTGTGCGTGCGTGCGTGCGTGTACAAAATATTTAAGTGCCTTTGAAATCCTGGTTGAGTATGAAACGACTGAACAAATGAACAACGAAACAGCACAGAAAGTAAGTGAAAGAAATAGGTTTTGATGATGTTGTCCTGGTAATGGGGACATATGTAAATGCTCCAAAAACAACTTTTTGGTGTGTGTGTGTGTGTGTGTGTGTGTGTGTGTACAAAATATTTAAGTGCCTTTGAACGGGGTATGGTAGTAGGTGCCAGGCACACCGGTTTGTGTCAAGAACTGCAACACTGCTGAGTTTTTCACGCTCAACAGTTTCCCGTGTGTATCAAGTGTGTGTGTGTGACCTTTATGTAACTAGGCAAGTCTTATTTACAATGACGGCCTACTCCGGCCAAACCCGGATGATGCTGGGCCAATTCTGCGCCGCCCTATGGGACTCCCAATCACGGCCGGATGTGATACAGCCTGGAATCAAACCAGGGACTGTAGTGACGCCTCTTGCACTGAGATGCATGCCTTAGACCGCTGCGTTCGTATATTTAACTGTACTAGAATGCTTAAAAGGTCGCTAAAATGTTTCATATTGGCATCAGGTTTTTTGGCAAGGAAAATATTGAATATCGGTATCGGCCAAAAATGTCATATCGGTGCATTTTTTTTACTGCAGTGGGCTAAATCAGGGTCACAGAGTGATTCTGGTAGTTTTAAACAAATCTACTTTGAAACTAAAGGATACACCTCACTATCACGGCCGATGCTGGAAGAAGACCAAGGTGCAGCGTGGTGAGCCTACATATTCCTTTTTATTTGAATGTCGCCAACAAAACAATAAAAAAACGACCGTGAAGCTTAACAGGGCTATGACGCCCTCTAACAGGGCTATGAAGCCTCTAACAAAGTTAACTTCCCACACTGAAAGGAGGGAAAAGGGCTACCTAAGTATGGTTCCCAATCAGAGACAACGATAGACAGCTGTCCCTGATTGAGAACCATACCGGCCAAAACATAGAAATAAGAAACATAGAAAATAAAACATAGAATGCCCACCCCAAATCACACCCTGACCAAACCAAATAGAGACATAAAAAGGCTTTCTAAGGTCAGGGCGTGACACTCACACACATGGTTATGGTCTTAAAAAAAGAAGACACCTGTACCATGTCGGATATAGAGTTGAAATGTATTACATTTTGCATCTGTTTGACATAGAAAAAACAGATTTTCGTTGTTTTTAAAATAATAATCTTTATTCATTATGAAAAATATGAATAACATTCCTGTCACGCCCTGACCTTAGAGAGCCTTGTTATTCTCTATTTTGGTTAGGTCAGGGTGTGACTAGGGTGGGTACTCTAGTTTTTATATATCTATGTTGGCCTGGTATGGTTCCCAATCAGAGGCAGCTGTTTATCGTTGTCTCTGATTGGGGATCATATTTAGGCAGCCATTTCCCCATTGTGCTTTGTGGGATCTTGTTTGTGTTTAGTTGCCTTGAGCACTGCATTACTGCACGATTGTTATATTCGTTGTTGTTTTGGTTGTAAGTCTCACTATTAAATATAATGTGGAACTCTACGCACGCTGCGCCTTGGTCCATTTTTAACAACGATCGTGACAATTCCACACGAGGCCAAAGAGGGCGCTTTGGTCATTGACTCCTACACAGCCCTTTTCTCTATGTCTCCCAAATATTGATCGATTGTATCTCTCTAGGTATCATCTAAGTTCACCTCAGACGATGTAAGAAGACCAGGTGTGTGACGTGCATGGGGGATCTCTCTCGTTGACTGACGACCATAATTGCTTTAGGTCAAAGGTCAATTGGAGACTCTTAGTCTGGTGGTGTTGAGTCATCCCTCTGTCCTTAGGGACATGTTCGTGTGTGTGTGTGCGGGTGTGTGTGTCCTTTGGAACTTCCCTTCCCATTAGACATCAATAAATCAGTAATACTAATGATGACAGAAGGATGTACTGGGATACATTTCCTGCAACCCATCACCGGTCTGCTGCCGGCTGATGCTCTAATAGATTTAGGCACTTTAGGAACATCTCTGTGTGTGTGTGTGTCGGCACAAACACCAGATATTTCCCACTCTCCCACACTCCGTCTCGCCATCTCCAACTCTCCCACACGCCGTCTCTCCATCTCCCACACTCCATCTCTCCATCTCCCACACTCCGTCTCTCCATCTCCCACACTCTGTCTCTCCGTCTCTCCATCTCCCACACTCCATCTCTCCATCTCCCACACTCCGTCTCTCCATCTCCCACACTCCGTCTCTCCATCTCCCACACTCCGTCTCTCCATCTCCCACACGCCGTCTCTCCATCTCCCACACTCCATCTCTCCATCTCCCACACTCCGTCTCTCCATCTCCCACACTCCGTCTCTCCATCTCCCACACTCCGTCTCTCCATCTCCCACACGCCGTCTCTCCATCTCCCACACTCCGTCTCTCCATCTCCCACACTCCGTCTCTCCATCTCCCACACTCCGTCTCTCCATCTCTCACACGCCGTCTCTCCATTTCCCACACGCCGTCTCTCCATCTCCCACACTCCGTCTCTCCATCTCCCACACTCCGTCTCTCCATCTCCCACACTCCGTCTCTCCATCTCCCACACTCCATCTCTCCATCTCCCACACTCCGTCTCTCCATCTCCCACACTCCGTCTCTCCATCTCCCACTCTCCCACACTCCGTCTCTCCATCTCCCACACTCCGTCTCTCCATCTCCCACTCTCCATCTCTCCATCTCCCACTTTCCCACACGCCGTCTCTCCATCTCCCACACTCCGTCTCTCCATCTCCCACACTCCGTCTCTCCATCTCCCACACTCCGTCTCTCCATCTCCCACACTCCGTCTCTCCATCTCCCACACTCCGTCTCTCCATCTCCCACTCTCCGTCTCTCCATCTCCCACACTCCATCTCTCCATCTCCCACTCTCCGTCTCTCCATCTCCCACACGCCGTCTCTCCATCTCCCACACTCCGTCTCTCCATCTCCCACTCTCCGTCTCTCCATCTCCCACACTCCGTCTCTCCATCTCCCACTCTCCGTCTCTCCATCTCCCACACTCTGTCTCTCCGTCTCTCCATCTCCCACACTCCGTCTCTCCATCTCCCACACTCCATCTCTCCATCTCCCACACTCCGTCTCTCCATCTCCCACACTCCATCTCTCCATCTCCCACTCTCCGTCTCTCCATCTCCCACACTCCGTCTCTCCATCTCCCACACTCCATCTCTCCATCTCCCACACTCCGTCTCTCCATCTCCCACACTCTATCTCTCCATCTCCCACTCTCCGTCTCTCCATCTCCCACACTCTGTCTCTCCGTCTCTCCATCTCCCACACTCCGTCTCTCCATCTCCCACACTCCATCTCTCCATCTCCCACACTCCGTCTCTCCATCTCCCACACTCCGTCTCTCCATCTCCCACACTCCGTCTCTCCATCTCCCACACTCCATCTCTCCATCTCCCACTCTCCATCTCCCACACTCCGTCTCTCCATCTCCCACACTCCGTCTCTCCATCTCCCACACTCCATCTCTCCATCTTTCCGTTGTGAAGGAAAGATGAGGAAGGATGACAGCATTCCCATCCTGTACCCTCCTCACTGATGCTTCACATCATCTTCCTCTTCCTCTCTCATTACTGAGTCCACACACACACACACAGACAGCTGCCAGTGACTCAGGCAGCTAATGGAAAACAAACCTCAGATCCACACAGTTGTGTGTATCAGACCATAGGATCTGATTGTTCTGTGTGTCAATGTTGGCTGCTTACTCAATCAATCATGCCAGAGACTGGCAGATAGTTGAGTCATTCCACATTAAGCCATAACCATTATTGTGATTAGTTTGACAGGCGTTTATTATGGTTTTATTTATGGTGGCTTTAATATAGTATATAGTTATGGGCAAGGGAGGTTTGATATTACCCCTGTTTGTTTTTACATTTACAGATGCTGGATGACTGACTCCTGTAGGGAACGCTGTGGTTCCCCAGGCGTGCTCTTAGCAGTCCTGTGTGTGTGTCGGTGTGTGTGTTTGGGGTGTATGTGTGTTCTTTCTTTTTAAAGAGTGTGGTGATGGATGGGGAACTAGAGGAGGGAGCCATGCTCCAGTCAAAACCAACACACACACACAAACTCAACACACACACACACTTAGCAGATCTCCACTAGGCACTGAGAGAGGAATGTAAAGTTATGAGAGTAGGGAGTCTGACAACCAGGGGTCTCCTTCTCTTCTTTCTCCAGACAAATATATGACTCCCACCTGCACTCTCTACCCCACTCCATCCAACGTGTGTGTGTGTGTGTGTGTGTGTGTGTGTGTGTGTGTGTGTGTGTGTGTGTGTGTGTGTGTGTGTGTGTGTGTGTGTGTGTGTGTGTGTGTGTGTGTGTGTGTGGAGGGCTACACTGACTTTTTTCACTGGTGGCAATGGTTTGGTCATCATTTCTTCTGATAATAATGACCTGACCTGTCCCATAATGTACCTAGATTCAATACAGAACCAAACAATTCGCATGGCCTTGCAGGGCTTGACATTCAGGTATATCTGCCAGTGGCACACCTGGCCAGTGCCAAATGAAAGCTACTGGCCAGAATGAAAAGAATACTAGCCCGGTAAAGCGGATGATGCTTGCATCATTTAAAAGTTCTATTTAAATTGCGGGCTGAGTAAGTAGCCTATTAGACTACTCTCCGTACTCAAATAATTGTGTTGATTGTTTGGAGGGACAGTTGATAAATATTCCAAAATTAACACAGCATATATTTATTAACGTATCAAGATAAAATATTGTAATCATGCAACATATGAGATGTGAATAGGCAACATTTCAAACCAAAGTCGGTGTGTATTTTCTCTCGCTTCAGCTCAAATAATGTTGCGTAATTGTTTTACGTGGTTGCGTCATATTTCTATGCATACTTTCTGTTGACGCTTGCATCGATGCATGCTTCAAAATATGTACAAACCCGACTACGCATTCGAGAAGTGCCTTCAGTGCTCCGTTTTGCATACTTTGATTTGGACTCTACTCCGACCCTCCCTTGTTCCAATGTGAATGATAGTATACATTTTGGACTCTACTCCGACCCTCCCTTGTTCCAATGTGAATGATAGTATACATTTTGGACTCTACTCCGACCCTCCCTTGTTCCAATGTGAATGATAGTATACATTTTGGACTCTATTCCGACCCTCCCTTGTTCCAATGTGAATGATAGTATACATTTTGGACTCTACTCCGACCCTCCCTTGTTCCAATGTGAATGATAGTATACATTTTGGACTCTACTCCGACCCTCCCTTGTTCCAATGTGAATGATAGTATACATTTTGGACTCTACTCCGACCCTCCCTTGTTCCAATGTGAATGATAGTATACATTTTGGACTCTACTCCGACCCTCCTTGTTCCAATGTGAATGATAGTATACATTTTGGACTCTACTCCGACCCTCCTTGTTCCAATGTGAATGATAGTATACATTTTGGACTCTACTCCGACCCTCCTTGTTCCAATGTGAATGATAGTATACATTTTGGACTCTACTCCGACCCTCCCTTGTTCCAATGTGAATGATAGTATACATTTTGGACTCTACTCCGACCCTCCCTTGTTCCAATGTGAATGATAGTATACATTTTGGACTCTACTCCGACCCTCCCTTGTTCCAATGTGAATGATAGTATGCATTTTGAGAAACACCCTACATCAGGAGACCACTTTTGATGTCTGGAACAATACAAAAAAAAGCGAACATATAGAATGTTTTAGGATGGTCAACCATGTATCATTTTGCTATTCGATTTGGACTATAAAAAAATATATTAAAAAAATATTTGATTAAACATTGAATTTGGACTTACTGCCATTAGCCCATAGAAACACATTGAATAAACACATTCATACATGGTAAAACATGTATGTTTTGAAGTTTCTGTCCTTTATCTGAGAGATATAAGAAAGTTCAGAAATTGGTTTTGCTAAATTTTTACCCATATTTAACCCCTTTTTTTGGATGGGCACAAAACTTCCATACTTCCACTCATTTCTGAAAGTGGTATTGGGTTACTTTCAGACGTGTGAGGCTTGTGGGAGTCTTGTGAGGCTTGTGGGAGTCTTGTGAGGCTTGTGGGAGTCTTGTGAGGCTTGTGGGAGTCTTGTGAGGCTTGTGGGAGTCTTGTGAGGCTTGTGGGAGTCTTGTGAGGCTTGTGGGAGTCTTGTGAGGCTTGTGGGAGTCTTGTGAGGCTTGTGGGAGTCTTGTGAGGCTTGTGGGAGTTGTAGAGGAAAACTGAGAACCCCATCGTGTTCATGAGACCCAAACGGTTCGGACAACAGAAAAATGCTTAAATACATGTAATTCTGTCCTTGAAACATTTAATGTAAATACTGTAGAAGTCAATTAATTCCTATGGAGGACTGGTCCTTCTGGGGAGTGCCAGTAAGGCTGTTCGGTGGCTTCAAAGCCTCTCACTGGCCAATACACAGCATCAGCCATCCAGGGTTTACGTATATCATTAATTTCTGTACTGTGCAATGTACGGTGTAGGCTACATGTGATGTCAGAGTTTGCGAAACAAATGCCCCATGATTGATACAAATCAGCCTGATATAATTGTCAGGTAGTCCTACTTTGTAGTCCACATTAAAATGGAAAGATTTTGGGGAAAGCCTTTAGAAATGATAATTCAAACAGTGCATGATGACTGGAAAGCCCATCGCAAAGATTCAACCAAGACTTTTTGAATACCTGGTCTGCATACCCATTGTTGCCTACCTATTGCTGTTTGAGTAAGTCTGTATAATAAAGAAATAGCATATTGTGAACCAAAAACTAACATAACCAGCAACAACAACAAAAACACTAGCAACCAATTAAAAACCATGTTGCACTGCCAATTCAAAGGGTCGCAATATGCGAGTGTTTTGGTTGTAGTTGTGTGTTTGTGTGTGAGGGGGGAGGGAGGGGGCGCGTGTGTGCATTTGGGAGTAGGGACAGAGTGTTTCTAGTAAAATATTCCTTAAAAGCCATGTTAGGTTCATTAGGAGTAGAAGACTAGACCATCTCAGCCAGGTTACCTCTTAACAGGAAGGAGAGCCCAGCATGATATTGTAGATACTAGCTATGACAGACATCTTTACAAGTTGAATACAAGGGAAGCTCAGTTTACACAGTAAGGTGCACAACACAGATGGAAGAACAGGTGAAGGGTCAGTTTGAATTGCATTCTTGGTGGTGTCAGGACTGTTAATTATTAGTCTGGGATTTGGTGACAATGGATCTGGGTGAATGTAACAGCCATATTTGCTCAGAGAAAGGGAGTTAGCGCTATTTATGGTGTCGAGCAGCACATGTACTGTAGGATTTACATAATCTCACTGAAACACCACATCCTGCTGTGTGTGTGTGTGTGTGTGTGTGTGTGTGTGTGTGTGTGTGTGTGTGTGTGTGTGTGTGTGTGTGTGTGTGTGTGTGTGTGTGTGTGTGTGTGTGTGTGTGTGTGTGTGTGTGTGTGTGTGTGTGTGTGTGTGTGTGTGTGTGTGTGTGTGTGTGTGTGTGTGTGTGGCTCACTGTTTGCTTTAGCTCCAGTTATAGTTGAGACTGCAACTACCTTCTACTCTGTCTTTCTCTCTCTCCTACTCTGTCTTTCTCTCTCCTACTCTATCTTTCTCTCTATCCTACTCTGTCTTTCTCTCTCCTACTCTATCTTTCTCTCTCCTACTCTGTCTTTCTCTCTCCTACTCTATCTTTCTCTCTCCTACTCTGTCTTTCTCTCTCCTACTCTGTCTTTCTCTCTCCTACTCTGTCTTTCTCTCTCCTACTCTGTCTTTCTCTCTCCTACTCTGTCTTTCTCTTACACACACATGGGTGCTCACTTAGAATGTGGCAAAGAAATGGATGGACTACTGGAATGTAATCCAAGTGACTTTGCTATTACTCTGTCGCCAGCCCACCCCTTCTTACTCCCCCTTTCTCTTTCTTTCTTACTTTTTTACTTTCTCTTGCTCTCTTTCTCTCTCCTCCTCTCTCTCTTTCATATATACACACACTCAGACACACACACTCTCATGCATACACACAGATTGCCTTGGGTTGTGAACGTGTTTCAGACTGATATTGGACAGAGTGGCCTGAAACAAGCCTGGCTGTTTGACTAATAACAGTCTCAGGGATTTCAAACTGGGTGGTTTACCACATTAAGTACACTGTAAATAAAGCACAGCTCTAACCTTTAAGTTAGGGGTTTTAATTAGTAGGTTAGGAACTATTTCGGTATTTCTCTAAGTAAATATAACTTCAGACTCTTCAGTCTCCAATGTCACATAAAGTCACAGTAAACATGTAAGAGGAAGTGTAATACTATTAGCACGGATAATTGCTATTTTATTATATGTCCAGTAGACCAGGGAGTGTTGCTTGCTACGTTAATCAGGGTTATGTTCTGTCACCAAGGTAATGGATGATTGTTGTGTGGTACACATTCAACGCTTCCTGATATTCACATTCCTGTGTTTTTGTTTGTTTTAGCGCTAGGTCCTCCTGTCCTGCACTCACAGGCTGTAGGTGTGTGTGTGTGTGTTTTCCTTGTATGTGTCTCCTCGCCTACGTGTGTGTGTGTGTGTTCTCCTTGCACGTGTGTGTGTGTGTGTGTGTGTGTGTGTTACTTCTTTACAAATTAATTATCGATGCTGTTTATCTTGTTCCATAAGCCGTGCGTGCTAGCTAGGTAATGGAGGGTGTGTAATGTCCTTGGATGTCAAATAAAACCTCTGATTGATGAGGCTGCTCTCTTATTAAAATGCTTCTGTTTTCTCGCAGGACCCGTTTCTGTTTGAGCCCAACTGTCTGGTCAAAGTGGACGAGTTTGGCTTCTTCATCACATGGAAGAGCGACGGAAAGGTACAGTCTCTCAACCAGAGCTGTGAATATAAACGTCTCTGGTCTCAACCTCTCACTCAATGCAGAGCCCTGTCTTAGTGTTCTGAGTGTATTCAGAGAGAGAATGAAAGACAGTGGAATAAAATTGAGTTTATTCACAGAGAGAAAAGGAAAGACTGAAGGGTATTTAGAGAGGATGACCCTGTAGAAAAACAGTCAACAGGATAGAATGCAGTCCGTTATGTGTTTTTGACGTTTCGACTGCAAGGTCCTTTTCAACACTATTCTCCTTTTCCAACAGTATGTTCTTGTAAATCAGTCTCCTCCATTCACATGGAGAGCGTTAGGAATGAATAGGCTCTCCATATGAATGGAATGAATAGCTTGAGACATCATTTGACTTAGCCATAACTGAAGAACTATCCAAAGGTGCCATTGAGAGGGCTGTGTGAAATGAACCCTCCCTGTAGAGGGCTGTGTGAAATGAACCCTCCCTGTAGAGGGCTGTGTGAAATGAACCCTCCCTGTAGAGGGCTGTGTGAAATGAACCCTCCCTGTAGAGGGCTGTGTGAAATGAACCCTCCCTGTAGAGGGCTGTGTGAAATGAACCCTCCCTGTAGAGGGCTGTGTGAAATGAACCCTCCCTGTAGAGGGCTGTGTGAAATGAACCCTCCCTGTAGAGGGCTGTGTGAAATGAACCCTCCCTGTAGAGAGCTGTGTGAAATGAACCCTCCCTGTAGAGGGCTGTGTGAAATGAACCCTCCCTGTAGAGGAGATATAGGCCCATATCCTCACTAACAGTTATCCTCGCTAACTATAGCATTTATCACCACTTATAAGGCAGCCTATACCCTACTCCTGGCGAGTTAGATACTGGGTGTGCAGGCTTTTGTTCTAGCCCTGCTCTAGCACACCAGATTCTTCCAATTAGGAGGGTTGGCTACTGATGCTAAAGCATTAAGGTAATGCTGGTTGGAGAGGAAGCCCATTGTTATCCGTCACACCATTGTGATTTAGCCGTTGTGTAAGAGGATAGCAATGTATAATATTACTGTATCTCTCTAAGGTACTGTATTTATCCATGCTACATGGGGTGTGTCCTTGAGAACAGCCATGTCTTGTCACTAGCTGTAGACAAAATGTCTATGGGACTTCTGGAAGTGACAGTCAGGTTGCTACAGTAATCAGACAAAGCAAGGGGAGGTGGGGTCGGAGTATGTCTGTTTTATTTGGCATTGACGAGATCTCTATTTTCTTTCTTTCTTTCTCTCCTCTCTCTCTCTCTCTCTCTCTCTCTCTCTCTCTCTCTCTCTCTCTCTCTCTCTCTCTCTCTCTCTCTCTCTCTCTCTCTCTCTCTCTCTCTCTCTCTCTCTCTCTCTCTCTCTCTCTCTCTCTCTTTTATATTCCTCCAACTGATTCTCTCTACAGGAGGGCCAGGTTCTAGAATGTTCTCTGATCAACAGTATTCGAGTCGGAGCCGTGCCAAGGGTGAGATTTTGGAAACACAATTTCATCCCTCTCTCTTTCCCTCCCTCTATCCCACCCGTCCTCCCTCTATCCCACCCTCCCTCCCTCTCTCTATCCCACCCTCCATCCATCCCTCTTTCAAACAACCTTCATGCCTTCCCACCCGCTCCTTTTTTACTCTCTACCTCACCGTCTTTCTCTCTATCCATCTCCTCGACCTTACGACCCTACCATTCCAGCCTGAGGACCAAGTCATAATTGGGGTGACGGTGACGTCACTAAGGGCAGCGGAACTTGAAGTGGCCAAGGCAACAGAACAGAGCGAACAGGACAGAGTTAGACTGTTGAGCCACTGTTCCCACCACCGTTAATACACTATTGATCAGTACAACGTTTCAAGGACAGTAGTAGTGAATGCTAAAGGAAATGTTGGTGAAATATAGGTTACTGCTGCTCATTGCCCTTCAGATCCTAGACCAAGTACATCTACATTCAGCAACATTAAATATTGAATACTTTAATGTTTATAACCCTCCAGGTTTCTAGCTGTATCTAAAGCTTGTTATTTGACCTTGGATGATGTTTCTTACCTGGGAGGGATACTGTAACAATTCCTCTAGAATATAGTTAGTTGACTCGATAGAGAAATGATTTCCAACAGACAAACGCTATTCAGTACTCTTGGATTGAAAGCTGTGTATGCCAATGTCTAGGCTGTTATGTTTCACTGAAAGACCTTTCTGCTTTCTTTAAACAGAAAGGATTTGTTGAAGATAGAGCCAATATTAACCACAGAGTATTCTTTTCATGAACATCAGGGCTGAACACACACACACACACACACACACACACACACACACACACACACACACACACACACACACACACACACACACACACACACACACACACACACACACACACACACACACACACACACACAGCTAGTACCTCCATTAAATATTGACTGCCTCAGTAATTCCCTGGTCGTATCCTGCTGTAGTGTAATATTTGCCATCATGTAGGCAACATGAATTATGGAAGGACCCAGGGTCCTGTGGGAGTTCTTATACAGATGCCTGACTATAATTAAGGTGTCTTTCTCAGAAACGCCTGAGAATAAACCCATTGCACAGCTCCGAACAAATACTCAAAACATCTTTAAGAAATCACACTGGTGTGTATTGTTGACAGAAAGGAAGGGGCTCTAGGTGTGAGACAGTGTGTGTGTGCATGCGTCTGTTCATGGCGTACGTGTGTGTGTGGTGTGTGTAAGGCCGTGTCCCTCCCTGTGTGTGTATGGTAAGGGGACGTGTTCTTCTTGGTAAACAACAGACAAAGAGCCACTTATCTCATGGCTGATCTCTGTTGGACTCCTGAATTACACAATCACACTGAACTATTGGCGCTAAATCAATGAACCCAGAAAAAAGAATCACATTGATGATAGTTGGCTGTATTAGCATTAATAAACAGAGGCTAGCCTTGCAGAACGAATCGTCTGTTGCTATCCAGTTGATTCAGTCACACGACAGATATTCTGCTTGTACTAGATAGTTCAAAATGGGGAATCCTCAATTACGCCATATTAAATGGAAAAATTGATTTTCCAGATAAAATGGTTAATCAGTGGAATGATGTTTTGTAATGATTTGATGAGACTCTCTCTCTCTTTCTCTCTCTCTCTCTCTGTAGGACCCTAAGATCCTGTCTTTGTTTGAGGCAGCGGGGAAGAAGGAGGAGGAGCTGGAGGGATGTGTCATCTGCGTTTGCAGCGGCACCGACCTCGTCAACCTGTCCTTCATGTACATGGTGGCTGACAGCCCAGACACTGCTAGGGTATACACTCAACGCTAATACAACATTCATACAACATTAATATTACATTACACATATTACTGATCTGGTCAACCAGGCCTGACACAGCTATGGTAAATACACATTACCAGACAATGCTAGGGTAAGGCAAGCACACAGGTTTGTGTCATGAACAGTGCTTGTGCCCATAGAAATAGAGATTTTCTCCAATGCTGGAAGGGTGGCCCTGAGTGAAAAGGTTTGGGAACACCTGTGTTCCGTCTCATCTGGCCCCAGGGGTGGAGTGGCTCTCTCTCATCTCTCTCTCTCTCTCTCTCTCTCTCTCTCTCTCTCTCTCTCTCTCTCTCTCTCTCTCTCTCTCTCTCTCTCTCTCTCTCTCTCTCTCTCTCTCTCTCTCTCTCTCTCTCACACACACTCTGAGCCATCTTAGAACACATCTCTCTCTCTCTCTCTCTCTCACACCTCTCTCTCGCTCTCGCTCTCACACACACTCTGAGCCATCTTAGAACACATCTCACTCTCTCTCACACACACTCTGAGCCATCTTAGAACACATCTCTCTCTCTCTCTCTCTCTCACACATCTCTCTCTCTCTCACACATCTCTCTCTCTCTCACACATCTCTCTCTCTCACACACATCTCCCTCTCACACACCTCTCTCTCTCTCTCTCTCTCTCTCTCTCTCTCTCTCTCTCTCTCTCTCTCTCTCTCTCTCTCTCTCTCTCTCTCTCACACACACACTCTGAGCCATCTTAGAACACATCTCTCTCTCTCTCTCTCTCTCTCACACCTCTCTCTCTCTCTCTCGCTCTCGCTCTCACACACACTCTGAGCCATCTTAGAACACATCTCTCTCTCTCTCACACACACTCTGAGCCATCTTAGAACACATCTCTCTCTCTCTCTCTCTCTCATACATCTCTCTCTCTCTCACACATCTCTCTCTCTCTCTCTCACACATCTCTCTCTCTCACACATCTCTCTCTCTCTCTCTCTCACACACCTCTCTCTCTCTCTCTCTCTCTCTCTCTCTCTCTCTCTCTCTCTCTCTCTCTCTCTCTCTCTCTCTCTCTCTCTCTCTCTCTCTCTCTCTCTCTCTCTCTCTCTCTCTCTCTCTCTCTCTCTCATATATATCAAGCCCTTACAGGAATCTGGTTAAACATTGCCCTCTGGTGGCGACAGGGAAAACTGTTGCTAGCCAGCCAGTAGGTTGTAGACCAATCAACTGAGAACAGAAGACACATTTATGTTGTGATTACTGAAGAACCCAACAGATGATATATCAGTGAACTGATGATGATGACTTGTTTGATTCATCATAAGACATGTTGATAGAGAAAACATGAGAGAAAGAGAGATGAAGACAGAGAGATGGAGAGAGCGAGTGAGCGGAAATAGTTAACAGGGTGTCAACACTGTAGAAGACGGAATCCCAAATAATTAATAATAAACTACCTAGGCTCATCAGCCGAGCTTGAAGGTCAGACACACACACACACACACACACACACACACACACACACACACACACACACACACACCGTCTCACACTCTCAGCAGGCTAGTTGCCTTAAGCAGTAGATCTGGAAAGGTGACACAGTTATTCACATCAACATAACCTGGGAACAATACACACACACACACGTATCCAACCTCTCCACAACACACTCCTGCCCTTAGACATACACAATCAAACATGCGCATGCACGTACACACACACACCTTGGATGGAGTGGGGTAGAGAGTGCAGTTGGGAGTCATATATTTGTCTGGAGAAAGAAGAGAAGGAGACCCCTGGTCACAGACAGGGTGGCTGTGTGCCTGCATCGGGCTGTTTAGCTGTGGCTGCTCTGAGATGTTAACAGATACACTGTGAGAGAGGAGAGAACACACACAAACACAGTGAAAAAGATACGCTGTGAGTAAACAAACAGCCACGGAAGTCTCTGTGTCTGTGTGTGTGTGTGTGTGTGTGTGTGTGTGTGTGTGTGTGTGTGTGTGTGTGTGTGTGTGTGTGTGTGTGTGTGTGTGTGTGTGTGTGTGTGTGTGTGTGTGTGTGTGTGTGTGTGTGTGAATCCTTTTATTTGTTTGTTTTCAGAAGTGGACAGAGGGTTTGAGGTCAGTGATTCACAACTTCAGAGCCAATAACGTCTGTCCTATGACCTGCCTCAAGAAACAGTGAGTGTACACACACAAACACACACACACACACACACACACACACACACACACACACACACACACACACACACACACACACACACACACACACACACACAGTAGTGAACACAAACACATTAGTAAACACACACACATTAGTAAACACACACACAAACACAGTAATAAACACACACACACACAGTAGTAAACACACACAGACAAACACACACACACATTCATACAACATTACACACACAGACACAGATACACACACACAACTCAACCACGTCTGTCCTATGTCCCGCTTTATTTTTTAGTTGGATGAGGATGTGCTTTCTGACCAATGTGAATGGCAAGATCCCAGTGAGAACGTAAGAGACACAGTTAGTACTAACATTTATCAGCAGTCATTTGATTGATGAACTTTGTGATGACAGCTGACTCTCCTCTCTGGTTCAGCATCACACGGACGTTTGCATCTGGGAAAACAGAGAAAGGAATCTTTCAGGCTCTGAAGGAACTGGGTCTGCCTAGTGGAAAGGTGCGGTGGACGTGTGTGTGTGTGTGTGTGTGTGTGTGTGTGTGTGTGTGTGTGTGTGTGTGTGTGTGCGTGTGTTCATGGCGTGTTTGTCTGATGTTGTGCATGGTAACTTGCTGTTGTCGGATCTATCATTTAACTAAACACTGAGTATACCAAACATTAGGAACACCTTCCTAATATTGATTTACACCCACCCTTCTCAATTCGTCAGGGCAGGGACTCTACAAGGTGTCGAAAGCGTTCCACAGGAATGCTGTCCCATGTTGACTCCAATGCTTCCCACAGTTGTGTCAAGTTGGCTGGATGTCCTTTGGGTGGTGGACCATTCTTGATACACACGGGAAACTGTTGAGCGTAAAAAATTCTGGCACCTACTACCATAACCCGTTCAAAAGCACTTCAATATTTTGTCTTGCCCATTCACCCTCTGAATGGCACACATACACAATCAATGTCTCAATTGTCTCAAGGGTTAAAAATCCTTCTTTAACCTTTCTCCTCCCCTTCATCTACACTGATTGAAGTGGATTTAACAAGTGACATCAATAAGGGATCATAGCTTTCACCTGGATTCACCTGGTCAGTCTGTCATGGAAAGAGCAGGCGTTCATAATGTTTTGTACACTCAGTGTATAACGTTATCTCCCTCAGAGCGAGGAGATAGAAGACTCAGCCTTCCCCTTTGACATCTTCTACGCCCTGACTCAGAAGATCTGCCCTCGTACTGACATCCAGGAACTCTTCAACAAAATGTGAGTTGTCACTAGCTCTACTCCCCAGACCTCTTTTACTGTACTCTCTACCCTCAATAGCTACTCTGTTCTACTTCAGCCTACTGTAGAAAGCTAACTGCACCCTCAATGCTAGTCACATCTAAGTGTGCAGTTAGTGTAGGAGTAACAAGGTCTGAAATCACACAACCCAGTTAATGATGTCTTTTCAACCAGTTTTGCTCACTGGGAAGACATTTACTGTACAATATCTACAACATTTTATTGCTATGTATTTTTCCAGCATATTCCCAACTGTGATTGTGATAGTAATGAGATATTTAGTAATGGCCGTTTGTTCAACTGTTGTGTTGATAGCTGTAGTGTAGACACTGTATGTGAATGACGGAATAGAGAGTTGAAGAAGAGTGAGAGAGAGATTGTTGTAGTATGTTGGTGTTTGGTTGAGAGATCAACATTTATTAAACAGTCTGCAGCTTCTCTACTAATAACCTCTGGGAAACCTAACCTGCTTAAACAGTGACACATTAACACGTTTGTTTTAAACTAACTCAACAGTATTTAAATGTTCGACCTGTGGTGATTTTAACATGTTATAGAAATGTTGATATAAAAATGTAACACCACAGTGTTCTATTTTGACCCTTTAAAAAACCCTTCTGCTTTCTAGTTACTGACTGGCTGAGAGGGTTTTTAAGAAACATAACATTTTGTTTTTCTAATTAATTCCTTTGCAGCAATGGGGACAAAAGTGATTTTTTAAACGTAGACCAGTTAGTCAGCTTTCTGAATGAAGTAAGCGCTTTATCATTCATTAACTTCTCTGTGTGACTGCTTGACCCCTCCCCTCTCACCTGACACAGGGTCCAACTTGCTCTCAGGCAATGATATAGGATCCGTTTCAGATGACCCTCCTCAAATCCTTAAAGAAACATTTCACCATTTGCGACTTCATATTCATCATCTCCACTACCTCCCCAACATCAACATGTGTGAAAATGGCGTGTTTCTATGTTCCGTAAAAAATATTACGAAGGCAATTCGTAGGCAATGCCTACTTACAATTGGTCAAAATCACACGAATAAGACAGATGATGTCATTGGAAACACTTATCTTTCTATATATTTTTTACTGTAAAACATAGAAACACACCATTTTCACATATGTGGTGGTGCTGGAGATGATGAATATGAAGTTGAAAAATGGGGAACAATTGGGAGATACACTGCAAAACTGATCTTAGATCAGTGTCTGTAGGGGTAACTTCATCCTGCCCCTCAGCTGCTTTCCCCCATCCCCGACCTATACTGAACAAAAATATAAACGCAATATAAAGTGTTGGTCCCATGTTTCATGAGCTGAAATATAAAGATCCCAAAAAATGTCCATAAGCACAAAAAGCTTACTTCGCTCAAATGTTGAGCACAAATTTGTTTAATTCCCCGTTAGTGAGCATTTCTCATTTGCCAAGAAAATCCATCCACCTGACAGGTGTGGCATATCAAGAAGCGGATTAAACAGTTTGATCATTACACAGGTGCACCTCGTGCTAGGGACAAAATGTGCCACTCTAAAATGTGCAGTTTTGTCACACAACACAATGCCACAGATTTCTTAAGTTTTGAGGGAGCATGCAATTGGCATGCTGACTGCAGGAATGTCCAACAGAGCTGTTTCCGGGGGGAATTGAATGTTAATTTCTCTACCATAAGCTGCCTACAACGTCATTTTAGAGAATTTGGCAGTACGTCCCACTAGCCTCACAACCACAGACCACGTGTAACCACGCCAGCCCGGGACCTCCACATCCGGCTTCTTCACCTGCGGGATGGTCAGAGACCAGCCACCCGGACAGCTGATGAAACTGAGGAGTATTTCTGTCTGTAATAAAGCCCTTTTGTGGGGAAAAACTCATTCTGATTGGCTGGGCCTGGCTCCCAAATTTCAGCCAATTGAAATAAATTAATTAGGCCCTAATCTATTTCACATGACTGGGCAGGGCCACAGCCATACTGTAGGCCCTCCCACTTGGGAGCCAGGCCCACCCATGGCTGTGGCCCTGCCCAGTCATGTGAAATAGATTAGGGCCTAATGAATTTATTTCAATTGGCTGATTTCTTTATATAAACTCAGTAAAATTGTTGAAATTGTTGCATGTTGCGTTTATATTTTTGTTCAGTATATTTCTCCCCAGCCCCGCCTACTTGTGACTGATTGTGTAACCATGGCAACCCGGGGAGGGAGGGGCTTTCTGTTTGGCCATTTTGTCTGGTTTCTGTCTACTTGCTGCCTGCCTGCCTTCAAGTTTCACATTTTTTATTGTCACGTGCACTAGTACAGTGAAATGCTTTTCTTGCTTTCTCTTTCCCAACAATACAGTGATCAATATCAGTTCCTATTCACTCTCTTTTGTGCTAGTGGCTGCTTCTCTATCTCTGTGTGCAATGCTGAAGTGAATCCCCATTAGTACAAAGGCAGTGAATGTTACCTGCTATAGTGGCAAGTGGTGTCGTTATGATCCCTGCTGGTGTGTGAATCTCTACCCTCTCTGCTTGTGAGACCACACGCGTTCCCTCCCCACCCCATTGCAGTAGCTCTGTACCAGTAATTGTGCCATTTTGGTTTTCATTTGAACACCCACAAATGAAAGATGTGTTTGTACTGGGGTTAGTACTATATACATTGTCACTGTGTCAGTCTAAACTGTTACTCTCTGTTGTTTGTCAGCTGTGTGTGTGTTTAGTCTCTTGTTATAATGGTCCCAATCCTAACCTGACTGATGTGTGTAGCAGAGGTGGTGCAGTGAGCAACACTTGCATGATGAGTAGCCTAACGCTAGCTTGAGACCTGAAAACTGCCGTTAGCTCCAGGAGTTAATGCCTAGGCATTGGCTCAGTGGGCTAAAATAGTATTGCGGTACCTAGACAAAAACCGGGTTCAAACTCAGTTGGTCACATGAGTTGTGCATGTAAAGTTTCTTGAAAGTAAAATAAATAAACAGTTTCTTGAAAGTTTTGCCAAAAGCATACATTAGTGTCCATGGCGAGATTTACGCAAAGGTTTAAGTTACATTCACATTTCTCAAGTTAGGAATGGGACATATTTCCTTAGTGTGCAGTGACATGCATGTGTACAGTATGTGCTTGTGAGTGAGACGGTGTTGTGTATCATTGCTTTCTCCAGAATCAGCGTGACCCGCGGCTAAACGAGATACTGTTCCCCTTCTACGACCCGAAACGAGCCATGCAGATCATCGAGAAGTACGAGAGAGACTCAGACCTCAAGAAGAAAGGTGAGAGGGATGGATGTAGAGAGAGATGCAGATGTGAAGAAGAAAGGTGAGAGGGATGGATGTAGAGAGAGATGCAGATGTGAAGAAGAAAGGTGAGAGGGATGGATGTAGAGAGAGATGCAGATGTGAAGAAGAAAGGTGAGAGGGATGGATGTAGAGAGAGATGCAGATGTGAAGAAGAAACGTGAGAGGGATGGATGTAGAGAGAGATGCAGATGTGAAGAAGAAAGGTGAGAGGGATGGATGTAGAGAGAGATGCAGATGTGAAGAAGAAAGGTGAGAGGGATGGATGTAGAGAGAGATGCAGATGTGAAGAAGAACGGTGAGAGTGGAGTGGATGGAGAGGAGAAAAAGCGAGGATTCTCCAAAGCCCAGTCTTGCTGTATACAATACTCCAGTCTTGCCTTTTCTTTAGCATGTACTGCCCTCTCCTGGTGAATAACACATTTATTTAGCATGTACTGCCCTCTCCTGGTGCATAACACATTTCTTTAGCATGTACTGCCCTCTCCTGGTGAATAGCACATTTCTTTAGCATGTACTGCCCTCTCCTGGTGCATAACACATTTATTTAGCATGTACTGCCTTCTCCTGGTGAATAGCACATTTCTTTAGCATGTACTGCCTTCTCCTGGTGAATAGCACATTTCTTTAGCAGGTACTGCTCTCTCCTGGTGCATAACACATTTATTTAGCATGTACTGCCTTCTCCTGGTGAATAGCACATTTCTTTAGCATGTACTGCCTTCTCCTGGTGAATAGCACATTTATTTAGCATGTACTGCCCTCTCCTGGTGCATAACACATTTCTTTAGCATGTACTGCCCTCTCCTGGTGAATAGCACATTTCTTTAGCATGTACTGCCCTCTCCTGGTGCATAACACATTTATTTAGCATGTACTGCCTTCTCCTGGTGAATAGCACATTTCTTTAGCATGTACTGCCTTCTCCTGGTGAATAGCACATTTCTTTAGCATGTACTGCTCTCTCCTGGTGCATAACACATTTATTTAGCATGTACTGCCCTCTCCTGGTGCATAACACATTTCTTTAGCATGTACTGCCTTCTCCTGGTGAATAGCACATTTCTTTAGCATGTACTGCCCTCTCCTGGTGAATAGCACATTTCTTTAGCATGTACTGCCTTCTCCTGGTGAATAGCATATTTCATTAGCATGTACTGCCCTCTCCTGGTGAATAGCACATTTCATTAGCATGTACTGCCCTCTCCTGGTGCATAACACATTTCTTTAGCATGTACTGCCCTCTCCTGGTGAATAACACAACAGCATCACTGCCCTCAACTATACATGTTGGATGTGTGAGTGTTGACTGATAATAAGTGAAGAAAATCTAAATCTGTATATGTAGCAACGGTCATCAACATACATAAAAAAATATATATATACAATTCGAATAAATGCAACAGTTGGACAATGGATGAAAATATTCCAAACGTTTTGCATTTTTATAATCCATCAGATATTGACTGAATTATAGCACTACAAAACATTTTACTGGCAAAGAGTTCAGCGATTTTTGTGTTAATTCAGGTATTCAGTTTATTGTAAAATTGCACTTTTAAAAATGTATTAGAATGCCCTCATACAATAAGAAAATGTATATATCAGGTATTTTTGTATATATGTTGTGGTAAAATAAACAAAAATATTGGCGCCTCATTTGCATAAATGCCAAGGGGGTATTTGCATATATGACCTCGTTTACATAAAGGGGTGTAAAAGGGATGCAACCACGCACAGCTGTGAGCTGTAACTTTAATAACGTTGGCTTTAAACACAACAAACTCATGTCGGGAAAGGAAAATGGAGTAACTAATCTATGCCTGTTCTGATAAAACCTTTTAGGCATTTAGACTCGGGGATGCATTGCTTTTTCACCCCTCAAACACAGGAAATAGATGGCTGAAAAAGACAGATCTTCAGCTGGGCAGGGCTAATTTATGTTAAATTTAGCAGATCCCTTACACAGTCTCCATCTACCCCTCCTACACTCCCCCAGGCCGTATGTCCAGTGATGGCTTCTGCAGGTACCTGATGTCAGATGAGAATGCCCCGGTGTTCCTGGACTGTCTGGAGCTGTACCAGGACATGGAACAGCCGCTGGCTCACTACTTCATTGCCTCCTCCCACAACACCTACCTGACCGGGAGGCAGTTTGGAGGAAAGTCCTCCGTGGAGATGTACAGACAGGTTCTGCTCTCCGGCTGCAGGTAGGTGTGGGGGGACAGGGTAGGGGTGGGGTGGTGGTGAGATGGTGGCGGGGAGGGTATGGGGGGTTGTGCGTGTGTGTGTGTTTATATACAGTATGTAAACTGTTTTGTATGTGTATGATGTCAGGTGTGTAGAACTGGACTGCTGGGATGGAAAAGGAGAAGACCAGGAACCTATCATCACTCATGGCAAGGCCATGTGCACTGACATCCTCTTTAAGGTACACACACACTCTCACACACACAAAACACTCTTTCACTCATTCAGATTTGTCTGATCATTCACACAACTTTTGTATGAATTACATATGGTCAGTCTACCCTCTTGTGTTCATAAATTGATACTGCATCTAATTGAGACCTGCAGATCCATTTGAATTTACTCTGTAGTTATTGATCAGACACTCTTATTCAGAGACTTATAGCAAGTGATATATAATGGATTCAATGTGGTTCTAACATCAATCCCCATGTTGTTGTCTCCCCCCTCAAACAGGATGTGATCTCAGCCATCAGAGAAACAGCCTTTGTGACATCTGAGTATCCTGTGATCCTGTCATTTGAAAACCACTGCAGGTAGAATTTCTAGTGATGAGCGATTAGTGCTTTTTGAGGTTGGTTTGGTTTCGGTTCGATTATTAAAAAATAATAATGGTTTTCGATTTTTGTTAGATTATTTGGGTTGAAGGCTGTAACAACACAGAATAAAACAAGTAATACATGTCCCATGGTGGTAGACATGCCCATTACTGCTTATCACTTATTAACCATCATTTATTCACATGACATTACGTTAATAAAATATTTTAATATTTGTTTAATTTGATGACTTTATTATTTCATTTCAAGTCATCATCTCATCTTATAGAGCTGCTTGCTATACTGTCTGACAAAATCACTATTTTGTAGTTCAAAGTAAATAAGGCATACTTCTATGACTATTTTCGGGTAGAGATACGTCATGAAGCAACAGCTGCTCTGCATATCCCCTGACCATCGTGTGTTCTTCAGTCTCTTCTAGATAAACATTGCCCATTGACTTCACAGAAAAAAACAGAATGAAATGGGATTCAAATAATTGAACCAACATCAGCCAATTAGTTGTTTAAAAATGATTAACTGAAATGTCAGTTAATCACAGCACTAAGGATTTCACAATGATCCAGAATGTTTAAAAAAATATTATACATGACAATATTATTTATTCCATTACGTCCGATTGAATTACATATAACAGTGTAACTATTATGAATTTGTAATTTAATGTCCAAAAAAATGGGGGGGAAATGGAACTAACACTCACACTTTTCTTACAAGCACTGACTTTGCTGATAACTACAGAACCAGTCAAATGTTTGGACACGCCTACTAATTCCAGTGGTTTTCTTTATTTTTATTATTTTCTACGTTGTAGAATAATAGTGAAGCCATCAAAACTATGAAATAACACATATGGAATCATGTAGTAACCAAAAAGTGTTAAACAAATCAAAATATATTTTATATTTGAGATTCTTCAAAGTAGCCACCCTTTGCCTTGATGACTGCTTAGCACACTCTTGGCATTCTCTCAACCAGCTTCATGAGGCAGTCACCTGGAATGCATTTCAATTAACAGGTGTGCCTTGTTAAAAGTTAATATGTGGAATTTCTTTCCTTCTTAATGCGTTTTAGCCAATCAGTTGTGTTGTGACAAGGTAGGGGTGGTATACAGAAGATAGCCCTATTTGGTAAAAGACCAAGTCCATATTATGGCAAGAACAGCTCAAATAAGCAGAGAGAAACAACAATCAATCATTACTTTAAGACATGAAGGTCAGTCAATCTGGAAAATGTCAAGAACTTTGAACGTTTCTTCAAGTGCAGTCGCAAAAACCATCAAGTGCTATGATGAAACTGGCTCTCATGAGGACCACCACAGGAAAAGAATACCCAGAGTTACCTCTGCTGCAGAGGATAAGTTCATTAGAGTTATCAGCCTCAGAAATCGGCAATTAACTGCACCTCAGATTGCACCACAGAGTTCAAGTAACAGACATCTCAACATCAACTGTTCAGACGAGACTGTGTGAATCAGGCCTTCATGGTCAAATTGCTGCAAAGAAACCACTACAAAAGGACACCAATAAGAAGAAAAGACTTGCTTGGGCCAAGAAACACCAGCAATGGACATGAGACCAGTGGAAATGTGTCCTTTGGTCTGGAGTCCATATTGGAGATGTTTGGTTCCAACCGCCGTTTCTTTGTGAGACGCGGTGTGGGTGAACGGATGATCTCCACATGTGTATTTCCCACCGTAAAGCATGGAGGAGGAGGTGTTATGGTGGGGGGGTGCTTTGCTGGTGACACTGTCAGTGATTTATTTAGAATTCAAGGCACACTTAACCAGCTTGTCTACCAAAGCATTCTGCAGTGATACACCATCCCATCTGGTTTGCGCTTAGTGGGACTATCATTTGTTTTTCAACAGGACAATAACCCAAAACAAACCTCCAGGCTGTGTAAGGGCTATTTGACAAATTGAGATGGTTTGGGATGAGTCGGACCGCAGAGTGAAGGAAAAGCAGCCAACAAGTGCTCAGCATATTTGGGAACTCCTTCAAGACTGTTGGAAAAGCATTCCAGGTGAAGCTGGTTGAGAGAATGCCAAGAGTGTGGAAAGCTGTCATCAAGGCAATATATTTTGATTTGTTTAACACTTTTTGGTCACTACATGATTCCATATCTGTTATTTCGTAGTTTTGATGTCTTCACTATTATTCTACAATGTAGAAAATAGTAAAAATAAAGAAAAACTCTTGAATGAGTAGGTGTGTCCAAACTTTTGACTGGTTTGATCCTGTGTGTTTTAGTAAACCCCAGCAGTACAAGATGGCTCGGTACTGTGAGGAGATCTTTGGAGACTACCTACTGAGGCATCCTCTCGAGGGATACACTGTGAGCCATCTACCTGCTACCACACTATACCTGTCTTTCTCCTTTCTACGGTGTCTATCTGTACCGTGTCTGATAGTTCATCATGGTTGAACATAATAAACAATATGGATGTGATGTTTTCATGCTACAAAAAATGTACCATTTACTGTAAATGTCTCCTTCCATTTTGTAAAAAAGGAACGTTTGTTGTTTTTGCCAGGTTGAAGCGGGTCGTCCCTTGCCTTCTCCCATCGACCTCAAACGCAAAATCCTCATCAAAAACAAACGCTTGAAACCCGAGGTGGAACAGAGTACGTATACAGTGACAGTCAACTTTATGCAAAAATAGTTTTATATCTGCAGTTACAGATGTTGCTACTGCTGGACTGTTCTCTCACTCTGTGTGATGGTTTTGTTGACTACACTATGTTGACTTGTGTTGTTGTTGTTCTACAGAGCAGTTAGAGTCCTTTAAGAAGCACATGGAGGCTGGAGAGACCAACACACCAGCTATCTTACTGGGAGCAGAGACAGAGGAAGATGCGGAGAATGGTGAGCGTGTGTGTGTGTGTGTGTGTGTGTGTGTGTGTGTGTGTGTGTGTGTGTGTGTGTGTGTGTGTGTGTGTGTGTGTGTGTATGTGTGTGTGTGTGTGTGTGTCTGTGTGTGTGTGTGTGTGTGTGTGTGTGTGTGTGTGTGTGTTGGAAGGGTAACCGTGTGTGTTGGAGGGTAACTGTGTGTGTTGGATGGTAACTGTGTCTGTAGCTCTAGGTGATGTGAAGGAGGTGAACCCTGACTTGAAGATCAGTACATCAGAGGAGCCTAGTGAAGACAACAGCCTCAGCACCAGTGTCCCTGTGAAGAAAGAAGGAGAGGAGAGGGACAACAGCATCAAAAAGGTATACATTTTCTAAATGGAATTTGTGTTTTGAGGTAAGACTTAGGGCTTTATTTTAACAAACCTAAGTTGGACATGATTTGGAAAGGCCCACACATGTCTATATAAGCTCCCACAGTTGACAGTGCATGTCAGAGTGAAAACCAAGCCATGAAGTCGAAGGAATTGTCACTAGAACTCTGAGACAGGATTGTGTCAAGGCACAAGATCTGGGGAAGGGTACCAAAAAATGGCTGCAGCATTGAAGGTCACCAAGAACACAGTGGCCTCCATCATTCTTAAATGGAAGATGTTTGGAACCATCAAGACTCTTCCTAAAGCTGGCCACCCGGCCAAACTGAGCAATTGGGGGAGAAGGGCCTTGTTCAGGGAGGTGACCAAGAACCCGATGGGAGAACCTTCCAGAAGGACAACCACCACTGCAGCATTCCACCAATCAGGCCTTTATGGTAGAGTGCCCAGACAGCAGCCACTTCTCAGTAAAAGGCACATGACAGCCCGCTTGGAGTTTGCCAAAAGGCACCTAAAGGCCTCGGACCGTGAGAAACAAGATTATCTGGTCTGATGAAACCAAGATTCAACTCTTTGGTCTGAATACCAAGTGTCACGTCTGGAGGTAACATGGCACCATCCCAACGTGGTGGCAGCATCATGCTGTGGGAGGTACTGGGAGACTCGTTCAGATCGATGGAAAGATGAACGGAGCAAAGTACAGAGAGATCCTTGAATGAAACCTGCTCAGGACCTCAGACTGGGGCAAAGGTTCACCTTCCAACAGGACAACGACCCTAAGCACACAGCCAAGACAACGCAGGACTGGCTTTGGGACAAGTCAACAATTTAATCAATTTTAGAATAAGTCTGTAACATAACAATGTGGAAAAAGTCAAGGAGTCTGAATACTTTCCGAATGCACTGTAAACGGGTGAAATGTTGTTTCATCCGATCAGCATCCAGGACCCAAACTACCCAGTTTATAATGAACTATTGTTGTGTGTTCAGGTTGTGGAGGAGGATCCAACAGAGATGTCTGAGGCCACAGAAGCTACAGACACCACAGACATCTCAGAGGCTTCTGAGGATAACAACATCAAGAAGGTTGGTTCAGCTGCTCTTTCTCTCTTTACTGGTCACAAACTAGCCTTGTCTCTCCCTACTGTTGAGTGTGTAGCCTTTTCTCTAAGCTCTAGCCAGTGTAAAGCTCTTTCTCTGGTCATTTATATATTGATAATGAGAGTGTTCCTAACTGACTTGGATGTGCTTTATAACTACTGTATGTGTTCTCAGACTGAAGGGCTCTGTGTGTACAGTGTGGAGACTGGAAGACAACAACGATGTGTGAGTGTAAAACGACAGTGTGTTTTCTGCTCCTGTGTAGACTGGAGAGACGACGGATGACGAGGAGGCTCTGATAGCCTCGTACACGTACGTAGGAGCCACCACCAACATCCACCCCTACCTCTCTGCCATGGTCAACTACGCACAGCCAGTCAAGTTCCAAAGCTTCGACGTCGCAGAAGGTAACCTTCAACAGTAATGCTAAATGAACTGGTTTAGTGAGTGTTTAGTTACGGTGATTGTTAAACTTCTAGAACTTGTACTGTAAAATGAAGCTGGTTCAAATGGTTTAGTTACTTGAGCTGTCATGGTGCAACATCAAAGTTGTGGGTTGTATGGTACACTTCTAGATGTGTCAGTTACATTAGTCAGATGTGCTCTCTCTTCCTCTCTTTCTTATTCTCTCTCTCTCTCTTTCTTATTCTCTCTCTCCCATTTGAACTCTACTGTCTCTTCTCTCTCCAGAGAGGAACATCCACCACAACATGTCGTCATTTAATGAGTCAGTGGGTTTGGGTTATCTAAAGACCAACGCCATCGAGTTTGTCAAGTATCCTTTGGTCGAGTGTCAACACTCACACAGCATGGAAATGCACACAGACTACATAGACACAATAAACACAATAATTCCTGACCTGTGAAGTAGTCAAGATGAGTCCATAGTCCTTTATGCTACTATTCTTCTTAATGAATTACGGCATCAAAAGTGACTGACTCCCTAGATTTTCTAGACGGCAATAAAACCAATATCCATAGTTGGTTCCTTGGACCTTTTTATCCATGCCAAACTTAGTGCAAAACCACGCCCACGGGTAACCTAGCAACATTCAAAGCCGAGCTGATTGGTCAGAATTCGGACGTTCCCTGTGACAAAGTAAATGTGTGTGAGAGAGGAAGAATGCTAGAGAGGGAATCTCCTCAGAGTTTGCTCGTGCCTGCTATGCCACAAACCACGGGAGATGCGCAGTTGCACGGCCTCATTTGACATTAGAAAGGCAAGCAACAAGTGACTCTGTAGATAGCTAACATTACATGATTGTCATTAATAGTGAATCAATGGAGCTAGCTTTGCCCATTCAGCTAGAGCTACTGTAGCTATGCAGCATCTCTTTTAGTTGCCAACTAGCACAAATATCATGTTGCTAAGTATCTCAATAGTCCTTTTGTAAACACGTAGATAACCACACTGAGCTAACACTAGACAACACACACTACTAGACAGCTTCAGCCCAATCGCTGTTGTAAGATAGAGTTGAAGTCGGAAGTTTACATACACTCAGGTTGGAATCATTAAAACTTGTTTTTCAAGCACTCCACAAATTTCTTGTTAACAAACTATAGTTTTGGCAAGTCGCTTAGGACATCTACTTTGTTTACATACACTAAGTTGACTGTGCCTTTAAACAGCTTGGAAATTTTCAGAAAATGATGTCATGGCTTAAGAAGCTTCTGATAGGCTAATTAGCATCATTTGAGTCATTTGGAGGTGTACCTGTGGATGTATTTCAAGGCCTACCTTCAAACTCAGTGCCTCTTTGCTTGACATCATGGGAAAATCAAAAAATTGTAAACCTCCACAAGTCTGGTTCATCCTTGGGAGCAATTTCCAAACGCCTGAAGGTACCACGTTCATCTGTACAAACAATAGTACGCAAGTATAAACACCATGGGACCACGCAGCCGTCATACCGCTCAGGAAGGAGACACGTTCTGTCTCCTAGAGATGAACGTACTTTGGTGCGAAAAGTGCAAATCAATCCCAGAACAACAGCAAAGGACCTTGTGAAGATGCTGGAGGAAACGGGTACAAAAGTATCTATATCCACAGTAAAACGAGTCCTATATCAACATAACCTGAAAGGCTGCTCAGCAAGGAAGACGCCACTGCTCCAAAACCTCCATAAAAAAGCCAGACTACGGTTTGCAACTGCACATGGGGACAAAGATCGTACTTTTTGGAGAAATGTCCTCTTGTCTGATGAAACAAAAATAGGACTGTTTGGTCATAATGACCATCGTTATGTTTGGAGGAAAAAAGGGCAGGCTTGCAAGCCAAAGAACACCATCCCAACAGTGAAGCACGGGGGTGGCAGCATCATATTGTGGGGGTGCTTTGCTGCAGGAGGGACTGGTGCACTTCACAAAATAGATGACATCATAAGGTAGGAAATGTATGTGGATATATTGAAGCAACATCTCAAGACATCAGTCAGGAAGTTAAAGCTTGGTCGCAATGGGTCTTCCAAATGGACAATGACCCCAAGCATACTTCCAAATTTGTGGCAAAATGGCTTAAGGACAACAAAGTCAAGGTATTGGAGGGGCCATCACAAAACACTGACCTCAATCCTATAGAACATTTGTGGGCAGAACTGAAAAAGCGTGTGCGAGCAAGGAAGCCTATAAACCTGACTCAGTTACACTAGCTCTGTCAGGAGGAATGGGCCAAAATTCACCCAACTTATTGTGGGAAGCTTGTGGAAGGCTACCCGAAACGTTTGACCCAATTTAAACAATTTAAAGGCAATGCTACCAAATACTAATTGAGTGTATGTAAACTTCTGACCCACTAGGAATGTGATGAAATAAATAACGGCTGAAATATATAATTCTCTCTACTATTATTCTGACATTTCACATTCTTAAAATAAAGTGGTGATCCTAACTGACCTAAAACAGGGATTTTTTACTTGGATTAAATGTCAGGAATTGTGAAATGTTTGTGAAAATGTATTTGGCTAAGGTGTATGTAAACTTCCGAACTTCAACTGTAGCAATACACTTGATATACAGTACCAGTCAAAAGTTTGGACACACCTACTCATTCAAGGGTTTTTCTTTATTATTTACTATTTTTTACATTGTAGAATAATAGTGAAGACATCAAAACTATGAAATAACACATGGAATCATGTTGTAACCAAAAAAGTGTTAAACAATTCAAAATATATTTATATTTGAGATTCTTCAAAGCTTTGCACACTTGGCATTCTCTCAACCAGCTTCACCTGGAATGCTTTTTCAACAGTCTTGAAGGAGTTCCCACATATGCTGAGCACTTGTTGGCTGCTTTTGCTTCACTCTGCGGTCCAACTCATCCCAAACTATCTCAACTGGTACTGTAATTCACAGATGACTTACCTCCAAAAACAATGCAACTGTCCATGAATTCGATGCTATTCATCTGGTCAGTCAGGCTGACTGCAATCACTCGCTAAAAAGCTACATAGTTTAATGCAACTTTATATCTAGATTTGGGAAAATACCAAAAAGGTATTGGTGGCAATGTTTTGTTTTGGTGGTGATTCTGTCTCTTGCGTTCTTCCTTCTCTCGTGCGCCTCTACTTCTCACAAAGGAACAATTGAACTCAATTGAACTCTGAATGTTGCTAGGTTTCTAGTAGGCGGGGTTTTGCACCAAGTTTGGCGTGGAGAAAAAGGACGCCCCCTGGACCAGAACTTACCAAGTTGCAACAGTTGTAACTTTGCAGTTTTAGGTCACCCAGATATGAGCCCATGATAGGGCTAGACTCTGCTGGATACTAGATGTTGTTTGTTTACAGTATCCATCTGTGGAAAACTGCCCTAGGAATGGGGAACACACACATTCCAGTGGGAATGCAGGACACAAACTGTTCCATTCTAAAAATAGGTCTGCGGCACGTTCGACTCGCTACACAAACACAGACAAACACACCACAGTTTCAACTTCCAGACCTCAGGTGCTGTACCATGTAATCCTACTGATCAAACATCATACCTACATACACCACACACATGCAAGCATAGACACACACAACTTCCACATGTATGTACACACGAACAAGCGCACACACACTCTTTCCCTCCCTCTGTCCCTGTGTTAAGTCCTGAATGTTTGCGTCCAGCTACAACAAGCGTCAGATGAGTCGGATCTACCCTAAAGGAGGCAGGGTGGACTCCAGTAACTACATGCCTCAGATCTTCTGGAACGCAGGCTGCCAGATGGTCTCCCTTAACTACCAGACCCCAGGTACTGGAGCATGTTAATCAAACTGCACATACAGACTCATACATAGATTCACATGACACACACACACCTCGCATAACCCTATACCACTGTTTCTCTGTAACTCTCCCATCTGAGGGTTGAGAGATTGAACACACACACACACGTGCAATGATAGATTCACATGCGACACACACCACACACACACATGGATAGATTCACATGCGACACACACATATGGATAGATTCACATGCGACACACACATATGGATAGATTCACATGCAAACACACATATGGATAGATTCACATACAAACACACATGGATAGATTCACATGCGAACACACACACTTGGATAGATTCACATGCGACACACACATATGGATAGATTCACATGCAAACACACATATGGATAGATTCACGTACAAACACACATATGGATAGATTCACATACAAACACACATATGGATAGATTCACATACAAACACACATATGGATAGATTCACATACAAACACACATATGGATAGATTCACATACAAACACACATATGGATAGATTCACATGCGACACACACATATGGATAGATTCACGTACAAACACACACATGGATAGATTCACATGCAAACACACATATGGATAGATTCACATACAAACACACACATGGATAGATTCACATACAAACACACATATGGATAGATTCACATACAAACACACATATGGATAGATTCACATACAAACACACATATGGATAGATTCACATACAAACACACACATGGATAGATTCACATACAAACACACATATGGATAGATTCACATACAAACACACATATGGATAGATTCACATACAAACACACACATGGATAGATTCACATACAAACACACATATGGATAGATTCACATACAAACACACACATGGATAGATTCACATACAAACACACATATGGATAGATTCACATACAAACACACACATGGATGGATTCACATACAAACACACACATGGATAGATTCACATACAAACACACATATGGATAGATTCACATACAAACACACACATGGATAGATTCACATGCAAACACACACATGGATAGATTCACATGCAAACACACACATGGATAGATTCACATACAAACACACACATGGATAGATTCACATACAAACACACACATGGATAGATTCACATACAAACACACACATGGATAGATTCACATACAAACACACACATGGATAGATTCACATACAAACACACACATGGATAGATTCACATACAAACACACACATGGATAGATTCACATACACACACATGGATAGATTCACATGCAAACACACATATGGATAGATTCACATACAAACACACACATGGATAGATTCACATGCAAACACACATATGGATAGATTCACATACAAACACACATATGGATAGATTCACATACAAACACACACATGGATAGATTCACATACAAACACACACATGGATAGATTCACATGCAAACACACACATGGATAGATTCACATACAAACACACATATGGATAGATTCACATACAAACACACACATGGATAGATTCACATACAAACACACACATGGATAGATTCACATACACACACATGGATAGATTCACATGCAAACACACACATGGATAGATTCACATGCAAACACACATATGGATAGATTCACATACAAACACACACATGGATAGATTCACATACAAACACACACATGGATAGATTCACATACAAACACACAAATGGATAGATTCACAAACACACATATGGATAGATTCACATACAAACACACATATGGATAGATTCACATACAAACACACATATGGATAGATTCACATACAAACACACAAATGGATAGATTCACATACAAACACACATATGGATAGATTCACATACAAACACACACATGGATAGATTCACATACAAACACACATATGGATAGATTCACATACAAACACACACATGGATAGATTCACATACAAACACACATATGGATAGATTCACATACAAACAC
The DNA here is from genome assembly GCF_045679555.1 of Salvelinus alpinus. NCBI lineage: Eukaryota > Metazoa > Chordata > Actinopteri > Salmoniformes > Salmonidae > Salvelinus > Salvelinus alpinus. The sequence continues at coordinate 20,449,702 of NC_092093.1, read as the reverse complement.
ACATATGGATAGATTCACATACAAACACACACATGGATAGATTCACATACAAACACACATATGGATAGATTCACATACAAACACACATATGGATAGATTCACATACAAACACACATATGGATAGATTCACATACAAACACACATATGGATAGATTCACATACAAACACACATATGGATAGATTCACATACAAACACACATATGGATAGATTCACATACAAACACACATATGGATAGATTCACATGCAAACACACACATGGATAGATTCACATACAAACACACATATGGATAGATTCACATACAAACAAACACATGGATAGATTCACATACAAACACACACATGGATAGATTCACATACAAACACACACATGGATAGATTCACATACAAACACACACATGGATAGATTCACATACAAACACACATATGGATAGATTCACATACAAACACACACATGGATAGATTCACGTACAAACACACATATGGATAGATTCACATACAAACACACACATGGATAGATTCACATACAAACACACACATGGATAGATTCACATACAAACACACATGGATAGATTCACATACAAACACACATGGATAGATTCACATACAAACACACATATGGATAGATTCACGTACAAACACACATATGGATAGATTCACATACAAACACACACATGGATAGATTCACATACAAACACACACATGGATAGATTCACATACAAACACACATATGGATAGATTCACATACAAACACACATATGGATAGATTCACATACAAACACACATATGGATAGATTCACATACAAACACACATATGGATAGATTCACATACAAACACACATATGGATAGATTCACATACAAACACACATATGGATAGATTCACATACAAACACACATATGGATAGATTCACATACAAACACACACATGGATAGATTCACATACAAACACACATATGGATAGATTCACATACAAACACACATATGGATAGATTCACATACAAACACACATATGGATAGATTCACATACAAACACACACATGGATAGATTCACGTACAAACACACACATGGATAGATTCACGTACAAACACACATATGGATAGATTCACATACAAACACACATATGGATAGATTCACATACAAACACACATATGGATAGATTCACATACAAACACACACATGGATAGATTCACATACAAACACACACATGGATAGATTCACATACAAACACACACATGGATAGATTCACATACAAACACACATATGGATAGATTCACATACAAACACACATATGGATAGATTCACATACAAACACACATATGGATAGATTCACATACAAACACACATATGGATAGATTCACATACAAACACACATATGGATAGATTCACATACAAACACACATATGGATAGATTCACATACAAACACACATGGATAGATTCACATACAAACACACACATGGATAGATTCACATACAAACACACATATGGATAGATTCACATACAAACACACATATGGATAGATTCACATACAAACACACACATGGATAGATTCACATACAAACACACATATGGATAGATTCACATACAAACACACATATGGATAGATTCACATACAAACACACATATGGATAGATTCACATACAAACACACATGGATAGATTCACATACAAACACACACATGGATAGATTCACATACAAACACACATATGGATAGATTCACATACAAACACACATATGGATAGATTCACATACAAACACACATATGGATAGATTCACATACAAACACACACATGGATAGATTCACATACAAACACACATATGGATAGATTCACATACAAACACACATATGGATAGATTCACATACAAACACACATATGGATAGATTCACATACAAACACACATATGGATAGATTCACATACAAACACACATATGGATAGATTCACATACAAACACACACATGGATAGATTCACATACAAACACACACATGGATAGATTCACGTACAAACACACACATGGATAGATTCACGTACAAACACACATATGGATAGATTCACATACAAACACACATATGGATAGATTCACATACAAACACACATATGGATAGATTCACATACAAACACACATATGGATAGATTCACATACAAACACACATATGGATAGATTCACATACAAACACACATATGGATAGATTCACATACAAACACACATATGGATAGATTCACATACAAACACACATATGGATAGATTCACATACAAACACACACATGGATGGATTCACATACAAACACACATATGGATAGATTCACATACAAACACACACATGGATAGATTCACATACAAACACACACATGGATAGATTCACATGCAAACACACATATGGATAGATTCACATACAAACACACATATGGATAGATTCACATACAAACACACACATGGATAGATTCACATACAAACACACACATGGATAGATTCACATGCAAACACACACATGGATAGATTTACATGCGACACACATACAGATTGTACTTATTATTTGCTTCCTGTTGATGAAGAGTCATGTTACCCCCTACAGCACACATGCTCTTACAGACACTCTCTCTCTGCCTCTCTATCTCTCTTCCTGTCTATCTATCTAGGGGGTTTTTCCTAGCCACCGTGCTTCTACACCTGCATTGCTTGCTGTTTGGGGTTTTAGGCTGGGTTTCTGTACAGCACTTCGAGATATTAGCTGATGTACGAAGGGCTATATAAAATAAACTTGATTTGATTTGATTTGATCTCTCTATATGTCTCTCTTCCTTTCTCTCTCTCTCACTCTTCCTGTCAATTTCAATTTAAGGAGCTTTATTGGCATGGGAAACATATGTTTACATTACCAAAGCAAGTGAAATAGATAATAAACAAAAGTGAAATAAACAATAAATAAACAGTAAACATTACACTCACAAAATTTCCAGAAGGATAAAGGCATTTCAAATGTCATGTTATGTTGTAACAGTGGCTCTCTCTCTCGCTCTCTCTCTTCATCTGTCACACACACACACACACACTGTGATCCCTGTAGTCAGCAGATGCTGCCCCATGTCTGAGGGTGATGGGGTTGGAACATATGGCTCCCTGTGAGTGGGCGTGTAGGGCTGGAGGGGATGAGGGTCGGGGTAGAGAGAGAGAGGGAGGAGAGGAGGAAGAGATGTCAGTAAGGTGGAAGATTCCCCCCTTTTCTCTTCTCTCTCCCTCTGGTTTGAGCACAGCAACACTGCAGAATATGACTCTTGAATTGTTGAAGAAATCAACATGTCACAAATGAATTTAATCAACCAGAAAAATAATCTGTGTGTGTATGTCTATGTCTGTTGGCATACTGTGTGTGTACGCTTCAAGAAGAGTGTGTGTGGGTCTGCTTGTGACTGTGTGTCTATGATTTCCATTGTAATAACACCTATACGGACTCTCTCTTGTCTCAGATCTGGCCATGCAGTTGAACCAGGGAAAGTATGAGTACAACGGATCCTGTGGGTTAGTGCTGCTGCTCCTCCATCCCCCACCCTCCTTCAATCCCTTTATCTGCCCCTTCCTTTCCGAAAGCTCAACAATTAAAGCGTTTCACATCTCATAAGTGGTTGCCGGCGGGCTCACTCTGCCACTATCTCATTGATGGGGCTCCCCTCCTTTTATCCTCTCTCTCTCCCCCTCTCTCTCTCTCGCTATCATGCACTCTCTCTCCTTTCTCTCTCTGTCTCCCCTCTCTCCTTTCTCCCCCCTCTTCCTCTGTCCTGGGGCTTTCACTACTAAAGTCAGATAGTTCATATGGGAGGAGATCAGTAATGACAGTAACACCCCTATCTCCTAATGCTCTCCTAATGTGACTTTCACCCTTAACTAATGTCACACACACACACACACACACACACACACACACACACACACACACACACACACACACACACACACACACACACACACACACACACACACACACACACACACACACACACACACAGGTCTCTCCTGATGCTCTTCTAATGTGACTTTCACCCTTAACTAATGTCACACACACACACACACACACACACACACACACACACACACACACACACACACACACACACACACACACACACACACACACACACACACACACACACACAGGTCTCTCCTGATGCTCTTCTAATGTGACTTTCACCCTTAACTAATGTCACACACACACACACACACACACAGGTCTCTCCTGATGCTCTTCTAATGTGACTTTCACCCTTAACTAATGTCACACACACACACACAGGTCTCTCCTAATGTGTCTCCTGTCCTACCTCAGCTGGTGCACACACACACACACACACACACACACACACACACACACACACACACACACACACACACACACACACACACACACACACACACACACAAACACACACACACATGGGTATCTGCTAATGCTCTACTAATGTGACTTTCACCCTTAACTAATGTCACACACACACACACACACACACACACACACACACACACACACACACACACACACACACACACACACACACACACACACACACACACACACACACACACAGGTCTCTCCTAATGCGTTTCCTGTCCTAATTCAGCTGGCATACACACAGGTCTCTCATAATGCGTCTCCCGTGCTAACTCAGCTGGCACACACACAGGGTAGAATCACAATCATTGTCATCATCATTAGGATTCAGGCTAACTTACTGTAACAGTGTGAGCAGGAATATAAATTATCTAGCACCAATTATCCTTTTTGTACTGATTGATACAACCACCAATCCATTTATCTTGATATGGAAAATAGCTATGCACCATCTCTACAACACGATTTAGATGTAATTGTTAAAAGAGCTGAAAACACTGTATAACACATTTATAAACACTATACTAGCACATTACGGAACGTGTTTAGAGCGGCAAACAGCAGTAGAAACAATAACAAAACAAATCCCCGCCCCTGTTTCGGTAAAAAGCTGAGGGATGGGGCTGGAGAAATATAACCACTCTCAAATTCACAGACAGAGCTATGGATGCAAGGACTGACCATCCATGATATGAAAATGATAGTTCTAACCATGTTTTGAGGCTATACAGTGTTTGTTTAAATTTACTTTGTTTACAAACATTGGAGTAAAACAAGCTTATATTTTGGGTTCTGATGGGGTTTGACAGTTGAACTAAGCTCATGAGGCATTTATACGTTATATCCTTCAAAAATCAGTGGGTATATATCATTAATGTATAAGTCCAAAAATGGATGTAGCAACTTCAGATTGCCCCTTTAAACATAGAGTTAGAATTTTTTTTGACCCTTCTGGGCCACGGTCCCTCCTTTCTCTTCCCAGGTATCTGTTGAAGCCAGACTTCATGCGTCGCTCAGACAGGATGTTTGACCCCTTCTCAGAGACACCTGTGGACGGGGTTATTGCTGCTACCTGCAGTGTACAGGTACGAGGTCAGGAGTTCAAAATTCACAGCACAGAGAGGGAGATGGAGGTAGATGGGGTGTATTGTAGTGTATCTGCACATGATCACCGTATTAATAAGAAACCAAGAGAGAAAAGCAATACAGTTGAAGTCGGAAGTTTACATACACTCAGGTTGGAGTCATTAAAACTAGTTTTTCAACCACTCCACAAATGTCTTGTTAACAAACTATAGTTTTGGCAAGTTGGTTAGGACATCTACTTTGTGCATGACACACAAGTCATTTTTCTAACAATTGTTTACAAACAGGTTATTTCACTTATAATTCAATGTATCACAATTCCAGTGGGTCAGAAGATTACATACACTAAATTGACTGTGCCTTTAAACAGCTTGGGAAATTCCAGAAAATTATGTCATGGCTTTAGAAGCTTCTGATAGACTAATTGACATCATTTGAGTCAATTGGAGGTGTACCTGTGGATGTATTTCAAGGCCAACCTTCAAACTCAGTGGCTCTTTGCTTGACATCATGGGAAAATCAAAAGAAATCAGCCAAGAACTCAGAAATATAATTGTAGACCTCCGCAAGTCTGGTTCATCCTTGGGAGCAATTTCCAAATGCCTGAAGGTACCACGTTCATCTGCACAAACAATAGTACGCAAGTATAAACACCATGGGACCACACAGCCGTCATATTGCTCAGGAAGGAGACACGTTCTGTCTCCTAGAGATGAACGTACTTTGGTGCAAAAAGTGCAAATCAATCCCAGAACAACAGCAAAGGACCTTGTGACGATGTTGGAGGAAACAGGTACAAAAGTATCTATATCCACAGTAAAACGAGTCCTATATCGACATAACCTGAAAGTCCCCTCAGCAAGGAAGAAGCCACTGCTCCAAAACCGCCATAAAAAAGCCAGACTAGGGTTTGCTACTGCACATGGGGACAAAGATCGTACTTTTTGGAGAAATGTCCTCTGGTCAGATGAAACAAAAATTGAACTGTTTGGCCATAATGAACATCGTTATGTTTGGAGGAAAAAGGGGGAGGCTTGCAAGCCGAAGAACACCATCCCAACCGTGAAGCACGGGGGTGGCAGCATCATGTTGTGGGGGTGCTTTGCTGCAGGAGGGACTGGTGCACTTCACAAAATAGATGGCATCATGAGTCAGGAAAAGTATGTGGATATATTGAAGCAACATCTCAAGACATCAGTCAGGAAGTTGAAGCTTGGTCGCAATGGGTCTTCCAAATGGACAATGACCCCAAGCATACTTCCAAATTTGTGGCAAAATGGCTGAAGGACAACAAAGTCAAGGTATTGGAGTGGTCATCACAAAGCCCTGACCTCAATCCTATAGAACATTTGTGGGCAGAACTGAAAAACTGTAGGCGAGCAAGGAGGCCAACAAACCTGACTCAGTTACACCAGCTCTGTCAGGAGGAATGGGCCAAAATTCACCCAACTTATTGTGGGAATCTTGTGGAAGGCTACCCGAAACATTTGACCCAAGTTAAACAATTTAAAGGCAATGCTACCAAATACTAACTGAGTGTATGTAAACTTCTGAACCACTGGGAATGTGATGAAAGAAATAAAATCTGAAATAAGTCCTTCTCTATACTATTATTCTGACATTTCACATTCTTAAAATAAAGTGGTGATCCTAACTGACCTAGGACACAGATTTTTTACTCTGATTAAATGTCAGGAATTGTGAAAAACTGATTTTAAATGTATTTTGCTAAGGTGTATGTAAACTTCCGACTTCAACTGTACCTGTGCTGGGAAGCGGGGAAACCTTAAGCTCACTTGTGTGAAGTTCACTATTTTACAACTTAATGTTAGATGGTTCCTCACCCTGAAAGTAGTCTATAGGCCAGGACAAACTGTACATCTGTGGTCCAGTTTTCTTTAAACAGCCAGGACAAACTGTACATCTGTGGTCCAGTTTTCTTTAAACAGCCAGTACAAACTTCAGCTAGCTTTAGCCACCGCTAGCTAAAAATCCAATATCAGTAATGTGAGCATATTTTTTTAAATGATGTCCGATCATTTGGCCATTTTCAAAAAAAGTTGTATTATTTTGTATTTAATTGTTGTTTGACTGGATGTGTATGTTCTCAGGTGTTTTCTGGTCAGTTCCTGTCTGATAAGAAGATTGGGACCTACGTAGAGGTGGACATGTACGGGTTGCCCACGGATACCATCCGCAAAGAGTTCCGCACCCGCATGGTGATGAACAACGGCCTGAACCCCGCCTACAACGAAGAACCTTTCGTCTTCAGGAAGGTACAGAGGAGAGGAGAGAGGGAGGGATGGTAGGAGGAGAGGAGATAGATATAGATGGGAGGGAGGAGGAGAGAGGGATGGGATAGGATATGATATGAAGGGAATAGGAGGAGAAGGGAGGAGGAGAGAGGAATGGAAGAGCAGGAGAGGTATTAGACAGGAGAGACTGGAGAAATGGCTGAATGTAGAGAAGAAGACAGGAGAAGAAAATGTAGAAGAGGAGAATACTAGAAAGGTATAGGAAATGTAGAAGAGGAGAATACTAGAAAGGTATAGGAAATGTAGAAGAGGAGAATACTAGAAAGGTATAGGAAATGTAGAAGAGTAGAATACTAGAAAGGTATAGGAAATGTAGAAGAGGAGAATACTAGAAAGGTATAGGAAATGTAGAAGAGGAGAATACTAGAAAGGTATAGGAAATGGAATAGAAAAGAACACTTCATTCAATGCTGCATTGGTTGTTTACTGGTAGGTATTGGAGTTTAACAGCTTAGGGAGTAGCAAAGGGGGGGGGGGGGGGGTTGGAGGGGATTGGGGTGGAATTTATGTCCCTGTGGTACTTAGAACTACTCAGTGTGTCTGCAGAGAAAGAGAGGAGAGGAGAGGGGGAGAAGCCATGAAGGGAAGAGCGGAGAGGAGAGGGGGAGAAAGCATGGAGGGAAGAGCAGAGAGGAGAGGGGGAGAAGGCATGGAGGGAAGGGCGGAGAGGAGAGGGGGAGAAAGCATGGAAGGAAGAGCGGAGAAGAGAGGGGGAGAAGGCATGGAGGGAAGAGCGGAGAGGAGAGGGGGAGAAAGCATGGAGGGAAGAGCGGAGAGGAGAGGGGGAGAAGGCATGGAGGGAAGAGCAGAGAGCGGAGAGGGATAACAGATGTATAGCATGAGAGAGAGAAGGCAAGACAAAGAGAGCAAATAGAGGAAGAGAAGATTAGAGACAGAATGGGGATGAGAGGAACAGAAGATTAGAGACAGAATGGGGATGAGAGGAACAGAAGATTAGAGACAGAATGGGGATGAGAGGAACAGAAGATTAGAGACAGAATGGGAATGAGAGGAAGAGAAGATTAGAGACAGAATGGGGATGAGAGGAAGAGAAGATTAGAGACAGAATGGGGATGAGAGGAAGAGAAGATTAGAGACAGAATGGGGATGAGAGGAAGAGAAGATTAGAGACAGAATGGGAATGAGAGGAAGAGAAGATTAGAGACAGAATGGGGATGAGAGGAACAGAAGATTAGAGACAGAATGGGATTGAGAGGAAGAGAAGATTAGAGACAGAATGGGAATGAGAGGAAGAGAAGATTAGAGACAGAATGGAGATGAGAAGATTAGAGACAGAATGGGAATGAGAGGAACAGAATATTAGAGACAGAATGGGAATGAGAGGAAGAGAAGATTAGAGACAGAATGGGGATGAGAGGAACAGAAGATTAGAGACAGAATGGGATTGAGAGGAAGAGAAGATTAGAGACAGAATGGGAATGAGAGGAAGAGAAGATTAGAGACAGAATGGGGATGAGAGGAAGAGAAGATTAGAGACAGAATGGGGATGAGAGGAACAGAAGATTAGAGACAGAATGGGCATGAGAGGAAGAGAAGATTAGAGACAGAATGGGAATGAGAGGAAGAGAAGATTAGAGACAGAATGGAGATAAGAGAAGATTAGAGACAGAATGGGAATGAGAGGAAGAGAAGATTAGAGACAGAATGGGGATGAGAGGAACAGAAGATTAGAGACAGAATGGGAATGAGAGGAACAGAAGATTAGAGACCGAATGGGGATGAAAGGAACAGAAGATTAGAGACAGAATGGGGATGAGAGGAAGAGAAGATTAGAGACAGAATGGGGATGAGAGGAAGAGAAGATTAGACACAGAATGGGGATGAGAGGAACAGAAGATTAGAGACAGAATGGGATGAGAGGAACAGAGGTGGACAGGGGGAAGGACCTTGAGAACAAATAGAAAAAGAGGAGATGGGGGAGAGAGAATGGAAAGAGAGGGAGGGATGTGGGGCAGAGATTGGGTGTGTGTGTGTGTGGGGGGGGGGGGTGATGATGTGTGTGTGACTCCAGCTCCAACACACATCATCAGTCATATCCTGCTGCCGCAGTGCTGCTGGACACACACACACACACACACTGCCATCAGGAGGGCCATCTCACACCGTGCTGCTGGACACACACACACAGACTGCCACACCGTGCTGGCAAAAGACTTGCAGAGTTGCACGCACTTATACACAGACATTCACACATTTAGACATGCATGCATACACAGCTGTCTGGACACACACACACACACACACACACACACACACACACACACACACACACACACACACACACACACACACACACACACACACACACACACACACACACACACACACACACACACACACACACACACACACACACACACACACACACACACACACACACACACACACACACACACACACACACACACACACACACATACAGCTCCATTCCCTGGACACACAAACATACGTATTGCACACACAGCTCCATTCCCTGGACACACAAACATACGTATTGCACACAAAGCTCCTCTCCCTGGATGTGTGAATGTGTGCTTGCTGATGAGTTAATGGTTCTGTAATGGCCTGGTCTATGGGCTATTGTTCGAAACAGATACAGTGGAGAGCCTAGCTACAGTCTATTATCATCACTGCTGGGTATATGCTACTGTCATCAGTGCTGGGTATATGCTACTATCATCACTGCCGGGTATATGCTACTGTCATCAGTGCTGGGTATATGCTACTATCATCACTGCTGGGTATATGCTACTGTCATCACTGCTGGGTATGTGCTACTGTCATCACTGCTGGGTATATGCTACTGCCATCACTGCTGGGTATATGCTACTGTCATCACTGCTGGGTATATGCTACTGTCATCACTGCTGTGTATGTGCTACAGTCATCACTGCTGGGTATATTCTACTGTCATCACTGCTGGGTATATGCTACTATCATCACTGCTCTGTGATAACATGTTCTACCTTACAAACTGACTCATTCTAGTGAAAAAGGTATGAATCTTAACTTTCTTTCCTATTTCTCTCTCTGTCTTTCTCTCTCACCCCTCTCTCTCTGTCTTCCTCACTCTCTGTCTCTCTCTCTCTCTCACAGGTGATTCTGCCAGACCTGGCTGTGCTGCGTCTAGCTGTGTATGATGACAATAATAAGCTGATAGGTCAGAGGATTCTACCATTGGAGGGTCTACAGGCAGGATACAGACACATCTCTTTACGCAACGAAGGGAACAAGCCTCTGTCTTTACCCACCGTTTTCTGTAACATAGTCCTTAAGACCTACGTACCCGAAGGCTTCGGAGGTGAGGAGACACACTGACACACACACACACACTCGCTCCCTTGCAAATACACAGATGTACTTTCTCTACAGAATTGTAGGTTAAGGGCACCAGAGGCCGTGTCTGTTTGTGTGTGTGTGTGTGTGTGTGTGTGTGTGTGTGTGTGTGTGTGTGTGTGTGTGTGTGTGTGTGTGTGTGTGTGTGTGTGTGTGTGTGTGTGTGTGTGTGTGTGTGTGTGTGTGTGTGTGTGTGTGTGTGTGTGTGTGTGTGTGTGTGTGTGTTTGTGAGAGAGAACCCTATTGGTCTACAGATGTGTGCTACTGAACTCTATTCAACTCTATATTATTCACTCATAAACACTTGAGTATGGAGACTAGGGTTGCAACATTTTGGGGAATATTCAGAGATGGAAACTTTCTGTGGGAATTAACGGGAATATATGGGAATTAACGGAAATATATGCAAATTAATATTAATTTAAATGTAGATGTTTTTTGCATTAGATATATTTACCATATCATACGGAGACAGAAACATAAACCTTTTATCTTATCATAAGTAGACATAATTGCAAATTATTAAATCCTTCCAATATACATTTTTAAAACAATTTAGTTATGAATTGAACTTTGAATTGACTCTTATGAATTGACTCTTCACATGGGATCATTTCACTGAACAGCAAAGGAAAGGAAATATTGAATGATCCATCGCATCTCCCAAAAACGTTTTCATCTGTAAAATGATAGTCGAGAAACTAAAGCTTTGGTTGTCTTCCTCTCAGGCTTCCATGTCTTCTCCCTGGACCTCCTCAATGTCCTCCTCTTGAACATCAGACTGAGGCATCATCTTCACTGTCACGTTCCAACCTTGTTGAGGATGGCTCGTTGTCAGGCACAAAAGCCTCAAATTTGCCCGGATGGCCACCAAATTTTCAACCCTTGTATTGGTCAACCTGTTGCGTGCTTTGGTGTGTGTGTTCCCAAACCAGTTGCGCTCTGAGGCGGCTGATGTTGGTGGGATTTGGAGGATGATGGAGGCAACAGGGGAAAGAGCATCAGATCCACAAAGTTCCTTCCACCAGGTGGCTGATGAGATATGTTGGCACGACTGCAATATTGCATCTCTAGCCCAAAGCCCTTGCTTGGAAGTGTACTTCGCCAGACTGCTAAGAACCTTGCCATTCTTCACATGTGATTTGGCACAGTATTTGCAAATGTACACAGCTTTTCCTTCTACATTAGCTGCAGTGAAATGTCTCCACACATCAGATTGTGCCCGTGGCATTTTCCTCTAAAGATTAGAAAAAATGTGTTTAAAAAAATAAAAATCTATGTACAGATAAATAGTTAAGCAGTTAGATTAAACAATTGCTTTGTAAAATAAATGTTTTAAAATTAAACATGTATGGAAACAGGTGAATTAACACTCCTCAGTTAGCAGGCTCAAGCAAGCGAAAACCCACATGGTAGCAAAAACTAACTAGCAAAAATTGTGATAACAAGTTAGAAATTATTTAAACACACTTTGCTGTAGGCTACTATTTACTAGTTAACAAAAAATAATGTACGTCATTTAAAATATATTCACCTCACCCAGTATTGTAATCAAAACTTACCAGAAAGCATGTAGTCCTTGGCTCAGACAATGTAGTAGTGTGGGCTCAATATCATCTCATTAGTGTGCAAGATCTTGAGAATCAGCTGTACGTGTGATGGAAGAATGCACTGTGCATGCAGAGGGTTGCAATTCCATTGAATTGGGGATAGTTTAACCAAAATATGCCACAAGACCTAGAATTGCCTTTTGTGTATCCCACAAAAAAGGTTCACTGTTATAAGCTAACTTTTTTGATGAATTTAAGCAAAATTCCTAAAATTCCGGGGCTTAACTTCCCATGGAAAGATTTCTGAAATATTCTGGCCCTTTGCAACCTTAATAGAGACCTTATTAGTCTATACTGTGTGTGTGTGTGTGTGTGTGTGTGTGTGTGTGTGTGTGTGTGTGTGTGTGTGTGTGTGTGTGTGTGTGTGTGTGTGTGTGTGTGTGTGTGTGTGTGTGTGTGTGTGTGTGTGTGTGTGTGTGTGTGTGTGTGTGTGTGAGAAGAGCTGGGAACATGTGCTTGCGTTGTCCCTTTCTCAGCTGGTCTTTTGTCTTTCTCTTTCCTACCACACACACACGGTCCAATTTATATCTCCATTCAATTTATTCATAGTAGATACTGAAGTGGATGCAGAAGGCTCTGGGGAGAGGGAAGGAGATGAGAGGTAGGACAGAAGAGGAGAGAAGAGAAGGAGGTGAATAGAGGAGAATTTGAAGAGAGGAGAGGTAGAGGAGAGAAGAAGAAAGAGGGAGATTCATTGTTATATTTATTACTTTTTGTGGGTGCTTATATTTGTCCTATTTCACACATGAACACGTGTGTATTAATACGCATGTATGAATTGGAAATGTGTTTATATCCCACTCCCTGGGACACCCTCGGGGGAGTGGGTCATGGCCAGGTTCCGAAGAGGATGAGGAGAGACAGTTAACAAACTGTCCCTCCTTCCTTCCGTCCCTCCGTTCAGGGTGTGCTGCCCTACAGTGTATTCTACATCAGAAGTAATGACACAGAGCAAATGAGGATGGTAGCAGAGCTAGTGTAATAGCCACTTATAGAGAGACACAGGCATGGAGATACACAACATATTTGAATAGTCCTTAAGCCAAGCCAAGGCAATCATTATGATGATAACCCATAAGCACTGTTGAAAGGCTGTGTGAATGTTTAAAATCCAAATAATGGGAGCATCATTCTCTGTTTTTTGCAGGAGGCTTTCATATTATCTACTCAAATATATACAGATGTAGGATTTTAATTTGATCACCCTGTTGCAGGAGAATTGCAATGCAGGAAATGTAGAACTTGTAGTGTATTTGAGGATTAAAGTATTTTGAAGTTTGTAATTTCCACTTTGAAATGTCAGACTTGATTTTCCCATAGAAAATAATTATCAACTCATATAAAAATGTCCATGAATTATAATCTAGATAATATTCATATTTCCTGTTGCTGCAGGATTATTTTCCTACTGTGAGAAACTGGCTCAAATTAACATCCTACATATGTACCTGCTTAATTTCATTCAATAGAATGTTGCTACTGCAGTAGAACGTTGTCATCTTTGCTTGTCTTTCTGTATAATGACTGTGTTTAGACTTTAAAAAACGATGGTACCTCAAGTACATCAAATATGACAATACATTACATTGAAGTTCCAACACTCCATTCCAGTTCAGTTCAGTGTATTGATTAATCTCCTGTCTTCTCTCTAGCCATCGTGGACGCCCTGTCAGACCCCAAAAAGTTCCTGTCCATAGCAGAGAAAAGAGCGGACCAGATGAGAGCTCTGGGGATTGAAACGGTACATGTAACATATTGTATGTGTTGTAGCCAACTGGTCTATTGTGCGTTGGAGTTGGCTACAGCACGTACACTACAGGTCCAAAGTTTTATATTTTGTATTTGAGATTCTTCAAAGTAGCCACCCTTTGCCTTTCATGACAACTTTCCACACTCTTGGCATTCTCTCAACCAACTTCACCTGAAATGGTTTTCCAACAGTCTTGAAGGAGTTCCCACATATGCTCAGCACTTGTTGGCTGCTTTTCCTTCACTCTGCGGCCCAACTCATCCCAAACCATCTCAATTTGGTTGAGGTCAGGGGATTGTGGAGGCCAGGTCATCTGATGCAGCACTCCATCACTCTCCTTCTTGGTCTTCCATTCCTGTGGCGGTCCTCATGAGAGCCAGTTTCATCATAGTGCTTTTTGCGACTGCACTTGAAGAAACGTTCAAAGTTCTTGAAATGTTCCGTATTGACTGACCTTCATGTCTTAAAATAATGATGCACTGTCGTTTCTCTTTGCTTATTTGAGTTGTTCTTGCCATAATATGGACTTGGTCTTTTACCAAATAGGGCTATCGTCTGTATACTCCCCCTACCTTGTCACAACACAACTGATTGGCTCAAACACATTAAGAAGGAAAGAAATTTCACAAATTAACTTTTAAGAAGGCACACCTGTTAACTGAAATGCATTCCAGGTGATTACCTCATGAAGCTGGTTGAGAGAATGCCAAGAGTGTGCAAAGCTGTCATCAATACAAAGGGTGGCTACTTTGAAGAATCTCAAATATGAAATATATTTTGATTTGTTTAACACTTTTTTTGGTTACTACATGATTCCATATGTGTTATTTCATAGTTTTGATGTCTTCACTATTATTCTACAATGTAGAAAATAGTCTAAATAAAGAAAACCCCTTTAATGAGTAGGTATTCTAAAACTTTTGACCGATAGTGTATACAGTACTCAGTTTATTAGGTAGGAAAATGATTTGCTCCTACAGACAGTGAGTCACGTGGCCGTGGCTTGCTATATGAAGCAGGCAGACAGGCATCGAGGCATTCAGTTACTGTTCAATTGAACATTAGAATGGGCAAAACGGTGACCTAAGCGACTTTGAGCGTGGTATGATCATTGGTGCCAGGTGCGCCGGCTCCAGTATCTCAGAAGCGGCCGGCCTGCTGAGCTTTTCAACATCCAGTCAGCGGCGGTCCTGTGGGCAAAAATAGCTTGTTGATGAGAGAGGTCGAAAGAAAATGGCAAGAATCGTGCAAGCTAACAAACAGGCAAATAACGGCGCTGTACAACAGTGGTGTACAGAACAGCTTCTCGGAACGCACAACTCGTCGGTCCTTGTCACGGATGGGCTATTGCAGCAGACGACCACACCAGGTTCCACTCCTATCAGCTAAAAACAAGAAGAAACGTCTCCAGTGGGCACGCAATCACCGACACTGGACAATTTAGGAGTGGGAAAACATTGCCTGGTCCGACGAATCCCAGTTTCTGTTGTGTCATGCTGATGGCAGAGTCAGGATTTGGTGTTAGCAGCAGGAGTCCATGGCCCCATCCTGCAAGGTGTCAACGGTACAGTCTAGTGGCGGTGGTGTAATGGTGGGGAGAATGCTTTCCTGGCACACGTTAGGTCCCTTGATACCAAGCAACGATTGAACACCACAGCTTATCTGAACATTGTTGCTGACCAGGTGCATACCTTCATGGCTACTGGGGGGAAGTGGTGAAAAAAGTACCCAATTGTCATACTTGAGTAAAAGTAAAGATACCTTACTAAAAAATTACTCAAGTAAAAATGGAAGTCACCCAGTAAAATACTAATTGAGTAAAAGTCTAAAAGTATTTGGTTTTAAATATACTTAAGTATCAAAACTAAAAGTACAAAATTTAAAAAATAAATACTTTTTCAAGCAAACCAGACTCCACATTTTTCTTGTTTTTTACATTTACGGATAGCCAAGGGCACACTCTAACACTCAGACATAATTTACAAACAAAGCATTTGTGTTTAGTGAGTCTGCCAGATCAGAGGCAGTAGGGATGACCAGGGATGTTCTCTTGATAAGTGTGTGAATTTAACCATTTTCTGTCCTACTAAGTATTCAAAATGTAACGAGTACTTTTGGGTGTCAGAGAAAAAATGTATGGAGTAAAAAGTACATTATTTTCTTTAGGAATGTAGTAAAGTAAAAGTTGTAAAAATGTAAATAGTAAAGTACAGATACCCCAAAAAACAACTTAAGTAGTACTTTAAACTATTTTTTCTTAAGAACTTTACACCACTGCTGGGGGGTCCGACCCTGTACTAGATGGGTGTACCTAATAAACTGGCAACTGAGTGTATATCAAATCAATCAAATAAAATTTTATTTGTCCCATTTGCCGAATACAGCAGGTGTAGACTTTACTGTGAAATGCTTACTTACGAGCCCATTCCCAACAATGCAGAGTTAAACCTTTATTTTTCTAATATAGTTAAATAATAAAAGGAAATAGTAACACAATAAAATAACAATAATGAGGCTATATACAAAGAGTACCGGTACTAAGTCAATGTGCAGGGGTATGAGGTAATTGAGGTAATACAGTGCTGTGAAAAAGTATTTGCCAGCGTATTTCGTGTGTGTGTGTGTGTTTTGTGGGTGTGTGTTTTATGGGTGTGAGGGTATGTAGTGTGTGTGTGTGGTTGTGTTGTTCTCATCACAGTATAGGATAAGGTTGAAGATGAGTTGCTTTGGCTACTGGTTTAGTAGTCTTAGTAGCTGTCTACACTCTTAGAAAAAAGGTTCCAAAAGGGTTCTTCGGCTGTCCACCATTTTGGGTTCTTCAAAGAGTTCTCTATGGTGACAGCTTAAGAACTGTTTTAGGTTCTAGATAGCACATTATTTTGTCCCTGGGTAATAGAATGTGCTTTGGGATGGGTAGGAGAAAATACTAAATATAACTATCCCTCCATCTATATGGAAATACAGTAATGATTGAAAAGTGCGTGAGAAAGATTTCTGTCCATAGACCTGAAACGCCCTCCTGTCTTCCTCTCTCTCTTTCTCTGTCTCTCTCTTTCTCTCTTCTCTCCTCCTCTCCCTCTCTCCAGAGCGATATAGCAGATGTACCAAATGAGAGTTCGAAGAACGACAAGAAAGGGAAGATAAACGCCAACGTGAAGACCAACTTGACGCCACAGACCAGCTCAGACCCGGCTCAGTCTTCTACTTCTGCCCAGAACAACACTGAGACCAAGAAGGGTACGACACACACACACACACACACACACACACACACACACACACACACACACACACACACACACACACACACACACACTAACACACACACAGACCAGCTCGGAGCTGGTCTAGACCTCTACAGTACATCACACATCTCACTCACATTGACACAATTGAGCTGTTTTTCCATTTCTGTCTTTGTAGATATAAATGCACTGGTGCCTCATGTGAATATTGATGACTTGAAACAGATGAAGGTGAGGCATAGGTTACCTTTACCCTGATTGTTACTACTGGTCCCTAATATCTGACCCCTACCACCTATATCCTGCTGATACTATTGACCCCTAATATCTCACCCCTACCACCTATATCCTGCTGATACTATTGACCCCTAATATCTGACCCCTACCACCTAAATCCTGCTGATACCACTGACCCCTAATATCTGACCCCTACCACCTATATCCTGCTGGTACTACTGACCCATAATATCTGACCGCTACCACCTATATCCTGCTGGTACCACTGACCCCTAATATCTGACCCCTACCACCTATATCCTGCTGGTACTACTGACCCCTAATATCTGACCCCTACCACCTATATCCTGCTGGTACTACTGACCCATAATATCTGACCGCTACCACCTATATCCTGCTGGTACTACTGACCCATAATATCTGACCGCTACCACCTATATCCTGCTGGTACCACTGACCCCTAATATCTGACGCCTACCACCTATATCCTGCTGGTACCACTGACCCCTAATATCTGACCCCTACCACCTATATCCTGCTGATACCACTAACCCGTAATATCTGACCCCTACCACCTATATCCTGCTGATACCACTAACCCCTAATATCTGACCCCTACCACCTATATCCTGCTGGTACTACTGACCCATAATATCTGACCCCTACCACCTATATCCTGCTGGTACCACTGACCCCTAATATCTGACCCCTACCACCTATATCCTTCTGATACCACTAACCCCTAATATCTGAACCCTACCACCTATATCCTGCTGGTACTACTGACCCATAATATCTGACCCCTACCACCTATATCCTGCTGATACTACTGACCCCTAATATCTGACCCCTACCACCTATATCCTGCTGATACCACTGACCCCTAATATCTGACCGCTACCACCTATATCCTGCTGATACCACTAACCCCTAATATCTGACCCCTACCACCTATATCCTGCTGATACCACTAACCCCTAATATCTGACCCCTACCACCTATATCCTGCTGGTACCACTGACCCCTAATATCTGACCCCTACCACCTATATCCTGCTGATACTGCTGACACCTAATATCTGACCCCTACCACCTATATCCTGCTGATACCACTGACCCCTAATATCTGACCACTACCACCTATATCCTGCTGTTACCACTGACCCCTAATATCTGACCCCTACCATCTATATCCTGCTGATACTACTGACCCCTGATATCTGACCCCTACCACCTATATCCTGCTGGTACCACTGACCCCTAATATCTGACCCCTACCACCTATATCCTGCTGATACTGCTGACACCTAATATCTGACCCCTACCACCTATATCCTGCTGATACTGCTGACACCTACCACCTATATCCTGCTGGTACCACTGACCCCTAATATCTGACCCCTACCACCTATATCCTGCTGATACCACTAACCCCTAATATCTGACCCCTACCACCTATATCCTGCTGGTACCACTGACCCCTAATATCTGACCCCTACCATCTATATCCTGCTGATACTACTGACCCCTGATATCTGACCCCTACCACCTATATCCTGCTGATACTGCTGGGACCTAATATCTGACCCCTACCACCTATATCCTGCTGATACTACTGACCCCTGATATCTGACCCCTACCACCTATATCCTGCTGATACCACTAACCCCTAATATCTGACCCCTACCACCTATATCCTGCTGATACCACTGACCCCTAATATCTGACCCCTACCACCTATATCCTGCTGATACCACTAACCCCTAATATCTGACCCCTACCACCTATATCCTGCTGATACTACTGACACCCTAATATCTGACACCTACCACCTATATCCTGCTGATACTGCGGACACCTAATATCTGACCCCTACCACCTATATCCTGCTGATACCACTAACCCCTAATATCTGACCCCTACCATCTATATCCTGCTGGTACCACTGACCCCTAATATCTGACCCCTACCACCTATATCCTGCTGATACTACTGACCCCTGATATCTGACCCCTACCACCTATATCCTGCTGGTACCACTGACCCCTAATATCTGACCCCTACCATCTATATCCTGCTGATACTACTGACCCCTGATATCTGACCCCTACCACCTATATCCTGCTGATACTGCTGACACCTAATATCTGACCCCTACCACCTATATCCTGCTGGTACCACTGACCCCTAATATCTGACCCCTACCACCTATATCCTGCTGATACCACTAACCCCTAATATCTGACCCCTACCACCTATATCCTGCTGGTACCACTGACCCCTAATATCTGACCCCTACCATCTATATCCTGCTGATACTACTGACCCCTGATATCTGACCCCTACCACCTATATCCTGCTGATACTGCTGACACCTAATATCTGACCGCTACCACCTATATCCTGCTGATACCACTGACCCCTAATATCTGACCCCTACCACCTATATCCTGCTGGTACCACTGACCCCTAATATCTGACCCCTACCATCTATATCCTGCTGATACTACTGCCCCCTGATATCTGACCCCTACCACCTATATCCTGCTGATACTGCTGGGACCTAATATCTGACCCCTACCACCTATATCCTGCTGATACTACTGACCCCTGATATCTGACCCCTACCACCTATATCCTGCTGGTACCACTGACCCCTAATATCTGACCCCTACCACCTATATCCTGCTGATACCACTGACCCCTAATATCTGACCCCTACCACCTATATCCTGCTGATACCACTAACCCCTAATATCTGACCCCTACCACCTATATCCTGCTGATACTACTGACACCCTAATATCTGACACCTACCACCTATATCCTGCTGATACTGCGGACACCTAATATCTGACCCCTACCACCTATATCCTGCTGATACCACTAACCCCTAATATCTGACCCCTACCATCTATATCCTGCTGGTACCACTGACCCCTAATATCTGACCCCTACCACCTATATCCTGCTGATACTACTGACCCCTGATATCTGACCCCTACCACCTATATCCTGCTGGTACCACTGACCCCTAATATCTGACCCCTACCATCTATATCCTGCTGATACTACTGACCCCTGATATCTGACCCCTACCACCTATATCCTGCTGATACTGCTGACACCTAATATCTGACCCCTACCACCTATATCCTGCTGGTACCACTGACCCCTAATATCTGACCCCTACCACCTATATTCTGCTGGTACCACTGACCCCTAATATCTGACCCCTACCATCTATATCCTGCTGATACTACTGACCCCTGATATCTGACCCCTACCACCTATATCCTGCTGATACTACTGGCACCTAATATCTGACCCCTACCACCTATATCCTGCTGATACTACTGACCCCTGATATCTGACCCCTACCACCTATATCCTGCTGATACTGCTGACACCTAATATCTGACCCCTACCACCTATATCCTGCTGGTACCACTGACCCCTAATATCTGACCCCTACCACCTATATCCTGCTGGTACCACTGACCCCTAATATCTGACCCCTACCACCTATATCCTGCTGATACTACTGACCCCTGATATCTGACCCCTACCACCTATATCCTGCTGGTACCACTGACCCCCTGATATCTGACCCCTACCACCTATATCCTGCTGATACTGCTGACACCTAATATCTGACCCCTACCACCTATATCCTGCTGGTACCACTGACCCCTAATATCTGACCCCTACCACCTATATCCTGCTGGTACCACTGACCCCTAATATCTGACCCCTACCACCTATATCCTGCTGATACTACTGACCCCTGATATCTGACCCCTACCACCTATATCCTGCTGGTACCACTGACCCCCTGATATCTGACCCCTACCACCTATATCCTGCTGATACTGCTGACACCTAATATCTGACCCCTACCACCTATATCCTGCTGATACTGCTGACCCCTGATATCTGACCCCTACCACCTATATCCTGCTGATACTGCTGACCCCTGATATCTGACCCCTACCATCTAGTTTACTCCTAACCAGAACCTTAACAGTTCCCTAGGTCCCTTCCCTATTATAACTTTATTATCTGGTAAATGTATTCACCAACATCATAAAAAATGATCATGTTTTTATATAATTTGTCTATTTATCAGTATCAATAATATTTAACATCAGTCAGATGTTTCCTGTAGCACAAACAGAGGGTTGGTGCAGCACTGACATTCCTCAAACAGGCTTTGTCTAGTGTCTTTGAGCTTGCTGTCCTTTGATTAGTGAATTAAATCTGTTTTCAGTAATCTGTCTTTCCTCTCGCCAGACGTACCTTAAACTGATTAAAAAGCAGCAGAAAGAGCTGAACTTTTTAAAGAAGAAGCACGCAAAGGTGGGTTGATGTTTTAGACTGCTCGTACAGGTCCCAGAGCTAACACAGTACAGATCATTCATCCTGATGTCCACACACTGATCGCGATAAAGAGATGGAGAGGAAAAAAGAGGGATAGAGGTCTCTCCTTTCATCATTCAGTGTTGTCTGACCCCCGCCCACACACACAAACACACACACCCACTCTTGAGTGCATCCTGTAACCTAAGGTGTTTGTCTTTGATCTCACCAGAGAGTGGACAGACAGAAATTAGACTTGCTAAGATGACCTCACACACATGCATACACGCAAGCACACAGACACACACACACACAGTAGCTAGACTTCAGTCACTAACACCATGTCCTTATGAAATCCCTTCTTACGTAGCAACCTGTTTGTATACTAAAGAGAGGATCTCTTGTAGGGTTGACCATAGTAACCTCCTGCTCTCTTTTCCTGTTGCATAACAGTTATGAGAGTCAGACTGATGTTTTTGAACAGATGTACCCATTAGCCAGGGGTTTAACCATTTCCACTAATGTTTTCTTAGTGTAAGTTCTCAGCTATATGGTCTGGCTGTAATGGTAAATGACTTGTTTAGGAAAGGTTGGATCAAGCTATCTTTAGCTGTCTCTATCTCTGAAATAGTATCTCACTGTAAATCAGTTGTGACTTGATATCCTCAGTAATATGTTGTGTTCTGTTTCAGGACCGCACCATCATGCAGAAGTGCCACTGCACCCAGGTGGACAAGATGATTTCTCAGCACGACAAGGAGAAGCTGACACAGGACAAACTGCTGGAGAAGGCCATCAAGAAACGAGGGTAAATATCAGGACATGTAGATCAATCATTCAAGCAATTAGTCAATCAATCAATTAGGACATGTTGAAATAAACATTCAACATAAACATGTATTATCGTATACCTGGCATCTGGATACAGCCATTGGGTGTATAAAATGAAGGTTTGTTCCTGTCTCCACCTAGCTAAGAAATACCTTTCTGTCGCCCCACAGAGAAAACAACTGTCTGGAGTTGAAGAAGGAGACTGAGAGTAAAGTGGAGAAACTGAACACTGACCACAAAGCTAAGGTAACCTTCAGTTCACAGTCACCGCCCCTCTGTCATCAGAAGGAGATAGATTGTCTTTGTCGAACTGAATTCTAAGTTAAATTGGGGACTCCTGCACCTGCAGTGATTAGTTGAATAACATTACAGCAGCTCAGCACATTAAGGAGTGGTTAGTGATGATATAGTGTTTGGTGTTTAAGTGTGTAGTGTGTATGCTGTGCCCTTCAGGTGAAGAACAACAAATCACAGCACAATAATAAGTGGTCTGAGATGATATACAGTTTAGTGTAGTGTAATATTGTGTATCCTGTGCCCTTCAGGTGAAGGACATTACAGCCCAGCACACTAAGGAGTGGTCAGAGATGATCAACTCCCACAGCAGTGTAGAGCAGGATATGAAGGACATCCACGTGGTCCAGCAGTGTGAACAGCTCAAGAAACTACTGAGTGGAGTCCAGGAACAACAGACTCTATCGCTCAAACTGATTCACGAACGGTGAGAGAGAGCGATGCACACACATACACTAGGTCAGGGCTCTTCAACCATGTTCCTGGAGAGATACCCTCCTTTAAGTTTTCACCTAGGTTGGGCCAAGCTGGAGGGTAGCTCTCCAGAAAAGCTACAGTAGGGTAGCTCTCCAGAAAAGCTACAGTAGGGTAGCTCTCCAGAAAAGCTACAGGAGGGTAGCTCTCCAGAAAAGCTACAGGAGGGTAGCTCTCCAGAAAAGTTACAGGAGGGTAGCTCTCCAGAAGCAGGGTTGGAGAGCAATGGAGTAGACCCTACATCTCAAACTTAAAGAGGAACTGACAAAACAGCTGACCCTACAGCTCAAACTGAAAATCCAGAGTTCTTCATTGGGACATGATGTGTGCTATAGTTCTGATGTCTCTGAATGAGGTCCCTAGGACAACAGATACAGTCTAACCATCTTGGCTACTGTGAGCTGTGGGGTTGTCCTGCTAGGTATATGTGTACTTGATGAGGTTTCTTACCAGGCTGTTTTTTTGTCCCCTCCCCTCTCAGGCAGAGCAAGGAGATGCGGGCCAACCAGGCCAAGACGTCCATGGAGAACAGCAAGGCCATCAGCCAGGACAAGACCATCAAAAACAAGGCAGAGAGGGAGAGGTGGGTCACACTGCCCCGCTCGCTAATCACAAACTGACTTTGACTGCATGGAGAACATGGGTTATGTCAGGATGTATATACCCTGAGTATACAAAACATTATGAACACTTTCCATGACATTTACATTTTACATTTAACATTTAAGTCATTTAGCAGACGCTCTTATCCAGAGCGACTTACAAATTGGTGCATTCACCTTATGATATCCAGTGGAACAACCACTTTACAATAGTGCATCTAACTCTTTTAAGGGGGGGGGGGGGGTTAGAAGGATTACTTTATCCTATCCTAGGTATTCCTTAAAGAGGTGGGGTTTCAGGTGTCTCCGGAAGGTGGTGATTGACTCCGCTGACCTGGCGTCGTGAGGGAGTTTGTTCCACCATTGGGGTGCCAGAGCAGCGAACAGTTTTGACTGGGCTGAGCGGGAACTGTACTTCCTCAGAGGTAGGGAGGCGAGCAGGCCAGAGGTGGATGAACGCAGTGCCCTTGTTTGGGTGTAGGGCCTGATCAGAGCCTGAAGGTACGGAGGTGCCGTTCCCCTCACAGCTCCGTAGGCAAGCACCATGGTCTTGTAGCGGATGCGAGCTTCAACTGGAAGCCAGTGGAGAGAGCGGAGGAGCGGGGTGACGTGAGAGAACTTGGGAAAGTTGAACACCAGACGGGCTGCGGCGTTCTGGATGAGTTGTAGGGGTTTAATGGCACAGGCAGGGAGCCCAGCCAACAGCGAGTTGCAGTAATCCAGACGGGAGATGACAAGTGCCTGGATTAGGACCTGCGCCGCTTCCTGCGTGAGGCAGGGTCGTACTCTGCGAATGTTGTAGAGCATGAACCTACAGGAACGGGTCACCGCCTTGATGTTAGTTGAGAACGACAGGGTGTTGTCCAGGATCACGCCAAGGTTCTTAGCACTCTGGGAGGAGGACACAATGGAGTTGTCAACCGTGATAGCGAGATCATGGAACGGGCAGTCCTTCCCCGGGAGGAAGAGCAGCTCCGTCTTGCCGAGGTTCAGCTTGAGGTGGTGATCCGTCATCCACACTGATATGTCTGCCAGACATGCAGAGATGCGATTCACCACCTGGTTATCAGAGGGGGGAAAGGAGAAGATTAATTGTGTGTCGTCTGCATAGCAATGATAGGAGAGACCATGTGAGGATATGACAGAGCCAAGTGACTTGGTGTATAGCGAGAATAGGAGAGGGCCTAGAACAGAGCCCTGGGGGACACCAGTGGTGAGAGCACGTGGTGCGGAGACAGATTCTCGCCACGCCACCTGGTAGGAGCGACCTGTCAGGTAGGACGCAATCCAAGCGTGGGCCGCGCCGGAGATGCCCAGCTCGGAGAGGGTGGAGAGGAGGATCTGATGGTTCACAGTATCAAAGGCAGCCGATAGGTCTAGAAGGATGAGAGCATAGACTGACCAGGTGAATCCAGGTGAAAGATATGATCCCTTATTGATGTCACTTGTTAAATCCACTTCAATCAGTGTAGATGAAGGGGAGGAGACAGGTTAAAGAAGGATTTCTAAGCCTTGAGACAATTGAGACATGAATTGTGTATGTGTGCCATTCAGAGGATGAATGGGCAAGACAAAATATTTAAGTGCCAGGCACACCGGTTTGTGTCAAGAATCGCAACGCTGCTGACTTTTTCACGTTACACAGTTCCCAGTGAATTAAGAGTGGTCCACCACCCAAAGGACATCCAGCCAACTTGACACAACTGTGGGAAGCATTGGAGTCAACATGGGCCAGCATCCCTGTGGAACGCATTCGACACCTTGTAGATTCCATGCCCCGACAAATTGAGGCTGTTCTGAGGGCAGAATGGGAGGCTGTACCTCAATACAAGAAAGGTGTTGTTAATGTTTGGTGTACTCGGTGTAGACTACAGTATTTAGGTTCCCTATGAACACCCCTTAAACTGTGTCTGTACTCGTATAATCTTAGAATGTCTTCCTTCTCGTTCTCTTCACAGGAGAGTTAGAGAGTTGAACAGCAGCAACACCAAAAAGTTCCTGGAAGAAAGGAAAAGGGTTGGTGTTTTATCTTCTACTAATTCTAGTGCTGTGCTGCTGTTGAGGTGAATCAACTAGCGCCTTAGCCTTGAAATGGTTTGCTTAGCTGATACATTTGGTGTTAAATTAAATCACTCTTTCTCCTCCCTCCGTCTTCTTCCTCCCTCCATCTTTGTCCTCTATCCCTTGCTCCATCGCTAGTTGGCTATGAAGCACCAGAAGGAGATGGAGACGCTGGAGAAGTCTCAGAAAGAAGAGCTAGAGAAACTGGACAAGTTCAATGAGCAGGTAGCTAACCGCTGATCAAGGATCAGATTACCACACAAACCATAGTTGTATTGTTTGTCATCATTTTTCACAGCAAGTACATGTATGTCACATGTATGTTCTTTCTCATCCTTATGATTTGCTTGTTTTTGCACCACAGCGTTTGAAATCACATCATGCCAATAAACAGTGTCAAGGTAGGCGCTTCCATCCAAGACTTTGTGTTATGAAACCACATGGTAACCTTTTAATATGCAGCACTCAGGGTGTCAGCAGTCAGTCCTGTCTACATGAGTCATTGATCATTATGATGAGTCATGGCAGTATTACAAGGACCCAGGAGACCCTCTACTGCTGTTTCACTGAGAGTCTTCCTGACACCTGGATATCATGTGACAGTATGCTGCAACACTGGGACAGGACGGAGGAGTTAGTTTGGGCTGGCATAGTTTAGGTAGTTGTACTGTTACTGTAGTTTAAATCAATAAATGGCTGTACTGATGCAGTAGAATTATGTCTCTGGTAGAAGTGTGTGTGGATTCTTGCGTAGGGAGGTGTGTGTGTGTGCACGGTTTGTGTAACAGTGTGGTTGTTGGTTCCCTCTAGGCCAAAGACATCCAGCAGATGGTGAAGCTGGAGGAGGAGATGGACCGCAGACCAGCCACAGTGGTTTAACCACTCCCACCAACTGAGACACACACACATATACAATGCCCAGACCAGCCACATTGGTTTAACCACTTCCACCAACCGAGACAGACACACACACTCTGCCCAGACCAGCCACAGTGGTCTGAACACCCCCACCAACACCTAAGACACACACAAACACCCACACAGGCACCGAATGCTCCCTCAAACAACTGACGCAGAGACCCAGAAACACTCACACATCTCACTACACACACCCCCTTGATTCCCCGTTTCATTCCCTCACCCTGCAATATTGTCATAGCTCATATCCTCTATCCCTCTAAATCTCCCTCAGCAATGAACCACATCCACACACAGTCAGTCCCCCCCTCCAACTCCCCTGTGCTGTGGAGCCATTGGTGCAGACCGGTGATTGACAGTAAGATGAGCGAATGCTGTTGGAAGGTGGGTGGGACATCCAAAACATTGAGAGACACATCCCACCTTCACCGTTCCATCTCTCCACCACTCTACTACACCCGGACCTGCTTTTTATAAACCTCCATCCATCTTTTTAATCTGTTTTTAATGGAAGCAATGTTTGCAGATATCAATAGTCACTGTAAACATACACAAAGACACTGATACGCATACATACAATCGTTATCACGTCTGTTCCTTCGGTTGTCATGACGGCTTAAGTCATGTTCTCTGTTCAAACTCTTGTAATACTTTTATTTTTTTATTTTTAATGGTACCAGGTATCAATAACAGGACCAGAATATGGAGGGGGAAAATACAGATGTATTAGTTATACATTTTATGTCAGCACAAAATATGTAAATTATGCTGTATGCTACACAAGAGTTGAAGTAATGTCCTGAGCACTTTATATGTGGTAGGCATAACGTGGTTGGCTATCATAACCCAAGTGATAGATTTCTCTGTTTTGATATGAATGTAAACTGAAAAAGGACAAAACGTCGGATGAGCGCTGTTCGGAGAAAACTAAGCCCAACGTCAGGTAGTCCTAAACACTGCAGCTTGTCCTTCACGCATAGTTTTGTTTTATCAAGGGATATCTACGAATTTTTCTCAACTAAAAAAAAATACAAAGGCTAAACCAGAGACTGATTTTGATTCTTTCACACCGACAGAAGTGTATATAGGAAGTGTGGATGTGTAGACCAGTGTTCTTTCACTGGCCTGTCTTGTATGACACCGTGTTAGCTTCAGAAATAACCAGTTAATGTATTCTATGTGTCAAATGGCATAAAGAGGACAATCATTTTTATTACATTTTTTATTTTACCTTCATTTTGACATGGAGATATATATTTATATACATATACAGTGCATTCGGAAAGTATTCAGACCCCTTCCCTTTTTCCCATTTTGTTACTTTACAGCCTTATTCTAAAATGGATTAAATAAAAAATGACATAGCAAAAAAAAAATATATATATATTTTATGTAATAAATTTTTTTATGAAATACCTTGTTTACATAAGTATTCAGACCCTTTGCTATGACACTTGAAATTGATCTCAGGTGCATCTTGTTTCCATTGATCATCCTTGAGATGTTTCTACAACTTGATTGGCGTCCACCTGTGGTAAATTCAATTGATTGGACATGATGTGGAAAGGCACACACCTGTCTATATAAGGTCCCACAGTTGACAGGGAATGTCAGAGTGAAAACCAAGCCATGAGGTTCAAGGAATTGTCCGTAGAGCTCCAAGACAGGATTGTGTCGAGGAACAGATCTGGGGAAGGGTACCAAAACATGGTACCCAGCATTGAAGGTCCCCACAGTGGCCTCACAGTGGCCTCCATCATTCTTAAATGGAAGAAGTTTGGAACCACCAAGACTCTTCCTAGAGCTGGTCAGGGAGGTGACCAAGAACCCGATGGTCACTCTGACAGAGCTCTAGAGTTCCTTTGTGGAGATAGGAGAACCTTCCAGAAGGACAACCATGTATGCAACACTCCACCAATCAGGCCTTTATGGTAGAGTTTCCAGGCGGAAGCCACTCCTCAGTAAAAGGCACATGACAGCCCACTTGGAGTTTGCCAAAAGGCACCTAAAGGACTCTCAGACCATGAGAAGCAAGATTCTCTGGTCTGATGAAACCAAGATTGAACTCTTTGGCCTGAATGCCAAGCGTCACCACTGTAGAAAACCTGGCGCCATCCCTACTGTGAAGCATGGTGGTGGCAGCATCATGCTGTGGGGATGTTTTTCAGCGGCAGAGACTGGGAGACTAGTCAGGATCGAGGGAAAGATGAACGGAGCAAAGTAAAGAGAGATTCTTGATGAAAACATGCTCCAGAGCACACAGGACCTCAGGCTGGGGTAAAGGTTCACCTTCCAACAGGACAACAACCCTAAGCACACAGCCAAGACAACGCAGGAGTGGCTACGGGACAAGTCTCTGAATGTCCTTGAGTGGCCCAGCCAGAGCCCGGACTTGAACCCGATCGAACATCTCTGGAGAGACCTGAAAATAGCTGTGCAGCGATGCTCCCCATCCAACCTGACAGAGCTTGAGAGGATCTTCAGAGAAGAATGGGAGAAACTCCCCAAATACAGGTGTGCCAAGCTTGTAGCATCATACCCAAGAAGCCTCGAGGCTGTAATCGCTGCCCGAAAGTGATTCAACAAAGTACTGAGTAAAGGGTCTGAATACTTTTTCTTTTGAATACATTTGCAAAAAAATAAAATGTTTTTGCTTTGTCATTATGGGGTATTGTGTGTAGATTGATGAGGGGGAAAACAATTTTATCAATTTTATAATAGGGCTGTAACGTAACAAAATGTGGAAAAGTCAAGGGGTCTGAATACTTTCCAAATGCACTGTATATACACTACAAGTCAAAAGTTTGGACACAGCTACTCATTCCAGAGTTAATCTTTATTTTCCACAATCACCTGACCTCAACCCAATTGAGATGGTTTGGGATGAGTCGGACCGCAGAGTGAAGGAAAAGCAGCCAACAAGTGCTCAGCATATGTGGGAACTCCTTCAAGACTTTTGGAAAAGCATTCCAGGTGAAGCTGGTTGAGAGAATGCCAAGAGTGTGCAGAGCTGTCAAGGCAAAGGGTGGCTATTTGAAGAATCTCAAATATATATTTTTTTAGATTTGTTTAACACTTTATTGGTTACTACATGATCATTTGTTTTATTTCATAGTTTTGATGTCTTCACTATTATTCTACAATGTAGAAAATAGTAAAAATAAAGAAAAACCCTTGAATGAGTAGGTGTGTCCAAACTTTTGACTGGTACTGTGTATATATATATAGTCATCTTGTTCATAAACTCTAATGCAAATCAATTTTCAACAATACATACAGTACAATGAGTTTTCATACAGATGTAGAATCTTAATGTGAGCCAGTTTGCTACAGCAGTTAAATAATCCTGCAGCAACAGAACATGTGGATTATAATTAATGGTTATTTTTGTAGGAATTTACCATTTTTTTCGTAAGGGAAAATCAAGTCTGAAATTTCAAAGTGGAAATTACAAACTTCAGAAGCTTTTTAAAACTTAAAATACACTACACGTTTTACATTTCCTGCATTGCACGAAATGTCTCCTGCAACAGGGTGATCAAATTAAGATCCTACATCTGTAGACCCTTGAGTACTAGTTTGTTGTTGTTGTTTCTGGATTTTAGAGACAGCAGGGATAGATATACCAGGGGTTGATAGCTCTCGGTCTCGGCTATGATGACGCAGTGGAATTAGATTAAATTGCCCCTAACCTCTGGTCTGGGGTCAGATAGAATTTTATCCCATTTATGGTCAAGGTTAGATTTGGGGGTAGTGTAATCTGATTTTAGATCTGTGGTTATGGGTAGTTTAACTTCTACCTGCAATGAAAGTGAAGCAGCATGACGTCATACTTCCGGGGTCAGTCCCCTAATCCTTTGAATGGGCTTTACGATTATATCATCAAATTCAGGAAAACGCAGTC
Source organism: Salvelinus alpinus (assembly GCF_045679555.1). Taxonomy (NCBI): domain Eukaryota; kingdom Metazoa; phylum Chordata; class Actinopteri; order Salmoniformes; family Salmonidae; genus Salvelinus; species Salvelinus alpinus. Next base: position 20,418,279 of record NC_092093.1, on the reverse strand, counting down.
ATTTAAGATATATATCAAAATGTTGTCTTGTTTTTGGATGAATTTACTTCTGCCAGATCCCTTTTATGAAGTTTTCGCACTGAAGACCATTGCGCTACGTATTTGCCCATTGAAGACCATTGCGCTACGTATTTGCCAATTGAAAATAATCCAAGAGCTTTCAAGAATTCTAAAACTACAATGCTACTTGCCGCGACACTTTCATAGCGTATGACTATGGAACGCCGTTTGGGTCTTTGCGTATAAAAAAATATACAAGTCAAATAACACAGTTTAATTGTATAATGTTGTGCTGGAACGCAACTTCTGGGGTAGTTAGCTGGCTTTAGCTTGGTACTTGAAATGCTCCCATCCGGACTAGTATTGTTTAGGGACAAACGTGCAACACTGTTCTCCAATCATTTTACATACACCTCCCTGGTTGGCCAGAATCATGTCCAGTTCTAGTCTATTTTGTCTACTGGTTTGAGAGGTAGCATCCAATCGTTCAGCCATCCCGTAAGTACTGTGTGGGTGTAGTTAACAAATCATTGTTGCTTATAGTAGATATAATTGATTCAGGCATTCTGCTTAGCATCAACAATAGCTGGGCCAAAAATTGGCAATAAATGCCACAGGCCATCATTCCTGTTTGATGTCTGGTATTCGTGGGGGACCCCTATTGGGACCCCAACAGGTTGGTGTGCATGTTATCTGTACCCTCGGACCTAGGAGCGTCATGGTTCTGCCGTCTCCTGGGTTGGTACCGAGTCTCTGTGTCATGTGCAGCTCCCAGAAGTTGGTTAGCTGTAACCTCAATAATAGGCAATGGTGTTATCAGACTGGCCAAAGCACATGTGCAACGACAATATCCTTTCAAAATGGGGTCAATTGCCTGGCAGGTCCCCACATCCACCATACATCAGCAACACCTCTAGTTAATAGTGGCATTAGTGATGCAGGTAGTAGTAGGGAGCCTCCCATAGTCTATACCCCTACCTGTACTAGTGATACAGCTGTAATATCCCCCATATGCCTTAACTCCCCACGGTACCTTCTGGGGAGGGACTTCTGTGAACACAAGACTCAGAGTTTTACACAGGGTTGAATTTGGCTTAAACTTTCCAATATACACATCCAACCTTCCCCATTACTTAGGGCAAATGGGTGAGCAGCCAGAATAGGTCTGGCATGTCCACATACGACACAGTCCTTTCTATTTATTGTTTTGTAGGCCAACCACATATTCTCCCTTTCCTCATATTCAGTTTCAGTCCCCAATTGGTCACTATCTGAGATGTCTTTTACATTTATTACCTGTCCCAGATTGGAGAGCTTAGGTGGTGGTGTGGGACTTGGTCTTGAAGTGGTGGAGGAGGCCGGCTGAATCCCTGGTCCGTTGGAACTGGTGGTGGTTCTGGCAGTACTGTGATGGTAACATCCCCATCGTATCCTAAACAGACAGCTCAGGACCACAAGCAGTCCTGTAAAGCCCCATCCTCTCCCAGAGAACACATCATCAGCTAGAGATCAAGCAACACTTTCACTTCTATGAACGTACACAGTGAGGAAAGGTCGGGGTCAGGGAATTCTTCATTAAGGAGTTGACCCCTGAGCTTTATTAGCAACAGTTCTTCTCCTTAACTCTGTGATCATTCGGCAGTGTCAGTGTGTCTCACCCTCCAAGTGCGATATGCCCCCAGGTCGAGTGAATCACCTTCTCCTTTAATTCATCTGTAATGCATAAAATCTTGGACATACAGGTTTGGTTAACAAACAGTTTCTCATTTGTTCTATCTGATTATATATTTAACTTCTATGCCTATTTTTTAGCTAGAATTATTATTATTATTTATTTTTTAATTATTTTTTTTATTTTTTATAATTAGTTTATTATCCAATAGGCCCCATCCTATCCTAGACCACAATGTACCCATCCCCCTCTTGATACCTGGCTCTAGCCAGGTAACAACCTTACCTATTCTAAATAATGACTTAGGTAAGAATAGTAAAATATTCTTATGTTCTACATTATCATGTAGGAGCGCCCCTTTCATTTTCCACATGTCCAATTCTCCCTGTTGTCTCCATTCAGTAACTGTTATCTACCCATTCTGTTATCCATGTCCTGGCGCCCCTTCCGAAACTCCCCTCTCTGCTCTCAAACCTTCAAGGTCTCAGCAGTGTAGGGAGGGCCTGTCTGTCTGCCCTTTCCCTTATCTGTCTGTAACAACTGTTTTGTTTCCAAATTTTAACTAAATGTCTCACTGTTTGGCTTCATCTAAACTCATGGATTTTTAGAAAAACATGTCTATGGTGGCAATTTCTAGAGTCCTTACATATTAATTTACCTCAAAACCAGTATACCAAATGACCACAAATGCATTATCTACATGACCCTCCCCCGAAGCTGATCAGACTTCAAGAGACAGCCATGATGCAGGTCAAAGGTTACAACACCCCCTTACATTCGTGTTCCATACCATGTCTAGACCTATTAAAGAACCCCTTATCTTTAAAAATTAAACATTTCCTTGTCTAATTAAAACTCAGAAAATAAAACTCTGAATATTCCATATATGAGTGTGCCCCTTTAAGATACCTTGTCTCTGGGAACATGTAAATCCCCTTAACCCAAACGTTTACTACAAACAAAACATAATTACATAGTTATACCTGTCACAAGAATTTAAAACATGGCCAAGAGGATTTAAAACATGGCCAAGAGGATTAAGTCCTCACCACATTAAAGCTCAGGCTTGGACTTAGGTACCGAGCGGCGACCAGTTAAAAAATAGTTATTAACCTGACCCGGATTTGCCAATTCAGCACGAGCTCCCGAATGATCAAGCTCAGTTTAATTCCGATGCTACCTAGAAGGGTGTCCGAGGCGTGTACGAGGTTGCCAACAACTCACATCTTCAACTTACACTAACTTCTAGTCCCGGACACTGATACAAACTTGAACAGACACTTCAATCTTATGGATACTCCTAGTTCTAGCAACTAGCCCCATTTCTAAGATGTGTCATTACTTCTCACTTATCTTACGGATACTCCTAGTTGCAACTAGCCCCGTTTCTAAGATATATCTCACACTTTATCTTATGGATACTCCTAGCTGATCAACATATCAGCTAGCCCCATTTCTAAGATATTTCAGAATTACATAGTTATACCTGTCACAAGAATTTAAAACATGGCCAAGAGGATTAAGTCCTCACCACATTAAACCTCAGGCTTGGACTTAGGTACCGAGCGGCGACCAGTTAAAAAATAGTTATTAACCTGACCCGGATTTGCCAATTCAGCACGAGCTCCCGAATGATCAAGCTCAGTTTAATTCCGATGCTACCTAGAAGGGTGTCCGAGGCGTGTACGAGGTTGCCAACAACTTACATCTTCAACTTACACTAACTTCTAGTCCCGGACACTGATACAAACTTGAACAGACACTTCAATCTTATGGATACTCCTAGTTCTAGCAACTAGCCCCATTTCTAAGATGTGTCATTACTTCTCACTTATCTTACGGATACTCCTAGTTGCAACTAGCCCCGTTTCTAAGATATATCTCACACTTTATCTTATGGATACTCCTAGCTGATCAACATATCAGCTAGCCCCATTTCTAAGATATTTCAGAATTACATAGTTATACCTGTCACAAGAATTTAAAACATGGCCAAGAGGATTAAGTCCTCACCACATTAAACCTCAGGCTTGGACTTAGGTACCGAGCGGCGACCAGTTAAAAAATAGTTATTAACCTGACCCGGATTTGCCAATTCAGCACGAGCTCCCGAATGATCAAGCTCAGTTTAATTCCGATGCTACCTAAAAGGGTGTCCGAGGCGTGTACGAGGTTGCCAACAACTTACATCTTCAACTTACACTAACTTCTAGTCCCGGACACTGATACAAACTTGAACAGACACTTCAATCTTATGGATACTCCTAGTTCTAGCAACTAGCCCCATTTCTAAGATGTGTCATTACTTCTCACTTATCTTACGGATACTCCTAGTTGCAACTAGCCCCGTTTCTAAGATATATCTCACACTTTATCTTATGGATACTCCTAGCTGATCAACATATCAGCTAGCCCCATTTCTAAGATATTTCAGAATAAATGGCAGATATCTTTACACAAGTGCCTTCACATGTAACACAAGTAATTTTAACAGAAATTCATACTCACACTCAGTTACTGATCTTAAATTTGGATATGTCTATAATACAATATGCAGATTTTTGATTTAACAGGCTCTGCTTACCTTTGTTTAGTCGACTTTTAGATCAGGTTCCTGAGGTGAGATGAATCCCCGGCAGCTCCTTTTCAGGTCACCCGTCTCTCTGGATTTGTCTCCAACTTCTCTCTCTCTTCTCATCAACCTCCTATGGACCGAATTCAGGTTCTTAGAAAACCATCCTCTGCTACCAATTTGTTGATGATACATTTACTAGAAGAGTGAGACCAAGTTGAGATGCTGGACCAGGTGGATAAGGTATGATATAAGGCAGTTTATTAAAGTGTAAAGATATCTGAAATAGCGTGCACGGACCCTTTCATCAAGCTCAAATGGAACTCTCTGAAAGAAGCCCAGATAACAGAGTGCATAGACATTTTATACAAAGATAGAAAGTAGGTTGAGTCTGGAAGTTCTTGTCCTCTGGTTGGTCCTGATGAGTTGGGCGAGGTCCCCTTCAGGCTAGTATCACTGTCTCATTGGCTCTGAGTAGATTTCTTTGTCTTCAGAAATGTTCAGCTAAAACAGGAGATTAGGTGTGTGCGTAGATGTTCCTATTTTGACATTTCTGTGTGTCTCTGTAAAATGTTCAGACTGAAGAGGAGTTTTTGTGTGTGCGTAGATGTTCCTGTCTTATCTGTGTTTATGAAAGGTTTACGTCAGCCCTCTGTCCTTGGGTATGTGTGTGTCTCAGTTTCTCGTGATATGCAGTACCAGGCACCCCTTTTCTTATCAGTCTTTATGAAAAGGCCTGTGTCAGCCATCTGTCTCTGGGTGTGTGTGGGTCTCCGTATCTGCTTTTGAGTTTGTGAGAAACCCTGTTTGGAAAGAAGTTAGTTATAACAATGTAATAGCAAATATGCTTGTGTTATAATAAATGATATTTATTACACTAGCTAGCACCAATACAACCAGCCTGGAAACAATGACCAGTAGAAACTGCAGTCATTTTCCTTATTCTTATAAATGATTTCGGAATCCGTGTGAGTAAGTATTAGCTAGGTAGCCACTTGTTGTTCGCCTATTGAAATTGAACTTCAGTTCATGAAAAGAAATAGCTAGCCAGCTACTAAACCCTGTTTCCCAAAGCTAACGGTATAAGCAGCCAGCTAGCTTCATTAGGCTCGACGGTACCGGGTTATATGTTGTGAAACTACAATAAGGATTAGGCACAATATTTTTTTTATTTGCGGTTTGCCTTCAAAATAAAAGTACCTCTTTGAACGTGATGCAGAATGTTACAATGGGTGGAATCATGCCATATTTAGACTAGATAATGTTAATAAACAAGGTTGGAATGTGAAGCAATGAAATGGGGTATATGTCTACTCTGTGACACCCACAGAACACTACTGTGAAGAGTTTATGAAAATATTAGCATTGTAGCTCGGGACTGTGACTGTGAAATCACCTCCCCAGTCAGCCCATTGTGTGTATTGACATTCATATTGCATTGTACAGCTTTACCTGCGGATTGGGGCTCAATGAGGTATCAGTCTACTCAATGCCCAAGATATTTTTTCCCAACGACCTCCTCAGAGTTATCAGACTCAAACATCCACACATTATTGTTTTTCTTCTGGAATAGTGTCCAATACACATAGGTTGACAATAAATGTGGCTCAATTCACAGTTGTTTCAGAGTCCCGCTCTTTTGTTGATTTTATATAACATTCCAACCTCGTTTAGCATGATCTATTCAATTATGACATAATTCTACTATTTGTATTAATTTGCATCACTGTCAATTACATACTTTTATTTGAAGGCTGACAGCAAAGTCCACTATTGTGGCTAATCCTTATTGTTTCTAGCTTCACATAGATGGGTCCGACCATTAATTAAGTAGCTAGCTAACTATATAGCTACTGAAACAGATTATGTCGTTTTGCTATGTTTTGGGGGAAGAGCATTGTTTGCATCCATTTTTTATGACCAGCACTGTAGCGAGACAAGTTTACCAGCATCATAGCATACGTATCATGAATCGTGTTGACATATGAAATACGAGTGATAGTGTTATCAATGTATGAACGCGTTAAATTATAATATGACGTGCAGTCATATTCAGGTCCTGATTGGTCAACAAGCTTATTTGACACGTCAAATAGTGTTATTTGATGTGTATCTATTTTGACACGCAAAGATCCAAACGGCGTTCCATATATTACGGTGTTGGACAGGTGAACGTTTTAGTTAGAGAGATGTATTGTGGGTTGTTGTTATAAAGAAATCATGGGTACTGTAGTTTGTGTGCACATAGTATAAACTGACAGACAACTGTGTGGTCAGGTGTTCATACTACATGGCATTGCACTCACAAAGATCGACCAAAACAGAAAATACATACACCCTAAGTGACAGCAACCGCTTCTTTTAAACTTTTTTCTGCTGTTGAATTCGGCTGTTGTTCACCCAAATGGTCTGCAGAGAATATTATATATATTGGAATGTATGTAGGTAATAACCAAAATGTGTTCACTGGTGACCCTGGTCAATCAAGGGCTGGGGAATACAATTGGGTTCAACCACTGGGTTCCTTTCTTACTGTTTCTTTCTTCTTTTCTGTTTCAAATCCTCTTTCTCGCACTCTCTCTCTCTCTCTCTCTAGCACCTCACACTATAAACAAATTAATGCACTCACCACATATCTAGTGCAGAATTTCAAGTTTAAAAAAAAAAAAAGTGCTTTTAAATTGTATTTCATTGCTTTCAAATGGGCCTCTCAATGTCTGCTAGGACATTTAAATTATTTTACAAATTATAAATCCCAAAATAAGGGGTTATTTATATAAAGGTATATAAATAAATATACAAATAATATATATATATTAAATATAGTGTGTAGTTTAAGACTATATTGTGTTTGTTAGAGCTTTTGCACTAGTTGAATGTTTCTGTTATGTGTGACTATGTAACTTTTGCTCTCTAGTTTGTTGACAAAGCAGATTATTTTTGCAGAATAATTTCGCTTTTGATTTCCTTTTCGATTTGTATATCCTCTTTTTTGCTTGTCAACGTACAGATCATCATGTTAGTGTTTTTGTATTTATATTGTACTGTCGAGCTTCTAGCAATGAAAATACTGTTGTTGCCCTGCTCCTTTAATACTGTTTTCTAGTATGTGTACCAATAAACTATCCAGGTGTAAAATGGAACCTGTACTCCTGGCTCTTTATTTGCTAGCCTATGGGGACACCTTAAAGGTGCAGTCTGTTGGTTGTTTATTTACAGTACATCTGAATAATGTTGTGTCAACCATTTTTTTTGGGGGGGGGGGGGTCTGTGCTAGTGTACTTGCCTGCACCGAACAAAGACAAAGATGAACAGGTAGAATATATCTACTTTTTTCCTTACTTTCTGGTGGTTTGAGTCAGGTTAATTGTGTTTGTTCTTCCTCTCGCGGCCACAAGCACCTTTCATTTTTGCCACCAAACTCTGTACAGGCCTTGAATTCAGACTAATTTACTAAAATGGACATGTATTTGCAGATTTCAGTCAACAGGTGGAGTGTTCGAAAGTATATGAACTCTGTTTCCTTTTTCACAGTGTGAAACTCCCAGGAATATCTCTGTGAATATAAACAGTGATATAATGTTGTAAAATGGTAAAACAAACAAAAAAATATCTTGGTTCTTGTTTTATGAAATGATGACAACTAAAGATGAATGGTCGTGTCATTGAAGGCTGAAAGGGGCTGGGGGGAAGCCCACGCGCCTTTCCCTTAAAGGCCCGATGCAGCCATTTATACAGTACACAGCTAATCATTCAAGGGTATTTCTTTATTTGTACTATTTTCTACATTGTAGAATAATAGTGAAGACATCGAAACTATGACAACACATATGGAATCACGTAGTAACCAAAAAAGTGTTAAACAAATCAACATTTTATATTTGAGATTATTAAAAGTAGCCACCCTTTGCATTGATGACTGCTTTGCACACTCTTGGCATTCTCTCAACCAACTGACACTGTCAGTGATTTATTTCAAATTCAAGGCACACTTAACCAGCATGGCTACCACAGCATTCTGTAGCTATACGCCATCCTATCTGGTTTGTGCTTAGTGGGACTATCATTTGTTTTTCAACAGGACAATGACCCAACACACCTCCAGGCTGTGTAAGGGCTATTTGACCAAGAAGGAGAGTGATGGAGCACTGCATCAGATGACCTGGCCTCCACAATCACCCGACCTCAACCCAATTGAGATGGTTTGGGATTAGTCGGACCGCAGAGTGAAGGAAAAGCAGCCAACAAGTGCTCAGCATATGTGGGAACTCCTTCAAGACTGTTGGAAAAGCATTCCAGGTGAAGCTGGTTGAGAGAATGCCAAGAGTGTGCAAAGCTGTCAACAAGGCAAAGGGTGGCTACTTTGAAGAATCTCAAATATAAAATATATTTTGATTTGTTTAACACTTTTTTGGTTACTACATGATTCTATATGTATTATTTCATAGTTTTGATGTCTTCAATGTAGAAAATAGTGAACAATAAAGAAAACCACTGGAATTAGTTGGCGTGTACAAACATGTGACTGGTGCTGTAGTTATCATTGTGAAATCCTTAGTGCTGTGATTAACTGACATTTCAGTTAATCATTTTTAAACAACTAATTGGCTGATGTCGGTTCAATTATTTGAATCCCATTTCATTACGTTTTTCTCTGTGAAGTCGAGTAGGTGTGTCCAAACTTTTGACTGGTACTGTATATCAATATCAAATCATTTCTGGGTAACAATTAAATAACTTACTGTAATAACAGATTTCCATTAAAATTAGCAAAAATAGCTTTTAGCAACAAAAAAAACTATTTCTCAAGCTAAAATGTTGTTGGACTGTCTGTGATTGGTCTGAGTGGGGAGAGGAAAACTGAAAACTAGTTGTTATTGGCAGAGAGGTTTAAAACTCACTTTGTTATTGCTCTGTTAACCTATTTACTGCAAGGTGATGTCACCATGGAAAGCTGAAACTCCCGCCCATGCAAACCTGCTTGTTAGAAGGTCCTTTGTAGATTGTATTTTCAACCACCAACTATGAGGAAATACAGTTGAAGTCGGAAGTTTACATACACCTTAGCCAAATACATTTAAAATCACCTTTTCACAATTCCTGACATTTAATCCTAGTAAAAATTCCCTGTGCAGTTGCAAACCGTAGTCTGGCTTTTTTATGGCGGTTTTGGAACAGTGGCTTCTTCCTTGCTGAGCGGCCTTTCAGGTTATGTTGATGTAGGACTCGTTTTACTGTGAATATAGATACTTTTGTACCTGTTTCCTCCAGCAGCTTCACAAGGTCCTATGCTGTTGGTCTGGGATTGATTTGCACTTTTCGCACCAAAGTACATTCATCTCTATGAGACAGAACGCATCTCCTTCCTGAGTGGTATGACAGCTGCGTGGGATCATGGTGTTTATACTTGCGTACTATTGTTTGTACAGATGAACGTGGTACCTTCGGGCGTTTGGAAATTGCTCCCAAGGATGAACCAGACTTGTGGAGGTCTAGAATTTTTTTTCTGAGGTCTTGGCTGATTTCTTTTGATTTCCCCATGATGTCAAGCAAAGAGGCACTGAGTTTGGAGGTAGGCCTTGGAAAACATCCACAGGTACACCTCCAATTGACTCAAATTATGTAATTTAGCCTATCAGAAGCTTCTAAAGCCATAATATAATTTTCTGGAATTTTCCAAGCTGTTTAAAGGCACAGTCAACTTAGTGTATGTGAACTTCTGACCCACTGGAATTGTGATACAGTGAAAATAAGTGAAATAATCTGTCTGTAAACAATTGTTGGAAAAATTACTTGTGTCATGCACAAAGTAGATGTCCTAACCGACTTGCCAAAACTATAGTTTGTTAACAAGAAATGTGTGAAGTGGTTGAAAAACGAGTTTTAATGACTCCAACCTAAGTGTATGTAGACTTCCGACTTCAACTGTAACACTGAAAAAAAGTCACACTTTTACAGTGTTAGTTTTATCATTTTTTGTACAATATGATACAGTACACAGTAAAAACTGAATTTCGACTGCAATGAACCCTGGCAGGCATGGGCTGTAGGCTACTGTTCTGTTCCAGTTGCAATAATCGCATTCAATAAGAGCTAAATTAATTCACAGTCCCCCAGACCCCTACACACAAACAGGCGGTGCAGCCTCTGAAGCACCTTATCACAATTAGGCTATTAGTGATTCCATTAGAAAACTGAAAAAGTATGATAATGATGTTAGCGTTGTCCTGGCAACTCCATGGCTTTTCGTGACTATAAAACAGCTTTGAGGGGCGGTATGTTTTTTTGCGGTGTGTATCAGGTTGGGAGAGAGGTTACACCAAACCTGCTCCTGAACAGATACTGCTTCGTGTCTAACATACATAAAACCGTTATTCTATCAATTAAGTCATCATGTTGAAACTTCCGGAGAAGTCCAGCAGCCAAACAGGCACCAGAATCCTCCTCGAGGCCATGTCGAACGATAAGGTCCACTTGGCGAGGTTCATTCTCGACGCACTGGATGGGAAAATCATCGACTCCAAAACGGAGGGCGCGCAGACCCCTCTCATCTCATCTGTTCTGCTACCCGAATGTCAGACCAGGTCCAAATTCATAGAGATGCTTCTCCATAAGGGCGCCAGCGTCAATTGTCAAGACGAGAGCGGCCGCACTGCGCTCAGTTACGCATGTGAAAAGGGTTACCTTGACGCGGTGAAGATTTTGGTTAGAAACAACGCAGATCCAGAGATGGTTGACGCGTGGGGGAACACTGCGCTGATGTACGCGGCAGTGGCTGGTCACTCACCGGTCGTTGCGTTCTTGGTGAGAGCCTTCAAGAGACTGGGGCTTCAAATAGACCGACAGAATAAAGTTGGTAACTCGGCAGTGGAGGTAGCAAAGTTTCTCGGCCACACAGACTGTTTTTATGCGCTAACCAGTAACTCAAAGAAAACCCGTGAAAATGACATTGGAGGTCAGAAAGATGGTCATTCCCACGTCAGCTCGGATTGTAACATAAATGAGGAGAAGTTGGAGAGAAAGTTATTGGATCCCATTAAGACACCAGACGTTCTCCAGGTGTGTCCCCAAAGTGACAGCTTGACCGCAGTGGACGGGACATGGCTCCCGAGGCGTTCGGGTCGCAGAAGAAATTCTTTGATCTTAAAGAGTCGATTACAGTCAATGGATTCCATTGAGGAGTTTGAGAGAGAGATTGACATCCCCACATTCCCACAGGAGCTGGTTTTCTCGGGTGTCCTCACCCCCAAACCCCCTCCTCGATCTAACAACCTCCAGACCTGCCCAAAACTGAAAACAATCTGTGTCATCACCAAACCTGGGGAAAAGTTCACCAGCTCTGACAATCACCTGCCTCCTCTTACCAGAGGATCTGAGCATCTCAATCACATGTCGGTTCTCTATTCGCCTCGGCCGGCCAAAAACAACCTCAAAACCACAAAAAGCTGCGTGTCAATATCTGCGCCAATATCCTCTTCGTCCTCTCGTCTTGGTATCCTACTAACTCCTATCACAGGCAACAAAGGCAAAGACGAATGGGATAATGTCAAACTGAAAACAGGACCTGACTTTAGTGTGAGGAGATTTGACGACAGCTACTACCAGAAAAGGTGCAGTTTGCCCACAAGCATCCTCAGTCCTGCACCTCCTGACCGTTCGAAAATGCCTTTACACAAAACCAAAACTATGTTTAGAAACGTTTCAACGACGGCCAACACAGAAATTCCAGATTTTACACCACCTGTTACCAGCTCCTCAACGACGTTCACGGTATTGGGCAACAAACTGTTTCGGAGGTTTACATTCCCCGCGTTTAAACAGAGCGGGAAGGAGGAACAGGGGGGCGCGTGTGGAGGAGATCCCGCCTCAGGTTCACCGCGAGGAATGCCGCGTTCAGAGACGTTCCCGCTGAGCACAAGACACCCGCAGGTGGGTAGTAAGCCCAGCATAGACAGTATCAGTGCAGTGAAATGCGAGTTTGACTTCAATTTTAAAACGGCCCATTCTTCTTAAACAGTATTTCTCTGAGGATCATGCATAATTGGCAAATGTCATTTTGGAGAGCTGCAGTGTGTGAAGGCTTTTCCCCCCACTTCTTTTATTCCAGCACTACTAACACATTTTATTGAACTTGCCTAATTGTGATTCTAGATTGAGGACTATAGGAGATTAGTTGAATCAGGTGTGTTAGTTCTGCCTTGGGCTGGAACAAATACCTGTACACACTAGTGTTGAGGAAAGGGCGGGACAAACGCAAAGGCATATCCACGGGGAAGCCTCATGCAGCACAAATAGGATGATGTACATTTACTTTGAATAACAAACGTCATCACTTTCATAGCTATTCATATTGGTTGTGAAATATCAATACTATACATGTCATTTGTTTAAATTGTTTTCATGGATTGCATTTCTATTTCAGTTACATTCTTGAATTGTGAAATATTAAGATGAATTAATAAATCATCGTTGGTATTTCTAAATGGCAAGTGTTTGTGTTCTTTGGAGGAGGAAGGCGTGTGTGTGTTTCCTCAATGTCAAGCTTCTTGGTAAGTTATGAAACCTTCACATAACCTTGACGTTAGAATACTGGGTCATTCTGGAAAGTCTACAGAGAAAGCTATCACATTTACACTGCGTTATAGTTCTTTCATGTATTATTTATTGCCTGTGTTTGTGGAAGCAATGTGAAGGAGGGGGGGGGGGGCAATGTCCGCTATTGCCAAATTACAAGAGATACAACATCATCTGACACATCACACATATTCATTCGTGCCGTGTGTTTATTAACGTTTACAATCATTAGAATCATAGACACACAAAAGTCAAGGGTGTGTATTTAAGCTGTAGTATGCACAATGTCTATGACAAAGGTGTGAGAGAGCGGACACTCGCACACACGCACTGCCCGGTGTTCTCAAGACTGAGTTCACACTCCGTTGTGTGTGGATGAGAGCACGTCGCCAGACTGCAATCCACGCACACACGCACCACAGAAACTGCAACCTGCCCAGAAGCAGAGAGGAGGGGTTAGCACACACCTCAGCTGCAATCACAGAGATGGAAACAGCAGCAGTGCGGGACTGACTAGCTGTGGTTGCTGCTGCAAAGCTTTTTGAAGGAAACTAACTTCCGGAGAGAAACTTAGTGTCTGCAGTGTCTTAGTATGTGCAGTGTCTTAGTATGTGCAGTGTCTTAGTATGTGCAGGGGAAACTCTGCTTCGCCGCCGGTGACGCTCACCAAAAGCTCTCTCATCGTCTGAATTTAGAGAGAGGAGAGAGTCTTAAGCTGTACAATGCGTTCAGATAGCAGTTAACGAAACAACCGTGACATTTTAATACGCAGCAAACCAGATGCTAACTCTCACATTCACCTGGAGATTTGCTGCATTCGCGATGATCGTGACTACGAGACACTGAGCAGCGGTATCCCTCCTCTCTCTCTTTCTCCTTACCGCTCTCTCTTTTGTCTTTTTCTCTCTCTCGCTCTCTTCGCGGGTTCACTACAAGACTACCAGCCATTTAGCCATTTCAGCAGTGCAATGGAGCAGCTCAGATTCAGCACCTTGGACAGCGCTAGAGTTCTACTGTGTTTGTTCGGTAAGCTGTGTGTGTGTGTGTGTGTGTGTGTGTGTGTGTGTGTGTGTGTGTGTGTGTGTGTGTGTGTGTGTGTGTGTGTGTGTGGCATACGATATTTTGGTCGTGACTGCACGCTGCAACCTGCGTGTCCCTTTGTCTTTGTGTGTGTGTGTTGCATACGATATTTCGGTCGTGACTGCACACTGCAGCCTGCGTGTCTTTCTGTCTTTGTGTGCGTGCGTGTGTGTGAGTGTGCGCGCGCGTATCTCTGTGTGTGTGTGTGAGGGAGAGACAGATAGAGAGAGAGAGAAATTCCTGTTGAGTTTGTGGGTAGAGGCACAGCCACCTGTTTTGACCCCAGTGCGGCGAAAAGCACTTTATGAGAAAAAGAGTCAAGTGCTTGTCATTATTAGAGCATTAGACTCACCGGTATGGGCGTCCCTATGTGCTGCCCATGTCACTAAGGCATGCAGGGGACGAGTAACTCACTGACTTGAGATCGAAGAGGTATCTTACAACCGTGTCATGTAGCTGTGTATTGTTTTACATCTGAGTGGGCAAATATACTCAAGAGAAGATTCGCTAAATGATCGGCCCGTTTTCTTTTGGGAGAAGATAAGTTCCTTTGAGCCTAATCTTGAGTTTTTGGGCACACTGGATTTGCTGATCATGCATGTTTGCATGTCAAGCACTGATTATTCAGTCTGCAACATCATTGACAGTAAAACACATTCTTTCCAACCATCATTGACTGAAAATAAAGTAGTTCATTATTCTATTTTCTACAGATTCTATTTTATTCTGTTCCATCTGCTGATCTCACATGTTTTAATTTAAACCTCTTAAGGATCGGACCCTTTTTTTTTTTTAAATTTCGCATAAAATTACACCCAAATCTAACTGCCTGTAGCTCAGAACCTGAAGCAAGGATATGCATATTCTTGATACCATTTGAAAGGGAACACTTTGAAGTTTGTGGAAATGTGAAATGAATGTAGGAGGATATAACACATTAGATCTGGTTAAAGATAATACAAAGGGGGGAAAAAAACGTTTTTTTGTGTTTTTTTTGTACCATCATCTTTGAAGTGCAAGAGAAAGGCCCTAATGTATTATTCCAGCTCAGTCGCAATTTATATTTTGGACACTAGATGGCAGCAGTGTGTGTGCAAAGTTTTAGACTCATCCAATGAACCATTGCATTTCTGTTCAATATGTTGTATCAAGACTGCCCAAATGTGTCTAATTGGTTTATTAATCACTTTTCAAGTTCATAACTGTGCACTCTCCTCAAACAATAGCATGGTATTATTTCACTGTAATAGCTACTGTAAATTGGACAGTGCAGTTAGGTTAACAAGAATTTAATATTTCTGACAATATCAGATATGTCCATGTCCTGGGAAATATTCTTGTTACTTACAACCTCATGCTAATCGCATTAGCCTACGTTAGCTCAACCGTCCGTGGGGGACCCACCAATCATGTAGAAGTTTTGAAGCATATTCATTGGAATATAGTTGGCGCTAGAAAACATATAAACTGTTATTGATTTGCCACTCTATTCCCACTGTACTCTACACTGCTGACATGACTCTATATCTCCCTGTGTTCAGCGATCCTGGTCCGGTTTACGGTCACGGCCGAGCAGGAGGGAGAGAACCTCTCCGGTCTGTCCACCAACCCGGATAAAGACATATTCGTGGTCCGAGAGAACGGGACCACCTGCCTCATGGTCGAGTTCGCTGTCCGCTTCACGGTCCCCTTCGATGTCCTCGCGCTCAACGGGATAGATGTAAGACACGACTCCGATATTTGATGGCTCAGCATATTTGTAGAATGTTACTTTTACTTTGAATGTACACTGTTCAAGTCAAGATTGCATATACAACTGGGTAGATAATAAAGTTAGAATAGCCCTACATTTTGAGACACTTTACCCTCCGGACCTAGCCTACTGATGGGAATGTGTAGGTGGACAGAACCTGTCAGACTTCGTCTGTCTATCAACTTGAACTGACAGTGACATACTGTCCCATTTCTGTATGTAACAATTTGCTCTCATTCAGACACACGGACCCCCATGCCACGGTATTACGCACTGGGGGCTGTGCGTAAAATGATGTGCAGATCTTTTGGAAACACTGTACTGGGCTGTAGCAACAGCGTACCAGTGTGAAACAATTCATAGAAGAAAGAGTAGTCTACTGAGAATAAAACAAATGTCTGATCGACACAATGAATCATACACTACTGAATGATCTGTTCTGTTCTTTGCAGCTTATCACGGAGAATGCGTATCTGGCTCTGCCTCGCGGGGCAGACATAGAGGGGAAATGCGGAAGCCAGGACGCCCATATACACATCTCGTGGAATGATAACGCCTACACACTCCGCATCTACTTCGTCAAGGTTTGTCCCCTACTATGAAATAGTCAGTGGGCAAGCGGAGGCGATTTACAATTACCCCAAATCCTTAAGTGCATTTACCCCCTGTGGTTTTCTTGTAAAAATCTGTTTGGGTAACATCGCCTACACATAACAGCCAGGCATAATGTTCTGCTGCTGGTGACGATATGGTAAAAAAATAATATTGGAAAGCAGGGAATGACCGTGTGTGTGTGTGTGTGTGTGTGTGTGTGTGTGTGTGTGTGTGTGTGTTGCAGGAAACCAGTGGCAAGGGACATGTGTGGAAGATTAGCAAGGTGCAGTTCGTTTATGACACCTCGGAGAAAACGCATTTCCTCAACTCATACAACCGTGAGTAGCAATTGTAACCCACTCAGCAATTTCTATGTTTGTTTTGCGATATGATTTCATTGAAACAATTATTTCACATTTGTACTAAGCTGATACAATAAAGAAAGACAATTCACATTGTCCTTTGGATATTTCCAAATTTCATTTTATATTTTTTAAATTTTCTTTCTACAAAACATTATTATTATTATTATTATTATGATGTTCCTTCTTAATATTTCTTTGGTCACATCTGATTTATTGCTGTCATTTCGATTAGATCTATTATAAACTCATTCATTTAATAGCCGTCATGACTTATTGAGAATCATGACTTATTGAGAAGCATTGATTATAAATTAAATTAAATTCACTAATATAGGCTACATTCATGTAGCCTACCCTGACCGCACCATTTTTGGATTCAATATTAATCCACATTTTAAAAATCATGATGGGACAGGCTGGAGTAAAGTTGAAAACGGAATTATTGAAAGCAAACATTGCATTTTTTGCTGGATTTTCATCGATTTTCATTGAAGCACATTTTGATTATACTGTAGGTCGCCTTTTTGTCTGTACACGCTACTGGTGTGTCTATCGCAGTGGCCGTTTTATGAGTTTGTAAAAACAAAGGGATTCCTATAACCCTTGTACATAGAGGTTTTATACTTAAGAGGTTTTAACATTTCAATACTTATTCCTAAATCTTTCACAAATATTTGCTGAATAGGCTACATAGACTTTTATTTCGATATTGTGTAGCCTATAGGCCTACACATTTCTTTAACCAACTTCTATTAAAGACATGTTTTTGTGTTTCTCTGTATGAAATGCATGCTTGTGTGCGTGTGCGTGTGTGTGTGTGCCTGTGTGTGTGTGTGTACGTGTGTGTGTGTGTGTGTGTGTGTGTGTGTGTGTGTGTGTGTGTGTGTGTGTGTGTGTGTGTGTGTGTGTGTGTGTGTGTGTGTGTGTGTGTGTGTGTGTGTGTGTGTGCGTGTGTGCATTTTCTGTTTGTACCTACCTACTCATGTAATATGTCTCCTCATGTACTGTATCCTCCTATTCCTTCTCTCCATACAGCTGGGAAGCACACAGCCAGCACCCACCATTTGTCAGCGTTAGAGACCCCTGCTGGCCGCTCATATGTCTGCGAGGCTAAGCAGACACTCACCCTCATCTCCAGTGACCACCAGAAGGGAGTGACTGTTGCCATAAGTGACGTCCAGATCCAGCCCTTCGACATCAACTCAGATTTCATGTTCAGTGAAGGTACAGAATCTAACCCTAACGTCATACAGCCATGCTCAGTGAAGGTACAGAATCTAATCCTAACATCATACAGCCATGCTCAGTGAAGGTACAGAATCTAACCCTAACGCCATACAGCCATGCTCAGTGAAGGTACAGAATCTAACCCTAACGTCATACAGCCATGCTCAGTGAAGGTACAGAATCTAACCCTAACGCCATACAGCCATGCTCAGTGAAGGTACAGAATCTAACCCTAACGTCATACAGCCATGCTCAGTGAAGGTACAGAATCTAACCTTAACCTCATACAGCCATGCTCAGTGAAGGTACAGAATCTAACCCTAACGCCATACAGCCATGCTCAGTGAAGGTACAGACTCTAACCCTAACGTCATACAGCCATGCTCAGTGAAGGTACAGAATCTAACCCTAACGTCATACAGCCATGCTCAGTGAAGGTACAGAATCTAACCCTAACGTCATACAGCCATGCTCAGTGAAGGTACAGAATCTAACCCTAACGTCATACAGCCATGCTCAGTGAAGGTACAGAATCTAACCCTAACGTCATACAGCCATGCTCAGTGAAGGTACAGACTCTAACCTTAACCTCATACAGCCATGCTCAGTGAAGGTACAGAATCTAACCCTAACGTCATACAGCCATGCTCAGTGAAGGTACAGACTCTAACCCTAACTAACTCTAGTTTAACTAACTGTAATTCGAACTCTAACGTCATGTAGCTATGTTCAGTGATGGTACAGACTCTAACCCGTATGTCATACAGCCATGTTCAGTGAAGGTACAGACTGTAACCCTAACGTCATACAGCCATGTTCAGTGATGATACAAATAGAACAACAACCTACAGTAGTACTCCCCTCAATTTGCAAATGTTTCACACATGTCAAATGTATATCCCAGTATCAAAAAGTTTGTCATCTTGAGGAGAGATATAGACACTAGTGATGATGATGGTGATGACAGTTTGCCGTAAAGTAGTATTGGAGAAGTTATCTCACAACCCCTACAAATTGCACTCTCCCTGCTCCCTTCATCTCCCTCTCCCTCACCCTTCTCTCTCTCTGGGGGCTGGGGGATGTTGCTGCAGATTGAAGAGCAGAGCTGCAGAGAGGGAGGGAGGGGGGATGAGAGAGAGGAAAGAGAGTAGAGGAGAAAGCGAGAGAGGTCATTAGGACTTTATTGCTTTAGTCCCTGTCCTCAATGCAGACTTTAGACTTTAGTTCTCTCTTCTCTCTCCTGGGTGAGGATCAGAGGCGCCAGATCAGCTTGGCACATGGCAGGACAGATAGCTCAAACACCCCCGAGGGAGTGTTGGGCCGGTTTTATGACAACGCCTGTTGTAAACTTTCTCTCTCTTGCATTGCAGTACGGAGAAGTTAAAAATACTTTTGTTACAACAGAGAGAGACTTTACCAAAACTTCAAACATCGAACAATGAACATTGGGGCAATATATTTCAATATCCAAATGACAGATATATAATATGGAAAATATTATATAATATTATATAAGATAAAATAATTATGACAGATAATAAGATAATTATGACAGATATAATATGGAAAATTAATGTGTATTTTGTGATATCATTAAAATGATCAGAAAGACTGTATTACAAGATAACTGTAACTCTGAAAGTGTACACGTCCTAGTGATCAGGTTTGCATCTAAATGTTGTTTCAAATAAATGATTAAGTATAAGAATACTTTTGAAAAGATAGAAATATGATTTTAAATGAAATAATGGCTTTTCATATAAACCTGGGCCAAGTCAGTAACCACACCCATGTGAGCATGTCAACATGATGGAACCACCTTTCCGACCAGAGGGCTTAAAAGGACTCGCTGAAGAATTAACATATTAGACCAAGCAGGTGGACGGTGTAAGCCGGACGTCACGAAATGGTTAAAACTACAAGACCAGAAAATGTTAAGACCCTCTGAAACTCTTGACAATTAAAGAAGTTGAAGAAGTTGAAGCCTAAGTGTTATTGTTTATTAGTTTACTGCAATTGGTGGAAGGGTGGTAGGGTTTGCGGTGAATAATAAAGGTATATTCTAAAAAAAAAAGTATGTCTATATAGGTGTGTGTATGTATATATATGCGTATGTGTATGTATATGGATATATATATTTACCCTTCCAAAATATATGGAGGGTTAGAAATGATACAGACAATTACATTGATGGAAGCAACAATCTTGCCGCAATATTAAGCTGATCCAACCCTTTAGAAAAATAAAATACAAAAATAAGTTGAAGACTAGACCAATACATTCCCAGTCTGCAGCTGGTATGTAAGGTATTCTAGGACAATTGACCAAGACGGGAGGGAAGAACAAATCTCTCTCACCATCATAGGTACCTCTGAGGTATCTAGTCTAACAAACAGAGGGAAGTACAGATCCCTGTGAACACCGCATGGTACACCTCTGATGTATCCATTCTAACGAACATTCAGCGACAAAGAAGCCTAAAACTAAGGACATTGTGACCTCTGGTGGACAACCAGAGACTTACATCGAACTACATGCCGTAAACGGATAGAGTGATTTCAACAGAAAGACGTCAGAGAAAGACATCTACGCTTAAGTATATGTTTCACTTCTAATCCGAATGAGCGATTGTTAGGGTGCTAAATATTTATATTTACGGTGAGCGTAGTTTCCAAATATATGTACGATAAGTCCACTTTCTTTGTCTCTCCTGCTCTTTATCTTTCCCCACCCCTTTCCATTGTGTAATAAGCCGTCATATTGGGTTAGTCCACTAGGGACTTTTCATGTGCATTATGTTAGTAATCGATAACCTATACCGTGTGTGTGTTTGTGTTTCTGTGTGATTATTTAGTTAGTTAGTTAGTAAATAAATAGTTAAGCCAATTTGTGTATTGCTGATTCATCACTTAGAATAGGGTTCTTGCGGATTAAGATATTTGTGACGTTCAGAATGAGATAATAATTGAAAAAATAATTGAATGATAATTGAATGATGACTGGTATGATATTGATATATTCTTCAGTTAATTCGGGAAACGATAACTCATTAAATAAACTTTTCCCATGGTGCCCCAAATTACTAAGGAATTAATTGTTTCATGATTTATTTAATCGAGTAATAATTTAACTTTGGAGGTAATTATTCGATGAATAGCAGTCATCACATTAATGATAGTCACGTCACGACAGTTCTATACTGTGACCTCTAAAGGCGATCATGCTTCTCTCTCTGGACTGCAGTAAACTACACAGTGTTTTGCTACAGCACCCTTCAACTATAGTGTTTATTAATCCTTGGTATACAGAAGCTTTTCAACTGGCACATATTAACCTTTGACACGTTCTGTAAGATCTGCTAACCACCAGAGAGCAGTCCACCAATGATGACGTAAACAATCGAGTAAATACATCCTATGATCCAGGACATAAGGTCATAGTACAGTACATGTAAAAAAGAATACAGATCACTTAGCTAATATGAACAAAATTATTTTAAGGACCTGGCGGTTATGGCCCTGACTGCCCTTAAATGTGACCCTTTTATTTATTTATATATATATTTTTAAATTTTACCCCCTTTTCTCCCCAATTTTTCGTGGTATCCAATCGCTAGTAATTATCTTGTCTCATCGCTATAACTCCCGTACGGGCTCGGGAGAGACTAAGGTCGAAAGCCATGCGTCCTCCGAAGCACAACCCAACCAAGCCGCACTGCTTCTTAACACAGCGCGCCTCCAATCCAGAAGCCAGCCGCACCAATGTGTCGGAGGAAACACCGTGCACCTGGCCCCCTCGGTTAGCGCACACTGCACCAGGCCCGCCACAGGAGTCGCTGGAGCGCGATGAGACAAGGATATCCCTACCGGCCAAACCCTCCCTAACCCGGACGACGCTAGGCCAATTGTGCGTCGCCCCACGGACCTCCCGGTCGCGGCCGGCTGCGACAGAGCCTGGGCACGAACCCAGAGACTCTGGTGGCGCAGCTAGTGCTGCGATGCAGTGCCCTAGACCACTGTGCCACCCGGGAGGCCCAAATGTGACTCTTTCTAATTTAGAGACCAGTGAGACTCTGTTTCTGGGACATTTTGACCTCATATTATTAAATGTTGACCTGATATTAATCAGTGATGTCACGTTAACGCTCTCTCATAGAGGAGAACCTTCTCACTGTGGGGATGGGAAAAATTAAGGGATGTGGCTGACCAGCAAACCCATGTTTAATTTCCCAGTTAGTTAAAGTTAAGGTTAGGGTTAGGGTTAAGGTTAGGGTTTAGGGTTAAGGTTAGGGTTTAGGGTTGCAGGCCAGTCATGTAGCTTTAGTTGCACATGTGTGGATAGAACTGTGTGTGTGTGCGCGTGTGTGTGCGCGTGTGTGTGTGTGTGTGTGTGTGTGTGTGTGTGTGTGTGTCTGTGTGTGTGTGTGTATGTGTGTGTGTGTGTGTGTGTGTGTGTGTGTGTGTGTGTGTGTGTGTGTGTGTGTGTGTGTGTGTGTGTGTGTGTGTGTGTGTGTGTGTGTAGGGGTAGGTAGCATGTGTTTGACACATGAACACATCAGTAACACTTGATTTAATGCAAGGCATTGGCACATAACAGACAGACAGACAAAAACACACACATACACGCACACAAACACACACACACACAGTTCTAATCTATTCACACATGAATGTGTGTGTGTGTGTGTGTGTGTGTGTGTGTGTGTGTGTGTGTGTGTGTGTGTGTGTGTGTGTGTGTGTGTGTGTGTGTGTGTGTGTGTGTGTGTGTGTGTGTGTGTGTGTGTGTGTGTGTGTGTGTGTGTGTGTGTGTGTGTGTGTGTGTGTGTGTCTGCCTGCAGCCTATAAGTGCATCACGGACCAGAGGGAACAGCTGGAGGAGACTCTTCCTCTGATCCTGGGCTTCATCCTGGGCCTCATCATCGTCATCACACTGTCCGTCTACCACTTCCACCTTAAACTGACCGCTGCCACTCAGTCTCAGCTGCCCTGCAACCGATCCATGTACAGCAACATGTAAGGTACTGGACATTGAAACAGCCACTGTACCACAAATCTCCCTGGTCAAGAGGAATATGTAAGGAATCAGATATTATCATCACAATAGTACAACTCCATGTTCAAGGTAATAGGACATTGAAACAAGCACAACGTGATGTTCAAGGTAATAGGACATTGAAACAAGCACAACGTGATGTTCAAGGTAATAGGACATTGAAACAAGCACAATGTGATGTTCAAGTCATTACAACCACTATACTATAAAATCAAGACAACATGACCACTCTCCATTCAAGGATTGGACATTAGAACAACAATCATTGACTACAATTATAACCACAACGCTCCTGCCTCTCCAAAGTCAACCCATTGTGAATTCCCCTGCTCTGAACTTCATCATATATTGGAGAGTAGGCCAGAACTTGATGGAGGCCTAACTTGCAATATGGCTAACTTGAGATATGCTTTTGAGTAAAACCATGCATTGAAGTCAATTGGAGACTTGCGCAACATTTGATTTACGCACAGAGATTTTTCAGTTAGCATTCCACCCATAGGAGGTGTTCTGTTGTTTGTGTCCAGAAATCGAGGTTATGTCGAGAAGCCTGCAGTTTGTCATTCCCCATCACCTGTCTCTCTCTGTCTTTTCTGTAAACGCGCCACAAAAGAAACCTTGCAGGTGGCAGGTCCAGAGTTGATGTTCGGCTGAGGTTTTTACTTTTTCATATCCAGTTTTTCCTTTTTGTTTTTGAATGCAATCATAGTGGTGAAAGTGGAGTGTTGTGCTGTGTGCAGGTGTTTCAACGACCTTCAGAAATCATGAAAAATAAATCATTGCAGGCAGTGTATTTACTTTGGTTTGATGGATCCTTTTCCAGATCCCATTGTATGGAATTATATCAAGAAAAAATATGAAATATGTAAATAAAACAAATAAAACGTGTTCTGTAAAAAACTTGCGTAGGTCTGTTTTTCATGTTGTTTTGTGTATGCCCATATAAAACTGGTCAGCTATACTTTTGGACAACTTTTGTATTTTTTATTTTACCATTATTTTACCAGGTAAGTTGACTGAGAACCCATTCTAATTTACAGCAGCAACCTGGGGAATAGTTACAAGAGAGAGAAGGGGGGATGAATGAGCCAATTGTAAACTGGGGATGATTAGGTGACCGTGATGGTATGAGGGACAGCTTGGGAATTTAGCCAGGACACCGGGGTTAACACCCCTACTCTTACGATAAGTGCCATGGGATCTTTTAGTGACCACAGAGAGTCGGGACACCCGTTTAACGTCCCATCTGAAAGACGGCACCCTACACAGGGCAATGTCCCCAATCACTGCCCTGGGGCATTGGGAAAGGGTGCCTCCTACTGGCCCTCCAACTTTAATTTGCTCTGATTGTTGGATAGATATGCCTATTGTAAAATATATTTCAGTGGCCTGTTTTTCAGGCTTCAGTAGCCCTGTGTTACAGAACATGAGAACAAAAATGGAATATTGTCACACTAAATGGACTTCAAATCTGAAAGAGATGGGTTACTTTCATAATATTAATTGAAGTCCCAACCATGAGTCTTCCAGGGGAGCGGTTGACAGCTGCGACTGAGCCCGGGTGATCAATGCTCCTGTCGGGCGTGACATGGCCCAGTCGTCCAGGCGGAGATTGGGTATTGATCTCGACGTATGACTCTGGGCCTTCAGAGGAAACACGATATGAGTAAGTCAAATTGAAAATAAATGGAGCATCTGTGACATCCACACCTCTTTGTTTGAACACCACAGACATCATCATGAATCATGTCACCGCTGACACAAGTCATCAAATTTAGAGGCCCTACCTGGTGTCCGTTTCGCTCTGAAATCCCATACATCTATCCTTAGTGTGACACTTTGCACAGACTGAATTCATGACATTTTATTTTTTGAATGAATGAAAGAAAGAAATTAATTAATTAATACAATTTTATTTTCGTGTCAAATCAGCAGCTGGCAACCCATCCCTTATGGGATTAATTGACACATAAACAAACATTACAATAATAATTCTTCTTCTTCTGGTGTTCTTTGCAGTGCGCATCGCATGAAGAGTGAAATAATAAAATAAATAGTAAAATAAAAATCAA
This sequence comes from Salvelinus alpinus, assembly GCF_045679555.1. Taxonomy (NCBI): domain Eukaryota; kingdom Metazoa; phylum Chordata; class Actinopteri; order Salmoniformes; family Salmonidae; genus Salvelinus; species Salvelinus alpinus. The sequence continues at coordinate 20,393,318 of NC_092093.1, read as the reverse complement.
TAAGTAACAAATAGTAAATAAGGTTATCCAAACAATAATTTTAAATACAGAAAAATTTAACAGAAGGCATTTGAACCCAGTCTGGCACAAAGAGAAGATTAATGTGGGAGAAAGGCCTAATGACCTGTTAAGCCTACCCTTTTTAGCAGTGAGAAACAAACAAAGCCTATACAGAATCCATTGTCTTTCTACTGTTTTATGGGTGACAGTTGAAGGGGGGAATTAGCGTGGGTCGTTATCTGGTTGGTCTGGTGGTGTACAATCAGGGCCAGAGTCACAGTGGGCCTAGTTTGGTTCACTGCTAGTTTATTTTCAGCTGTGGTTAAGGTGACTTCCTGTGAAAGAGGAGTTGTATTATCCTGGGTCAAACCAAATGAATATCCTATTATAGTTCCACACAGGAACAGAGCTAGTAGGAGAGAAAAAGCTATGACCTCATATATCGTCTAGTCATGTGATGTGTATACTGTATATATATTTTGGTTCATTTAGTTCAGGGGTGTCAAACTCCTTCCATGGAGGGCCTAGTGTCTGTAGGTTTTTCCCTCTCCCTTTCACTTAAGACCTAGACAACCAGGTGAAGGGAGTTCCTTACTAATCAGTGACCTTAATTCATCAATCAAGTACAAGGGTGGAGCGAAAACTCGCAGACACTTGGCCCAGGTAGCCTAGTGGTTAGAGCGTTGGGCCAGTAACCGAAAGGTTGCTGAATCGAATCCGAGCTGACAAGGTAAAAATCTCGTTCTGCCTGAGCAAGGTATAAGGTATAAACCCACTGTTCCCCGGGCGCCGAAGACGTGGGTGTCGATTATGCAGCCCCCCGCACCTCTCTGATTCAGAGGGGTTGGGTTAAATGCGGAAGACACATTTCAGTTGAATAGGTATCCCCCTTATCCCCCTTTCCCTCCGTGGAATGAGTTTGACACATGTGCTTTAGCTGTTTTAACTACAGAGGCAAGGCTATTGGCAAGGCTATTGTTGCTACACCAGTCTGCTGAAGTGTCCCGCTAAACATTGTTAGGCCAACACTGAGAATGTTTCAGGTCATATTAAATTTAAAATCCATGGTTTGGTGTTATCAGGGATGTACAAAAAACATAATTCTTGTTCATCTGTAGTGTGGGCAAAGTGGGATGTAGCCTAAACAGCAAGCAACTAGCGGCGATGGGAGATTTCAGCAACATGGACAGCGATGAATTGGGAACCTTGAGATCTGACGTTCAGAACCACAGGACAGTGGACAGTAATGCAGCTACACAGGAAGCAATAAGCCTGCAGGGCAAGACTCCCAAACCAACATCCATATTTCACTTCAAATATAAACCTTTAGAATTGTGAATTATAGGGATTAAATGTGCAATTAATTGAAATTAATTGAACTATTCTTGATTCTACTGTATACGTCTACATGCAGGAATGTATATTTTAATTCATTTACCCTGTAAACATCTGATTGTGTGTTTAAAGGCCCTCAAATTGACCCTGGGTTTGCACAGGTGAGTGTGGAAAAACATGCTACACTTGTGAATGTTTTGATTCGCTTTTTTAATCAAAACCAGTTTCACTGATAACACACATGCAATATCACTATACAAGCAACACCATGGATAGTAGAACCCATTCAAGACCCCCGATAGTAGTCAAGGATAAGCCAGCTCACACACACAAACACACACACTCTCAAGCACACACATGTTCATATTTACATATCACAGTGAATGATGGGTAAAAACGATATGGTGTTACACTGTTCTCTGGTCCAATCAGAACTGAGAATCAGATTGCGGCACAGTCCCAGTGTGTGTGTCTGTGTGTGTGTGTGTGTGTGTGTGTGTGTGTGTGTGTGTGTGTGTGTGTGTGTGTGTGTGTGTGTGTGTGTGTGTGTGTGTGTGTGTGTGTGTGTGTGTGTGTGTGTGTGTGTGTGTGTGTGTGTGTGTATGTGTGTGTGTGTGTGAGCTGAGCGTGTATGTGTGCGTGCGTGCGTGCGCGTGTGTGAGTGAGTGCGTGCGTGTGTGTGAGTGCGTGCGCGTGTGTGCGCATGTGTGAGTGCGTGCGTGTGTGCGTGCGTGTGTGAGTGCGTGCATGTGTGTGAGTGCGTGCGTGTGTGCGTGTGTGCATGGTAAGATAAGAAACAGATAACAGCCAAGTTGTGTGAGAGTGGAAAATAAGACCTTTTATCACTGTGTGTGTGTCAGACTGAGAAGCTCAGATATTACTGTAGGAGTCTTGTATGAGTGCCCTTTGAATTTATAGGAGTGTGATGATGGGTAAAGAAAATGGCTCTGTTTCAAATAAACTCTTCCTGCCAATCCACTAAAACAGTGCTACGTGTGATTTGTGTTAAATTACATTGTCAAAAGATTACTACATTGGTGATGATAGATACGTTTGTGGTATTGCTTGTATGATATAACCAATATCACTGTCTGTCTGGCTGTTGATATTTATAAATGTAAATCAAAAAGAAAGAAAGGCCACACTAGCAAAAAATAAACCTTCAATTCAAAAAAATAAATACAAACTTTAAAACAGCATACAACATTCTGGCATTACGCGTTTTTACAAACTCAATGGAGATTCTCTCTACAAATGTGGGATAATAAATATATTCAGGTTTATTTTTGTAACAGTTAAGAGTTGGTTTATTTGGGATATCTCTTAAATTCTTAATCAAAAATGTATTATTATAAACAGTAAGAAAGATCTTCGCAGAAACTCTGATTTATATGTAATACTGCCCATATCCCAATAGTTACGACACAATAAAATACTGCAAATTATCAAAACTGTACAGAAAAACTTTCTCTAAAATACATTTTCACTATTAGTGTGAGACGAGAGAAGTGAAAAGTGCGATGTTTAATTCCGCCAATAGGAGAACAGCCTGTCTTCCAGTCAGACTAAGACACAACCATACCGCTCCCACTATGACATCACCAAACGCTGCTTCCTGATTGTTCTGAGATGGACTGCTCATATCCGGGGCGGTTGGCATGTCTCCTGGGTCCCTCAACATGGCAGCCAGCCAGGCAGTCTCAGCCAATCACCTCACACCATCTACGCTCTAGTCAATGGTTACTACAGTATAACCCTACAGACAAGAAGAGAGGAAACTGCACCAGGACCACCCACCCTACAAATCTCTACTGGTCTAACAGCCTAGAGAACCCAAAGAGTTCAAACCAAGAGGCTAATCTTGTTTGCATTTGGCGCCAGGACAGGCAGCAAGTCGGCCACAGAAGACTGAGACTCCTACAGTATATTTCCCTATACTCCAGTGTTGAACTTTATATAGTGTTTCTCAAAATAGAGGATATCACATTTTTCTTTAATCTTTTCTTTGTAAACAATTCCTCAAGCTAAACTACTGCACGGTTACAGGTGTGAGCGTTTGTTTTAGTGGCGTAGTCTCTCAGGTCAGGTGTGTGTTTGTTTGGCAAGGTGTGGAGCGCCGCCCTGGTGGCGGGAGGTCAGGTCAGCGGTGGCGGTAGTGCCTCATTAGGGGGACGATGCAGGATGGGGGACCCGAGAGCTTGAGGAAGGGGTGCTGGAGCAGCTCCTGGGCTGTGGCTCGCTGAGACGGCTCTCTAACCAACATCAGGCCCAGGAAAGCCCTCAGCACCGACGATACCTGACAGAGAGAGAGGGAACACATGATTCATTATTTGACTTGGGGGATAACTGACATGAATCCACATTTCTGTAAATGTGCAAATTCAGTCATGAATTTGCCCTGCTGACCTTGTGTGACTCCTTTAGCCGTGGGGGCAGGTTGTCTCGTATCCTCCTCATGGCCTGTAGAGGGGGTTCGTTAAAGTACGGGGGTTCCCCATCGATCATCTCTATCACCATGATGCCCAACGACCAGATATCCACCTAGCAGGCAGCGTGAATGCTATTATTATATACAACAATACACTTTTTAATGTGATATTTGTCAATGTGTGTCCTTACCTCTGTGCCGTAGGGTAACCGTGAGATGACCTCTGGTGCCATCCAGTAGGGCGTGCCCACCAGAGACTTCCTCTTGGGCACCTCTTTGGACACTTGGGCACAGAAGCCAAAGTCTGACAGCTTGATCTGTGGGAACAGAACATATTTGGTTGATCATCTGTGTTATCTATGGGAATTTTCTGAACACTTTTGTACATGGGGACATATAAATGATAGATTTTTATCTTCATTGATTTTACATTTTGGATGTGTGCTTCCTTTTTATCGGAAAACATATTTGGGTATGAATATTAACTTTATTTTCTAAATGTTCTAATATTTAACTTCTGTCCATGGAATAATTATAAGGAAAACTTTGGTTGAAGAGGTTTCATATAAGCCACTCTAATCCTGCTTCTATTATCCCTTAATTAGCCAACCATCCATCACGTTCCAGCAGCTCGTTAAGAGGCATTAGGCAGGCTTTAATTAATAGGTACTGGGTGCTAATTGATTATGAATTGTTTCTCCTCTCCTCTCCTCTCTCTCCAGTCCTGCAGTCAGAGGCACTTGAGGAGATCGTACTGTACTGCATCACTGGCAGTAGCCCAGAAATAGGTAGCCATGTACTGTAACACAGAGGTCAGTGAGGGGGTAGGGCAGTGTTTTCATGCAACATCGTGTCATTTGACATCATGGCAGTTACTGGTTGTCAAGGTTACACTACTATGCATGGATAAACCCATGTTTCTAACCACAATACAGGCTTTAGTTGTATCACAATAGGTAGTGGGCACAACCCACCACTGAAGCCAACATCTGGAGTCCTACAATGATACAAGGCCAGTTAGTTCTGTACATGATTAAATAAGTTAGTCCAGAATCCATGTGGTCTTACCCGTCCATCGCTGGTCAGGAGGATAGAATCACTCTTGATGTCTCTGTGGATGACTCCCTGTATGTGGAGGTACGATAGAGCCCTCAACACCAACACACACACTGTGGCTATCTGCTCCTCATTCATCCTGAAACACACACACACACGGGTTAGGATGGTGGTAGGAGACGACACACACACACATGGGTTAGGATGGCGGTAGGAGACGACACACACACACATGGGTTAGGATGGTGGTAGGAGACGACACACACACACATGGGTTAGGATGGTGGTAGGAGACGACACACACACACTCGGGTTAGGATGGCGGTAGGAGACGACACACACACACATGGGTTAGGATGGTGGTAGGAGACGACACACACACACATGGGTTAGGATGGCGGTAGGAGACGACACACACACACATGGGTTAGGATGGCGGTAGGAGACGACACACACACACACACACATGGGTTAGGATGGCGGTAGGAGACGACACACACACACACATGGGTTAGGATGGCGGTAGGAGACGACACACACACACATGGGTTAGGATGGCGGTAGGAGACGACACACACACACACATGGGTTAGGATGGCGGTAGGAGACGACACACACACACATGGGTTAGGATGGCGGTAGGAGACGACACACACACACATGGGTTAGGATGGCGGTAGGAGACGACACACACACACATGGGTTAGGATGGCGGTAGGAGACGACACACACACACACACACGGGTTAGGATGGCGGTAGGAGACGACACACACACACATGGGTTAGGATGGCGGTAGGAGACGACACACACACACATGGGTTAGGATGGTGGTAGGAGACGACACACACACACTCGGGTTAGGATGGCGGTAGGAGACGACACACACACACTCGGGTTGGGATGGCGGTAGGAGACGACACACACACACATGGGTTAGGATGGCGGTAGGAGACGACACACACACACACACACGGGTTAGGATGGCGGTAGGAGACGACACACACACACATGGGTTAGGATGGCGGTAGGAGACGACACACACACACATGGGTTAGGATGGTGGTAGGAGACGACACACACACACTCGGGTTAGGATGGCGGTAGGAGACGACACACACACACTCGGGTTAGGATGGTGGTAGGAGACGACACACACACACATGGGTTAGGATGGCGGTAGGAGACGACACACACACACACACACGGGTTAGGATGGCGGTAGGAGACGACACACACACACACTCGGGTTAGGATGGCGGTAGGAGACGACACACACACACACACACGGGTTAGGATGGCGGTAGGAGACGACACACACACACATGGGTTAGGATGGCGGTAGGAGACGACACACACACACATGGGTTAGGATGGCGGTAGGAGACGACACACACACACACACACATGGGTTAGGATGGCGGTAGGAGACGACACACACACACACACACGGATTAGGATGGTGGTAGGAGACGACACACACACACACACGGATTAGGATGGTGGTAGGAGACGACACACACACACACACGGGTTAGGATGGCGGTAGGAGACGACACACACACACACACGGATTAGGATGGTGGTAGGAGACGACACACACACACACGGATTAGGATGGCGGTAGGAGACGACACACACACACTCGGGTTAGGATGGCGGTAGGAGACGACACACACACACACACACGGGTTAGGATGGTGGTAGGAGACGACACACACACACACGGGTTAGGATGGCGGTAGGAGACGACACACACACACACACGGATTAGGATGGTGGTAGGAGACGACACACACACACACACGGGTTAGGATGGCGGTAGGAGACGACACACACACGGATTAGGATGGTGGTAGGAGACGACACACACACACACACACGGATTAGGATGGTGGTAGGAGACGACACACACACACACACGGATTAGGATGGTGGTAGGAGACGACACACACACACACACACGGATTAGGATGGTGGTAGGAGACGACACACACACACACACGGATTAGGATGGTGGTAGGAGACGACACACACACACACACGGGTTAGGATGGCGGTAGGAGACGACACACACACACATGGGTTAGGATGGCTGTAGGAGACGACACACACACACACACGGATTAGGATGGTGGTAGGAGACGACACACACACACACACGGATTAGGATGGTGGTAGGAGACGACACACACACACACACGGGTTAGGATGGCGGTAGGAGACGACACACACACACACACGGATTAGGATGGTGGTAGGAGACGACACACACACACACGGATTAGGATGGCGGTAGGAGACGACACACACACACATGGGTTAGGATGGTGGTAGGAGACGACACACACACACACACGGATTAGGATGGTGGTAGGAGACGACACACACACACACGGATTAGGATGGTGGTAGGAGACGACACACACACACACGGATTAGGATGGCGGTAGGAGACGACACACACACACATGGGTTAGGATGGCGGTAGGAGACGACACACACACACATGGGTTAGGATGGTGGTAGGAGACGACACACACACACACACGGATTAGGATGGTGGTAGGAGACGACACACACACACACACGGATTAGGATGGCGGTAGGAGACGACACACACACACACACACACGGATTAGGATGGCGGAAGGAGACGACACACACACACACACGGATTAGGATGGTGGTAGGAGACGACACACACACACACACACACACGGATTAGGATGGCGGTAGGAGACGACACACACACACACATGGGTTAGGATGGTGGTAGGAGACGACACACACACACACACATGGGTTAGGATGGTGGTAGGAGACGACACACACACACACACGGATTAGGATGGCGGTAGGAGACGACACACACACACACACATGGGTTAGGATGGCGGTAGGAGACGACACACACACACACACACGGGTTAGGATGGTGGTAGGAGACGACACACACACACACACGGATTAGGATGGTGGTAGGAGACGACACACACACACACGGATTAGGATGGCGGTAGGAGACGACACACACACACACACGGATTAGGATGGTGGTAGGAGACGACACACACACACACATGGGTTAGGATGGTGGTAGGAGACGACACACACACACACACACACGGTTTAGGATGGTGGTAGGAGACGACACACACACACACGGGTTAGGATGGCGGTAGGAGACGACACACACACACACTCGGGTTAGGATGGCGGTAGGAGACGACACACACACACACACACGGGTTAGGATGGCGGTAGGAGACGACACACACACACATGGGTTAGGATGGCGGTAGGAGACGACACACACACACATGGGTTAGGATGGCGGTAGGAGACGACACACACACACACACACATGGGTTAGGATGGCGGTAGGAGACGACACACACACACACACACGGATTAGGATGGTGGTAGGAGACGACACACACACACACACGGATTAGGATGGTGGTAGGAGACGACACACACACACACACGGGTTAGGATGGCGGTAGGAGACGACACACACACACACACGGATTAGGATGGTGGTAGGAGACGACACACACACACACGGATTAGGATGGCGGTAGGAGACGACACACACACACTCGGGTTAGGATGGCGGTAGGAGACGACACACACACACACACACGGGTTAGGATGGTGGTAGGAGACGACACACACACACACGGGTTAGGATGGCGGTAGGAGACGACACACACACACACACGGATTAGGATGGTGGTAGGAGACGACACACACACACACACGGGTTAGGATGGCGGTAGGAGACGACACACACACGGATTAGGATGGTGGTAGGAGACGACACACACACACACACACGGATTAGGATGGTGGTAGGAGACGACACACACACACACACGGATTAGGATGGTGGTAGGAGACGACACACACACACACACACGGATTAGGATGGTGGTAGGAGACGACACACACACACACACGGATTAGGATGGTGGTAGGAGACGACACACACACACACACGGGTTAGGATGGCGGTAGGAGACGACACACACACACATGGGTTAGGATGGCTGTAGGAGACGACACACACACACACACGGATTAGGATGGTGGTAGGAGACGACACACACACACACACGGATTAGGATGGTGGTAGGAGACGACACACACACACACACGGGTTAGGATGGCGGTAGGAGACGACACACACACACACACGGATTAGGATGGTGGTAGGAGACGACACACACACACACGGATTAGGATGGCGGTAGGAGACGACACACACACACATGGGTTAGGATGGTGGTAGGAGACGACACACACACACACACGGATTAGGATGGTGGTAGGAGACGACACACACACACACGGATTAGGATGGTGGTAGGAGACGACACACACACACACGGATTAGGATGGCGGTAGGAGACGACACACACACACATGGGTTAGGATGGCGGTAGGAGACGACACACACACACATGGGTTAGGATGGTGGTAGGAGACGACACACACACACACACGGATTAGGATGGTGGTAGGAGACGACACACACACACACACGGATTAGGATGGCGGTAGGAGACGACACACACACACACACACACGGATTAGGATGGCGGAAGGAGACGACACACACACACACACGGATTAGGATGGTGGTAGGAGACGACACACACACACACACACACGGATTAGGATGGCGGTAGGAGACGACACACACACACACATGGGTTAGGATGGTGGTAGGAGACGACACACACACACACACATGGGTTAGGATGGTGGTAGGAGACGACACACACACACACACGGGTTAGGATGGCGGTAGGAGACGACACACACACACACACATGGGTTAGGATGGCGGTAGGAGACGACACACACACACACACACGGGTTAGGATGGTGGTAGGAGACGACACACACACACACACGGATTAGGATGGTGGTAGGAGACGACACACACACACACGGATTAGGATGGCGGTAGGAGACGACACACACACACACACGGATTAGGATGGTGGTAGGAGACGACACACACACACACATGGGTTAGGATGGTGGTAGGAGACGACACACACACACACACACACGGTTTAGGATGGTGGTAGGAGACGACACACACACACACGGGTTAGGATGTCGGTAGGAGACGACACACACACACACACACATGGGTTAGGATGGCGGTAGGAGACGACACACACACACACACACATGGGTTAGGATGGCGGTAGGAGACGACACACACACACACACACACACGGGTTAGGATGGCGGTAGGAGACGACACACACACACACACGGGTTAGGATGGCGGTAGGAGACGACACACACACACGGGTTAGGATGGCGGTAGGAGACGACACACACACACGGGTTAGGATGGCGGTAGGAGACGACACACACACACACATGGGTTAGGATGGTGGTAGGAGACGACACACACACACACACACACGGGTTAGGATGGTGGTAGGAGACGACACACACACACACGGGTTAGGATGGCGGTAGGAGACGACACACACACACACACACATGGGTTAGGATGGCGGTAGGAAACGACACACACACACACACACATGGGTTAGGATGGCGGTAGGAGACGCCACACACACACACACACAAAGGTCAGGAGGGCGGTAGGAGACGACACACACACACACACGGGTTAGGATGGCGGTAGGAGACGACACACACACACGGGTTAGGATGGCGGTAGGAGACGACACACACACACGGGTTAGGATGGCGGTAGGAGACGGCACACACACACACGGATTAGGATGGTTGTAGGAGACGACACACACACACACATGGGTTAGGATGGCGGTAGGAGACGACACACACACACACACACACACATGGGTTAGGATGGCGGTAGGAGACGACACACACACACACACACACACATGGGTTAGGATGGCGGTAGGAGACGACACACACACACACACACACACACATGGGTTAGGATGGTGGTAGGAGACGACACACACACACATGGGTTAGGATGGTGGTAGGAGACGACACACACACACATGGGTTAGGATGGTGGTTGGAGACGACACACACACACATGGGTTAGGATGGTGGTAGGAGACGACGCACACACACACGGGTTAGGATGGTGGTAGGAGACAACACACACACACACACACACACACGGGTTAGGATGGCGGTAGGAGACGACACACACACACACGGGTTAGGATGGCGGTAGGAGACGACACACACACACACGGGTTAGGATGGTGGTAGGAGACGACACACACACACACACTCGGGTTAGGATGGCGGTAGGAGACGACACACACACACACACTCGGGTTAGGATGGCGGTAGGAGACGACACACACACACACACACTCGGGTTAGGATGGCGGTAGGAGACGACACACACACACATGGGTTAGGATGGCGGTAGGAGACGACACACACACACACACGGGTTAGGATGGCGGTAGGAGACGACACACACACACACACGGGTTAGGATGGCGGTAGGAGACGACACACACACACACACGGATTAGGATGGCGGTTGGAGACGACACACACACACACACACACACACGGGTTAGGATGGCGGTAGGAGACGACACACACACACACACACACACACGGGTTAGGATGGCGGTAGGAGACGACACACACACACACACACACGGATTAGGATGGCGGTAGGAGACGACACACACACACACACACACACACACACACACACACACGGATTAGGATGGCGGTAGGAGACGACACACTATTGCAATTGTGTTTCTCCTCAATGTTCCTATGAAAAAGCAAATTATACTAGGAAGATTGGAACATCGTAGGAGCATGGAATTTATGCCGATAACCGTGTAGTGTTTTCTCTGTGTGTGTGTGTGTGTGTGTGTGTGTGTGTGTGTGTGTGTGTGTGTGTGTGTGTGTGTGTGTGTGTGTGTGTGTGTGTGTGTGTGTGTGTGTGTGTGTGTGTGTGTGTGTGTGTGGTCCCATATGGGCTGGGGGGTAAACTATACATCTGGCTGAACTCCACAGAACATTAATATGAAGCTCCAGCTGGTGTGAACCTCCCCCATCTCACACACATCTCACACACACACACACATCCCCTTCAGCACTGTCTTCACTATCCTGTCTCACTCCACAGGAATCAATTGTCTTGCCATTTGCTTACAACAAGGAACAACTCTCAACACACACACACACACACACACACACACACACACACACACACACACACACACACACACACACACACACACACACACACACACACACACACACACACACACAAAGACACCCCTCCCATGGTAGATCGCACCAGGTTTTATTGTCACACATATATGCATTTAGAATTACAATAGATAAATGAGGCTATAGGGAATGGAAAAACAATCTAGAGAATGGGAGGTTGATGTGTAGACAAAGGAGATTGAATGCTTCCCACACACACATACACACAAACACATCCACAAACACACACATACACACAAACACATCCATACACACAAACACGTCCACAAACATACACACGTCTACAAACACACACAGACACACTCCCAAAACAAATGATTACCACGATAGTAAATGATTTCAAACAGAGAATAAAAAAGAAAGGATGTTTTGTTTAATGAGGCTGTGAAAGATGCCAAGGGCATCACACGCATACCCACCCACACACACACACACACACATCCTGTAGTTTCATCAGCTGAGTCTGGGTAAAGTACAGGCCAGCCACTATACAGCCTCCTGAGGATAATTTAAATTTGTAGCTAATTGAAATGTCTGAGGAACATGAACACGACACACAAAGAGAGGCAAATCTGGAACTGGTACACTGTGTGTTTTGGCAGACACCAAGGGGGAGCGGTGGGGAGGGGGAGAGAGTATTCAGGGGGGTACTCACCTGCAGTGGGACTGTGTGTGTGTGTGTGTGTGTGTGTGTGTGTGTGTGTGTGTGTGTGTGTGTGTGTGTGTGTGTGTGTGTGTGTGTGTGTGTGTGTGTGTGTGTGTGTGTGTGTGTGTGTGTGTGTGTGTGTGTGTGTGTGTGTGTGTGTTCTATTCAGCTCTCCACATTGAACAGTAATTTAGGCAACAAAAGAGCCGACTGAAATAGATTGGTATAATTCACCTGAGCCAACACGTGGATTATATAACTGAAACCTGTTGCTGACAGGCCGCTGATGGATATGCATTATTTTAATGACACAAATGAATGTGTCTCTTTGAAGTAGTGTCATAAACAGTAGGCTACATCCGTGTTATTATACATGAACTACCATGTCTAATTACTAATCCTCCTCTGGGTAAATAATATATGAGGATTTGTATATATTGAATATATTCAGAATGCAAAAGTGTGGACTTTTCTCTACATCTCATGACTTCACGCCGACAGGGACGCCACTGACGCAACCGTGTTATTATCACCCGACACGGCGCCACACAAAACTTACACACACCCTGAAACACGCCCTGACACACGCCCTGACACACGTCCTGACACACGCTCTGACACACGCCCTGAAACACGCCCTGACACACGCCCTGACACACGCCCTGAAACACGCCCTGACACACGCCCTGACACACGCCCTGACACACGTCCTGACACACGCCCTGACACACGCCCTGACACACGTCCTGACACACGCCCTGACACACGCCCTGACACACGCCCTGAAACACGCCCTGACACACGCCCTGAAACACGCCCTGACACACGCCCTGAAACACGCCCTGAAACACGCCCTGACTCACGCCCTGAAGCACGCCCTGAAACACGCACTGACATACACCACACAATGTTGACACACGCCCTGACACACCCCCTGAAACACGCCCTGACACACGCCCTGAAACACGCCCTGAAATACGCCCTGAAACACGCCTTGACACACGCCCTGAAACACACCCTGAAACACGCACTGACACACACCACACAATGTTGACACACGCCCTGACACACGCCCTGAAACACGCCCTGACACACGCCCTGAAACACGCCCTGACACACGCCCTGAAACACGCCCTGAAATACGCCCTTTAACACGCCTTGACACACGCCCTGAAACACACCCTGAAACACGCCCTGACACACGCCCTGAAACACGCCCTGACACACGCCCTGACACACGCCCTGACACACGCCCTGAAACACGCCCTGACACACGCCCTGACACACGCCCTGACACGCCCTGAAACACACCCTGAATCACGCCCCGAAACACTCCCCGAAACACTCACTGAAGCCCGCCCTGAAACACGCCCTGACACACGCCCTGAAACACGCCCTGACTCACGCCCTGAAGCACGCCCTGAAACACGCCCTGACACACACCACACAATGTTGACACACGCCCTGACACACGCCCTGAAACACGCCCTGACACACGTCCTGAAACACGCCCTGACACACGCCCTGACACACGCCCTGAAACACGCCCCGACACACGCCCTGAAACACGCCTTGACACACACCCTGAAACATGCCCTGAAACATGCCCTGAAACACGCCCTGACACACGCCCTGACACACGCCCTGACACACGCCCTGAAACACGCCCTGAAATACGCCCTGAAACACGCCTTGACACACGCCCTGAAACACACCCTGAAACACGCCCTGACACACGCCCTGAAACACGCCCTGACACACGCCCTGACACACGCCCTGACTCACGCCCTGAAGCACGCCCTGAAACACGCACTGACACACACCACACAATGTTGACACACGCCCTGACACACGCCCTGAAACATGCTCTGACACACGCCCTGAAACACGCCCTGAAATACGCCCTGAAACACGCCTTGACACACGTCCTGAAACACACCCTGAAACACGCCCTGACACACGCCCTGAAACACGCCTTGACACACGTCCTGAAACACACCCTGAAACACGCCCTGACACACGCCCTGAAACACGCCCTGACACACGCCCTGACACACGCCCTGACACACGCCCTGAAACACGCCCTGACACACGCCCTGACACACGCCCTGAAACACACCCTGAATCACGCCCCGAAACACTCCCCGAAACACTCCCTGAAGCACGCCCTGAAACACGCCCTGACACACGCCCTGAAACACGCCCTGACTCACGCCCTGAAGCACGCCCTGAAACACGCCCTGACACACACCATGTTGACACACGCCCTGACACACGCCCTGACACACGCCCTGAAACACGCCCTGACACACGCCCTGAAACACGCCCTGACACACGCCCTGAAACACGCCCTGACACACGCCCTGAAACACGCCCTGACACACGCCCTAACACACGCCCTGAAACACGCCCTGACACACGCCCTGACACACGCCCTGAAACACGCCCTGACACACGCCCTGAAACACGCCCTGACACACGCCCTGACACACGCCCTGAAACACGCCCTGACACACGCCCTGACACACGCCCTGAAACACGCCCTGACACACGCCCTGAAACACGCCCTGACACACGCCCTGAAACACGCCCTGAAATACGCCCTGAAACACGCCTTGACACACGCCCTGAAACACGCCCTGACACACGCCCTGAAACACGCCCTGACACACGCCCTGAAACACGCCCTGAAATACGCCCTGACACACGCCCTGAAACACGCCCTGACTCACGCCCTGAAGCACGCCCTGAAACACGCACTGACACACACCACACAATGTTGACACACGCCCTGACACACGCCCTGAAACATGCCCTGACACACGCCCTGAAACACGCCCTGAAATACGCCCTGAAACACGCCTTGACACACGTCCTGAAACACACCCTGAAACACGCCCTGACACACGCCCTGAAACACGCCCTGACACACGCCCTGAAACACGCCCTGACACACGCCCTGACACACGCCCTGACACACGCCCTGAAACACACCCTGAATCACGCCCCGAAACACTCCCCGAAACACTCCCTGAAGCCCGCCCTGAAACACGCCCTGACACACGCCCTGAAACACGCCCTGACTCACGCCCTGAAGCACGCCCTGAAACACGCCCTGACACACACCACACAATGTTGACACACGCCCTGACACACGCCCTGAAACACGCCCTGACACACGCCCTGAAACACGCCCTGACACACGCCCTGACACGCCCTGAAACACGCCCTGACACACGCCCTGACACACGCCCTGACACATGCCCTGAAACACGCCCTGACACACGCCCTGAAACACGCCTTGACACACACCCTGAAACATGCCCTGAAACATGCCCTGAAACACGCCCTGACACACGCCCTGACACACGCCCTGACACACGCCCTGAAACACGCCCTGAAATACGTCCTGAAACACGCCTTGACACACGCCCTGAAACACACCCTGAAACACGCCCTGACACACGCCCTAGAAACACGCCCTGACACACGCCCTGACACACGCCCTGACACACGCCCTGACACACGCCACTGACACACGCCCTGACACACGCCCTGACACACGCCCTGAAACACGCCCTGAATCACGCCCCGAAACACTCCCAGAAACACTCCCTGAAGCACGCCCTGACACACGCCCTGACACACACCACACAATGTTGACACACGCCCTGACACACGCCCTGACACACGTCCTGACACACACCACACAATGTTGACACACGCCCTGAAACACGCCCTGACACACGCCCTGAAACACGCCCTGACACGCGCCCTGACACACGCCCTGACACACGCCCTGACAAACACCACACAATGTTAACACACGCCCTGCAACACGCCCTGACACACGCACTGTAACACACCCTGACACACGTCCTGACACACACCACACAAATTACTATAATTAAAAGACCAAGGACACACCGTGTGCTAATCGAAACGTTGAGGCGTTGAGAAGAAGACAATAAAACAACAGAGGAGAGAGAGAGATAAAGGTTTGAGATGAATAACTAAAACCCATGAAACCAGATCTGATGGGGGTTGTTGAGAAATGTTGTTGTGGATCTGCTTTGGTTATTCACTTCCCGAGATGAATTAGTGGGACAACGATTCAAATGCCATTTTCTCAGACAGTGAATAGAAGACTCATGTTAGCTAATGCTTAGGTAGTCATTGGTTACCTCGCGAGAGAGGTAAATGGACTTTAGCGGCAGATCATTGGTTACCTCGTGTGAGTGACAATGTCCGTCAGGGCCCCGCCCTCCAGGAACTCCATAACGACCCAGAGCTCGTCTCCGACCAGGTAGCTGTTGTACATGTCAACCACGTTCTCATGGTGATAGTCCCTCATGATCACCACCTAGAAACAAAACAACAAACACAGGTTACATCATAGGCAGCCAATATATCAATAGTGACAAAACGGACCTAGCTGTGCACCAGAAGTTTCCCAGAAAATAAGGATATTTATTTAAGAGGTAAATATTATATATTTTTTAACAGGGGTAAAAAGTGTGCTAAAAGTAGACAATACTAAAAGGTTTTAAAATGCAATAAAAAAACGTTCAAGGAAACAGACAGCATGGCTACCTGCTCTACACAGCCTCCCTCTACCTGAGTACCAAACAATCAACAACAGCTAATCAATTGAACATGTCAGCCAGCAACCCTCCAGAATAGGGTGTGATTGGCAGATATTTTTACTGAGTGGACATGATTATGAATCATGCAATGAAACTGGGCCTGGGTAGAACAGTGAACATACAACATTCAAATACTTAAACAGTCTGGACGATTAATGGTGTCCATACCAGTGAAGATGTCATCCTCAAGTAGATAAGAATTCTAGCTAAAATCGCGTCGCAAATGGTCCACCATTTTACCTAGGAGTAGCTCTGATAAGCTAGCTCAAACCTGCTAGTTTCACACTGGTGTAGATTGCCTGCCTGATGTCCTAGAAAAAAACTTTAAACATCTACTTGAAGGTAAGTCTATTCTTTATGTCTACATCACATCAATATTTTACAGTTAAAAAGGCAAGTTTCATTCCTCCATACAGGTGTTTAACTAACGTAACTAGCATAGGTTTTCATCCTACATCTGTAGCTAACTATCAGATGGTGACATTATATTACAGTGTTAAGAAATAACAACGTGTATAATTTCTGGAAACAATAGGCATTGACAAAGTTAATGAAAATACAGCCATGCATGTTAGAATGAAATTGAAGAAAGCTAGGTAGTGGGCGTCCCCGGCTAAGCTAACTAGCTAACAAAAGCCCAGTTTGCCTAGCCTTCGTGTTCAGTTTTACCAAGTTATCTTCCCATCTATTGATGGATTGGTAACTGGCCACTGATGAAGCTTGCAAGCTAAATGATTCTCCTGATGTAGGCTACAGTGCCCTCCATAAGTACTGGACACAGATCAAAGTTGTTATTTTTGCAATAAGCTACTCCAAAAAATTTGATTGATGATTACATTTGAATAAATGAGGATAGTACTGTAAATAATGGCATCTTATTTGGGGGTATTTGTAAGCATATTCTTTACTTAAAAATGTATATGTATTTTCTATTGGTTAAATTTTACTCCTAACATCAGATCTTGGTTGAATTTACATTTCAATGTCTGCAATATATGATGAAAATGAATGATGGAATTCACTGAAAAGTTATTTTATAGAATAGCAGGTAGCCTATGTCACAAATGAAATAAATAAATGGCTCTGCAATCTTTTTAGAAGCTTAATGAAAAGTGATTATTAGATTGGAGTGCTAAAAGATAACATCAAGCTTCATAACACACACACACACACTATTACTAATCATCGATGTGGGTGCGTAAATGTGTAAGGACAAGATACTTCATGTTTTGGTTCGATGTCAACACCTTGTTAACATACAGTCATTCAACCCACTTCATTCAAACAAAGTCTTCCCTCACTGGCTTCATAACAAAAATACTGTGTCTGACTACTGAGTAGTAACAGCTCCACAGTGTTGCTACATAGCAGGCAGCAATGGTACAGTAGAGTAGAGCTAAAAGGCTTGGCACACTCCTTTCCAAACCCAAAATAATGTCAGCTTGTTGCCTTGGCAACATCTAAATCAGGTTCACTAACACACTGCTCTGATCAACACATCTGAGGTCCAGAAAAGCCTCTTCTGTGAGGTAGCCTAATCTGGGGGCTAAAAACTAGCTTTATAGTTTTACTCTGGCACGTCTAATTGAAATGTTGACTAATTAAATGTATAGGCTTACACTATCTTACCTAAATATTTGTCTATTAAAGTAAAAAAATACAGTACCAAAATGGTTTGGTCTCCACAGAGACAAACCCATGACCCCTAACCCCTAACCCTTGACTTCTCACCTCGTTGAAGAGCAGTTCTCTCCTCTGCTGTTTCCTCAAGTCCATCTTCTTGACTGCCACCTGCTTGCCACTGTGCTTCTCGCTGGCAATGCACACAATGCCCGTCGAGCCCTCGCCAATTTTTATGAAACTGTCCAAGTACTCCCTGGGGTCACCTGGGGTCAAAGATGGACAGATCAGAGGCTGATCAATGTTTGCTGCCCCCAGAAAGATATCTATGAAGCTTCGGTTCATTATCTACAAACTAGCGGAAAAACTTACTGTATATTTTAACTGATTTGGGTTGTACTTGTGTTTCTTTCTTAGGCTTCTCTGTGATTACCTGGGTTGACGACGAGCTGCAGGGCGGCCCTGAACTGTTCGTGGGAGACCCTGGATGGCTGGGTGTCTGAACTGGAGCCCCAGGAAGGAGGGGGGTAAGCCCCCAGGGGAATGTAGAGGGACGATGGCTGGGAATATGCCCCCTGTAGGAGGGAGGGGGGAGAGATCCGGTTAATGACTCTACTGCACTGTCGGTGGTGATCTTTGCAGTTACACCTGTTTCTCTGAGAGTCATATGTAATTGTAGATCATAATATTTTTAGGTCATGAACAAGATATAATCCTATCTTAGGACACACATACGCATGCAAATATGCACAATCACATGCACACACACACAGGTACGCACACGGTAGACCCACCTGTGGGGTGTATGGCGGGCTGGGCTGTGAGGGTGGGTGGTGGTAGGGGGAGGGTTTGTAGTGGTGGAACACAGGGGGGTACTGGAGGTGTCCGGGGGGGTAGCCAGAGGGCTTGTTGTGACTCTGAGGTAGTTTGAGGGGCCCGCGGGGGTACGTGTCAGACCCTGGGACCTGGGGACTCCCGTCCCGTGACTGCCGGTCGTAATCACCCTGCGAGAGATGGAAGACAGACATAGACAGTGTTAGAAAGACAGCTAATACCCTGAAAACATAAGCTATTTAAGCTAGATGAGCTAATATTAAAATAATACTTTAATAAGCTCATAAGATGACAGCCGGCTCAAAATTTGTATTTAAGTGCAAAACTTTTTCAGGGCAAACTCCATTATTTTTGCGAAGACTATTTGATTCTGAGTTTTGACATATAAAGTGTGTATGTGAAAACTATTTACAAGGTGCACACTTCCAGTTTTCTGAACTACCTTCTCTCATGGATAAGAGGGAAGGTTGTGTTACCTGGTGCTGGTACATGTGCAGATCAAATACACCACTGGAACGCTGATTCAGCTGTTTACATGTTCTAATAATTAGAAAGATTGCTCAGAAAACCAGCTGTTTTAAAGTAGACTGAATTATAGCTATGAACCGTCCCTGGTCGTACAGGGCTGAGATATATAATATCTAGACTAATACTCTATCTAGTGAAGACAAGCTGCCTCCAGCACTGAGGAGATGATGCTCTGACTGTCAGAGTCAATTAAATTACCTCCACCACTCCCCCCCCGAACACACACTCCCAGCGAACACGTACACTTCCCGCAAGCACACACTCCCCCTGAACACACACTCCCCCTGAACACACACTCCCCCCCTGAACACACACTCCCCCCCTGAACACACACTCCCCCCCTGAACACACACTCCCCCCTGAACACACACTCCCAGCGAACACGTACACTTCCCGCAAGCACACACTCCCCCTGAACACACACTCCCCCCCGAACACACACTCCCCCCGAACACACACTCCCCCCCTGAACACACACTCCCCCCCTGAACACACACTCCGACAGGACATAGTCTCCTAATGAAAACCTGACAACAAGGAAGAGGCGGGGCAGGAAGGAGGAGGGAAACATTGAAATGTAGAATCTCTCTCACACTCACACACTCCTCCACCTACACACACACTCCTCCACCTACACACACACACTGCTCCACCTACACACACACACTCCTCCACCTACGCACTCATCCTCCACCTACACACACTCCTCCACCTACACACACACACACACACACACACTCCTCCACCTACACACACACACACTCCTCCACCTACACACACACACACACACACACACTCCTCCACCTACACACACACACACTCCTCCACCTACGCACTCATCCTCCACCTACACACACTCTTCCACCTACACACACACACACACACACACTCCTCCACCTACACACACTCCTCCACCTACACACACACACACTCCTCCACCTGCACACACTCCTCCACCTACACACACACACACTCCTCCACCTACACACACACACTCCTCCACCTACACACACTCCTCCACCTACACACACACACAGAGTAGGAGGAGGGCTGGGTAGATGGCGGTATTATGATGCGGCGTGGACTTGTTTAATCAATGACTGTGAGGAGGGCGGTGCACCTTATTGTCTGCAGGAGGGATGGACTACTCTCCAGACACCCTATCATTGGTGGGCCCCGGCGGCTGGCTGTCAGCCAAGGGTCTCCTGATCCATGTTAGTTAAATGCGTATTCATCTGAATTTGGCAAGGTAATCAACAACCCAACTGAACTGGGAAATTGAATTCTGCGCTGGAACATCGTTGGGCCGTTTTTGTGCGGAGGCTGCAGAAAGGAGAAAGAGCTGCAGCATCAATTTGTCACTGCTGCTGCGGAGGAGGAGGAGGAGGAGGAGGAGGAGGAGGAGGAAGAGGAGTGGTGTGTGTAAGTCCCCGTGCTGTCTACTGTTATACCCCCACCGGCTCACAACATAAAGGGGGATTTTGTTCAATGACTGAATTCAAAGAGAAAAAGACAAGGGAGAGGGATAGAGGGGGGGAGAAGAGGGAGGGAGAGGGGGGAGAAGAGGGAGGGAGAGGGGGAGAAGAGAGGCAGGGAGAGGGAGAGAGGGATAGAGAGGGGGGAGAAGAGGGAGGGAGAGGGAGAGAGGGATAGAGAGGGGGGAGAGAAGGGGGGAGGGAGAGAGAAGAGGGGGAGGGAGAAAGAAGAGAGGGAGAGAGAGGGAGGAAGGGAGAGAGAAGGGTGGGAGGGAGAGAGAAGAGGGGGAGGGAGAGAGAAGAGGGGGAGGGGGAGAGAAGAGAGGCAGGGAGAGGGAGGGAGAGAGAAGAGAGGCAGGGAGAGAGAAGAGAGGCAGGGAGAGAGAAGAGAGGGAGATGGAGGGAGAGAGAAGAGAGGGAGGCAGGGAGAGAGAAGAGAGGGAGGGAGGGAGAGAGAGGGAGGGAGAGAGAGATGAGGGGGAGAGAGAGATGAGGGGGAGGGAGAGAGAGAGAGAGAGAGAGAAGAGGGGGAGGGAGAGAGAAGAGATGCAGGGAGAGGGAGGGAGAGAGAAGAGATGCAGGGAGAGGGAGGGAGAGAGAAGAGAGGCAGGGAGAGAGAAGAGAGAGAGGGAGGAAGAGCGGGAGGGAGAGAGAAGAGGGAGGAAGGGAGAGAGAAGAGAGGCAGGGAGAGGAGAGAGGTAGGGAGAGAGAAGAGAAGCAGGGAGAGAGAAGAGAGGCAGGAAGAGAGAAGAGATGCAGGGAGAGGCAGGGAGAGAAGAGAGGCAGGGAGAGAGAAGAGAGGCAGGGAGAGAGAAGACAGGGAGGGAGAGAGAAGAGAGGCAGGGAGAGAGAAGAGAGGCAGGGAGAGAGAAGAGAGGGGGGAGAGAGAAGAGAGAGAAGAGAGGGAGGGAGAGAGAGAAGAGAGGGAGGGAGAGAGGGAGGGAGGAGAGGGAGGAAGGGAGAGAGGAGAGGGAGGGAGGAAGGGAGAGAGGAGAGGCAGGGAGAGAGAAGAGAGGCGGGGAGAGAAAAGAGAGGCAGAGAGAGAGAAGAGGCAGGGAGAGGGGAGGGAGAGAGAAGGGGGGAGGGAGAAAGAAGAGGGGGAGGGAGAAAGAAGAGAGGGAAGGAGAGGGAGGAAGGGAGAGAGAAGGGTGGGAGGGAGAGAGAGAGAAGAGGGGGAGGGAGAGAGAAGAGGGGGAGGGAGAGAGAAGAGAGGCAGGGAGAGGGAGGGAGAGAGAAGAGAGGGAGGGAGGGAGAGAGAAGAGAGGGAGGGAGGAAGGGAGAGAGAAGAGGCAGGAAGAGAGAAGAGAGGCAGGAAGAGAGAAGACAGGCAGGGAGAGAGAAGACAGGGAGGGAGAGAGAAGAGAGGCAGGGAGAGAGAAGACAGGGAGGGAGAGAGAAGAGAGGCAGGGAGAGAGAAGAGAGGCAGGGAGAGAGAAGAGAGGCAGGGAGAGAGAAGAGAGGCAGGGAGAGAGAAGAGAGGCAGGGAGAGAGAAGACAGCGAGGGAGAAAGAAGAGATGCAGGGAGAGAGAAGAGAGGCAAGGAGAGAGAAGACAGGGAGGGAGAGAGAAGAGATGCAGGGAGAGAGAAGAGAGGCAGGGAGAGAGAAGACAGGGAGGGAGAGAGAAGAGAGGCAGGGAGAGAGAAGAGAGGCAGGGAGAGAGAAGAGAGGCAGGGAGAGAGAAGAGAGGGAGTGAGAGAGAAGAGAGGCAGGGAGAGAGAAGAGAGGCAGGGAGAGAGAAGAGAGGCAGGGAGAGAGAAGAGAGGCAGGGAGAGAGAAGACAGGGAGGGAGAGAGAAGAGAGGCAGGGAGAGAGAAGAGAGGCAGGGAGAGAGAAGAGAGGCAGGGAGAGAGAAGAGAGGCAGGGAGAGAGAAGAGAGGCAGGGAGAGAGAAGACAGCGAGGGAGAAAGAAGAGATGCAGGGAGAGAGAAGAGAGGCAAGGAGAGAGAAGACAGGGAGGGAGAGAGAAGAGATCCAGGGAGAGAGAAGAGAGGCAGGGAGAGAGAAGACAGGGAGGGAGAGAGAAGAGAGGCAGGGAGAGAGAAGAGAGGCAGGGAGAGAGAAGAGAGGCAGGGAGAGAGAAGAGAGGGAGTGAGAGAGAAGAGAGGCAGGGAGAGAGAAGAGAGGCAGGGAGAGAGAAGAGAGGCAGGGAGAGAGAAGAGAGGCAGGGAGAGAGAAGACAGGGAGGGAGAGAGAAGAGAGGCAGGGAGAGAGAAGAGAGGCAGGGAGAGAGAAGAGAGGCAGGGAGAGAGAAGAGAGGCAGGGAGAGAGAAGAGAGGCAGGGAGAGAGAGAGAAGAGAGGCAGGGAGAGAGAAGAGAGGCAGGGAGAGAGAGAGAAGAGAGGCAGGGAGAGAGAAGAGAGGCAGGGAGAGAGAAGAGAGGCAGGGAGAGAGAAGAGAGGCAGGGAGAGAGAGAGAAGAGAGGCAGGGAGAGAGAAGAGAGGCAGGGAGAGAAGAGAGGCAGGGAGAGAGAAGAGAGGCAGGGAGAGAGAAGAGAGGCAGGGAGAGAGAAGAGAGGCAGGGAGAGAGAAGAGAGGCAGGGAGAGAGAAGAGAGGCAGGGAGAGAGAGAGAAGAGAGGCAGGGAGAGAGAAGAGAGGCAGGGAGAGAGAGAGAAGAGAGGCAGGGAGAGAGAAGAGAGGCAGGGAGAGAGAAGAGAGGCAGGGAGAGAGAGAGAAGAGAGGCAGGGAGAGAGAAGAGAGGCAGGGAGAGAGAAGAGAGGCAGGGAGAGAGAAGAGAGGCAGGGAGAGAGAAGAGAGGCAGGGAGAGAGAAGAGAGGCAGGGAGAGAGAAGAGAGGCAGGGAGAGAGAAGAGAGGCAGGGAGAGAGAGAGAAGAGAGGCAGGGAGAGAGAAGAGAGGCAGGGAGAGAGAGAGAAGAGAGGCAGGGAGAGAGAAGAGAGGCAGGGAGAGAGAGAAGAGAGGCAGGGAGAGAGAAGAGAGGCAGGGAGAGAGAAGAGAGGCAGGGAGAGAGAAGAGAGGCAGGGAGAGAGAAGAGAGGCAGGGAGAGAGAAGAGAGGCAGGGAGAGAGAAGAGAGGCAGGGAGAGAGAAGAGAGGCAGGGAGAGAGAGAGAAGAGAGGCAGGGAGAGAGAGAGAAGAGAGGCAGGGAGAGAGAGAGAAGAGAGGCAGGGAGAGAGAGAGAAGAGAGGCAGGGAGAGAGAAGAGAGGCAGGGAGAGAGAAGAGAGGCAGGGAGAGAGAAGAGAGGCAGGGAGAGAGAGAGAAGAGAGGCAGGGAGAGAGAAGAGAGGCAGGGAGAGAGAAGAGAGGCAGGGAGAGAGAAGAGAGGCAGGGAGAGAGAAGAGAGGCAGGGAGAGAGAAGAGAGGCAGGGAGAGAGAAGAGAGGCAGGGAGAGAGAGAGAAGAGAGGCAGGGAGAGAGAAGAGAGGCAGGGAGAGAGAGAGAAGAGAGGCAGGGAGAGAGAGAAGAGAGGCAGGGAGAGAGAAGAGAGGCAGGGAGAGAGAAGAGAGGAAGGGAGAGAGAAGAGAGGCAGGGAGAGAGAAGAGAGGCAGGGAGAGAGAGAGAAGAGAAGCAGGGAGAGAGAAGAGAGGCAGGGAGAGAGAAGAGAGGCAGGGAGAGAGAAGAGAGGCAGGGAGAGAGAGAGAAGAGAGGCAGGGAGAGAGAGAGAAGAGAGGCAGGGAGAGAGAAGAGAGGCAGGGAGAGAGAGAGAAGAGAGGCAGGGAGAGAGAGAGAAGAGAGGCAGGGAGAGAGAGAGAAGAGAGGCAGGGAGAGAGAGAGAAGAGAGGCAGGGAGAGAGAGAGAAGAGAGGCAGGAAGAGAGAGAGAAGAGAGGCAGGGAGAGAGAAGAGAGGCAGGGATAGAGAAGAGAGGCAGGGAGAGAGAAGAGAAGACAGGGAGAGAGAGAGAAGAGAGGCAGGGAGAGAGAAGAGAGGCAGGAAGAGAGAGAGAAGAGAGGCAGGGAGAGAGAGAGAAGAGAGGCAGGGAGAGAGAGAGAAGAGAGGCAGGGAGAGAGAGAGAAGAGAGGCAGGGATAGAGAAGAGAAGACAGGGAGGGAGAGAGAAGAGAGGCAGGGAGAGAGAGAGAAGAGAGGCAGGGAGAGAGAGAGAAGAGAGGCAGGGATAGAGAAGAGAAGACAGGGAGGGAGAGAGAAGAGAGGCAGGGAGAGAGAGAGAAGAGAGGGAGGGAGAGAGAAGAGAGGCAGGGATAGAGAAGAGAAGACAGGGAGGGAGAGAGAAGAGAGGCAGGGAGAGAGAGAGAAGAGAGGGAGGGAGAGAGAAGAGAGGCAGGGATAGAGAAGAGAAGACAGGGAGGGAGAGAGAAGAGAGGCAGGGAGAGAGAGAGAAGAGAGGCAGGGAGAGAGAGAGAAGAGAGGCAGGGATAGAGAAGAGAAGACAGGGAGGGAGAGAGAGAGAGGCAGGGAGAGAGAGAGAAGAGAGGGAGGGAGAGAGAAGAGAGGCAGGGATAGAGAAGAGAAGACAGGGAGGGAGAGAGAAGAGAGGCAGGGAGAGAGAGAGAAGAGAGGGAGGGAGAGAGAAGAGAGGCAGGGATAGAGAAGAGAAGACAGGGAGGGAGAGAGAAGAGAGGCAGGGATAGAGAAGAGAAGACAGGGAGGGAGAGAGAAGAGAGGCAGGGATAGAGAAGAGAAGACAGGGAGGGAGAGAGAAGAGAGGCAGGGAGAGAGAGAGAAGAGAGGGAGGGAGAGAGAAGAGAGGCAGGGATAGAGAAGAGAAGACAGGGAGGGAGAGAGAAGAGAGGCAGGGAGAGAGAGAGAAGAGAGGGAGGGAGAGAGAAGAGAGGCAGGGATAGAGAAGAGAAGACAGGGAGAGAGAGAGAAGAGAGGCAGGGAGAGAGAAGAGAGGCAGGGAGAGAGAAGAGAGGCAGGGATAGAGAAGAGAAGACAGGGAGAGAGAGAGAGGAGAGGCAGGGAGAGAGAGAGAAGAGAGGGAGGGAGAGAGAAGAGAGGCAGGGATAGAGAAGAGAAGACAGGGAGGGAGAGAGAAGAGAGGCAGGGAGAGAGAGAGAAGAGAGGGAGGGAGAGAGAAGAGAGGCAGGGATAGAGAAGAGAAGACAGGGAGGGAGAGAGAAGAGAGGCAGGGAGAGAGAGAGAAGAGAGGGAGGGAGAGAGAAGAGAGGCAGGGATAGAGAAGAGAAGACAGGGAGAGAGAGAGAAGAGAGGCAGGGAGAGAGAAGAGAGGGGGGTTTATTACAAGGTCCAAGAGGCAGGGAGAATGCTGGTTCTTAAGCTTCCAGATCACTTACAACACGCTTTAGTTTTTAATATATTTTTTCTACCGATGTTAGTAATCTACACGCGTCACGACACATATCCTGTGACTGTTTTTCACATACCCCTCGATGATCTCCTGCTTCTTCAGATGGAACTAAATAGTGAGTCATGTAGTGAATTTTGTTTAAATTATAGGACGATTATGTGTATAAAGTGTGACCAGATATAGAACCTGTCTTGCCCAATCACAGCCAAGTTATTTGTAACAAAAAAACACATTGTAAATGACTGTTTCTGGTTCTACTTGTGTGTGCAATATTTCCCCAGACGGCGTGTTTACTGAGGCGTTGGAGGTTAAGTGGATTTCATAAGGGCATCCTGGGGTTTGCATCAGCATGTACAGTACTACTGTAACACCAGATGTACAGTCTACTACAGCAAGTCTCCTCTCCTCAGCGGACACAGAGCACAAATGTATGTATACATCAGTGTAATACATCTTGTTGTTACTCTCTGTTCGTGCTACATCGTTCGGCAAAGGTATTAGATGGAGGAATATATAGATAAATAACTAGTTCCTATATTTGTGCATAATAGGCTAGGTGTAATACCGTAGGTGCAGAATATAGTCTCTACACAGAAGGAGGAGGGGGAGAGTCGTGACTGAGACATTTGCCTGATCCTTCTGCTCTGCACAGTTCAATGAAAGGTCATTGTTTCAGCACTGGGATGTAAGCCTGTCATTCACCTTCAGATTATCACACAGGCGTTTGTCCGGCAGGGTCAACAAAAATCAAATCAAATCAAATCAAATTTTATTAGTCACATACACATGGTTAGCAGATGTTAATGCGAGTGTAGCGAAATGCTTGTGCTTCTAGTTCCGACAATGCAGTAATAACCAACAGTAATCTAACCTAACAATTCCACACTACTACCTTACACACACACACAAGTGTAAAGGGATAAAGAATATGTACATAAAGATATATGAATGAGTGGTGGTACAGAACGGCATGGCAGATGCAGTAGATGGTATAGAGTACGGTATATACGTATGAGATGAGTACTGTAGGGTATGTAAACATAAAGTGGCATAGTTTAAAGTGGCTAGTGGTACATGTATTGCATAAAGATGGCAAGATGCAGTAGATGATATAGAGTACAGTATATATACATATGAGATGGGTAATGTAGGGTATGTAAACATTGTATTAAGTGGCATTGCTTAAAGTGGCTAGTGGTACATTTTTACATAATTTCCATCAATTCCCATTTTTAAAGTGGCTGGAGTTGAGTCAGTATGTTGGCAGCGGCCGCTAAATGTTAGTGGTGGCTGTTTAACAGTCTGATGGCCTTGAGATAGAAGCTGTTTTTCAGTCTCTCGGTCCCTGCTTTGATGCACCTGTACTGACCTCGCCTTCTGGATGATAGCGGGGTGAACAGGCAGTGGCTTGGGTGGTTGTTGTCCTTGATGATCTTTATGGCCTTCCTGTGACATCGGGTGGTGTAGGTGTCCTGGAGGGCAGGTAGTTTGCCCCTGGTGATGCGTTCTGCAGACCTCACTACCCTCTGGAGAGCCTTACGGTTGTGGGCGGAGCAGTTGCCGTACCAGGCGGTGATACAGCCCGACAGGATGCTCTCGATTGTGCATCTGTAGAAGTTTGTGAGTGCTTTTGGTGACAAGCCGAATTTCTTCAGCCTCCTGAGGTTGAAGAGGCGCTGCTGCGCCTTCTTCACAACGCTGTCTGTGTGGGTGGACCAATTCAGTTTGTCCGTGATGTGTACACCGAGAAACTTAAAACTTTCCACCTTCTCCACTACTGACCCGTCGATGTGGATAGGGGGGTGCTCCCTCTGCTGTTTCCTGAAGTCCACAATCATCTCCTTTGTTTTGTTGACGTTGAGTATGAGGTTATTTTCCTGACACCACACTCCGAGGGCCCTCACCTCCTCCCTGTAGGCCGTCTCGTCGTTGTTGGTGATCAAGCCTACCACTGTAGTGTCATCCGCAAACTTGATGATTGAGTTGGAGGCGTGCATGGCCACGCAGTCGTGGGTGAACAGGGAGTACAGGAGAGGGCTCAGAACGCACCCTTGTGGGGCCCCAGTGTTGAGGATCAGCGGGGTGGAGATGTTGTTACCTAACCTCACCACCTGGGGGCGGCCCGTCAGGAAGTCCAGGACCCAGTTGCACAGGGCGGGGTCGAGACCCAGGGTCTCGAGCTTGATGACGAGTTTGGAGGGTACTATGGTGTTAAATGCTGAGCTGTAATCGATGAACAGCATTCTCACATGGGTATTCCTCTTGTCCAGATGGGTTAGGGCAGTGTGCAGTGTGGTTGCGATTGCGTCGTCTGTGGACCTATTGGGTCGGTAAGCAAATTGGAGTGGGTCTAGGGTGTCCGGTAGGGTGGAGGTGATATGGTCCTTGACTAGTCTCTCAAAGCACTTCATGATGACGGAAGTGAGTGCTACGGGGCGGTAGTCGTTTAGCTCAGTTACCTTAGCTTTCTTGGGAACAGGAACAATGGTGGCCCTCTTGAAGCATGTGGGAACAGCAGACTGGGATAAGGATTGATTGAATATGTCCGTAAACACACCAGCCAGCTGGTCTGCGCATGCTCTGAGGACGCGGCTGGGAATGCCGTCTGGGCCTGCAGCCTTGCGAGGGTTAACACGTTTAAATGTTTTACTCACCTCGGCTGCAGTGAAGGAGAGCCCGCAGGTTTTGGTAGGGGGCCGTGTCAGTGGCACTGTATTGTCCTCAAAGCGGGCAAAAAAGTTGTTTAGCCTGTCTGGGAGCAAGACATCCTGGTCCTCGACGGGGCTGGTTTTCTTTTTGTAATCCGTGATTGACTGTAGACCCTGCCACATACCTCTTGTGTCTGAGCTGTTGAATTTCGACTCGATTTTGTCTCTGTACTGAGACTTAGCCTGTTTGATTGCCTTGCGGAGAGAATAGCTACACTGTTTGTATTCGGTCATGCTTCCGGTCACCTTGCCCTGGTTAAAAGCAGTGGTTCGCGCTTTCAGTTTCACGCGAATGCTGCCGTCAATCCACGGTTTCTGGTTTGGGAATGTTTTTATCGTTGCTGTGGGTACGACATCGTCAATGCACTTCCTAATGAACTCGCTCACCGAATCAGCATATTCGTCAATATTGTTGTTGGACGCGATGCGGAACATATTCCAATCCGCGTGATCGAAGCAGTCTTGAAGCGTGGATTCAGATTGGTCGGACCAGCGTTGAACAGACCTGAGCGCGGGAGCTTGTTGTTTGAGTTTTTGTTTGTAGGCTGGAATCAACAAAATGGAGTCGTGGTCAGCTTTTCCGAAAGGGGGGCGGGGGAGGGCCTTATAAGCGTCGCGGAAATTAGTATAACAATGGTCTAGTGTTTTTCCAGCCCTGGTAGCACAATCGATATGCTGATAGAATTTAGGGAGTTTTGTTTTTAGATTAGCCTTGTTAAAATCCCCAGCTACGATGAATGCAGCCTCAGGGTGTGTGGTTTCCAGTTTACAAAGAGTCAGATAAAGTTCGTTCAGGGCCATCGATGTGTCTGCTTGGGGGGGAATGTATACGGCTGTGATTATGATTGACGAGAATTCCCTTGGTAGATAATGCGGTCGACATTTGATTGTGAGGAGTTCTAGATCAGGTGAACAGAACGACTTGAGTTCTTGTGTGTTGTTATGATGATCACACCACTTCTCGTTAATCATAAGGCATACCCCCCCGCCCCTCTTCTTACCGGAAAGATGTTTGTTTCTGTCGGCGCGATGCATGAAGAAACCAGCTGGCTGCACCGACTCCGTTAGCGTCCCTTGAGTTAGCCATGTTTCCGTGAAGCAGAGCACGTTGCAATCCCTGATGTCTCTCTGGAATGCTACCCGTGCTCGGATTTCATCAACCTTATTGTCAAGAGACTGGACATTGGCGAGTAGTATGCTAGGGAGTGGAGCGCGATGTGCCCGTCTCCGAAGCCTGACCACGAGACCGCCACGTTTTCCCCTTTTTCGGCGTCGCACAGGGTCGCCGGCTGGGATCAGATCCATTGTATTGTGTGGAAGGCAAAACACTGGATCCGTTTCGGGAAAGTCATATTCCTGGTAGGAACGATGATGAGTTGACGTTAATCGTATATTCAGTAGTTCCTCCCGACTGTATGTAATGAAACCTAAGATTACCCGGGGTACCGATGTAAGAAATAACACGTAAAAAAACAAAATACTGCATATTTTCCAAGGAACACGAAGCGAGGCAGCCATCTCTTTTCGGCGCCGGAAGAGCAGACCGCAAAGGATACATAAACTGGGATCAAAAATCGGCCCTGGCATTTTTAATATACTGTATCATTTCTTCCCTCGAGGCCCCACTATTAGCGAGATAATGATCATTTTGAGCAAAAAAAACCTAAACAAGTTAAACAGGCCCACTGGGATGAAAATGGACCAGCCTATATGTCATTTTCCCGAAACGTCAGTCCACCCATGACACACGTACTCTAACAGTGTTCTTGTATCCTGCGCTTGGAGAGCGACGCTGTGCACACTTTTGTTTCAGCCCAGCACTAACAAACCTAATTTAACAAAGTAATAAAAAACTCAAACATTTGCTGAAAGAGTTGTGTTAGTGCTGGGTTGGAGCAAAGCCCTGCATACCTACATTACTGCAGCTCTCCAGGACCAGGACTGGGAGAAGTGAAGAACGTTGCTGTAGAATGTGGATTATTATGGCATCTCCATTGGGTCTAGGCCTGAAAGTCACTTTTAAACATCTCCATATGTACTGTGCCACTCCACGGTTGCATAACTGCAGCTGATATAGCGGACTGCAGTTGCAGAGCGGTATTTGCTTGGGCCTCGTACGCTTCACACATACACGCATGCTCTCTAGATGTTATCAGGACTTTGTCTTTTCTTCTAGAACACTAAATAAATGAATGAACCCCTTTGTTTTCCGTTGACTTAGAAACAGAATACGCTGCTGATTATAATTCCCCTCCATGCAGCTCTTCTATAGGAACATTTGTCTGCAGTATATCTGTAGTTCACAAGTCAAAGAGTAAGGAGCTCAAAAGAAGAATTCTCTCGCCACCGGCCCAAGATCCCAACCGCCAGACCACCAACCCTCCAAGACCCCCGAACAGTTCCCCGAGAGCTGCCCCGCAACCACCCGAAAAAACATCATTCAAACGAACCTTTTGGGGGGGTTACTTTGACTTCATTTTTGACTTTTCTTTGACCGTCATTCCATCCCCTGCCCAGCAACTCCACTCCCACTTGACTCCAGTTCCACATCCCAACCCTCAGCTTCCCTCAGCCCATCCCACCTATCTCTGCTGGCCACCCTCTTCGGATTTATACGCACCATATATCTTTCAACTATGCTGTGATGGTTAACATACAATTTTAATCTATCTAATCAAATAGAATCCACAGATTGTGAGTTGCAGATAAAAATTGTACTAAGAGTATTAGTATATTAGTAATTTACTGACCAGGTCTCTCCAAATCTTCCAACAATGCTACTTCTACGGTAAATTTTAGATGAATGTTATACTTTTTCAGCCATTCCGGAACCTGAGACCAGAAACAGGCTACTTGAGGGCAATACCAGAACAAAATGGTCTATAGATTCTGTATCCTCTCAACAAAATATGCAGAGCTGCGATGATTGTATGCACCAAATATTCAACATTTTGTTGGTGGCAAGAATTCTGTTGAATAATTTTATCTGAAAAGCACGAAGTCTTGAATATTGCATCATTTTATATATAAACTCATACACCCTGTGCCATGAAATTGGGACGTCAAATGAAAAGCTATCCCAGTCCCCCTCTCTCCCTCCCTACCTCTCTTCCTCTGTCCTCCCCATCCCTCACTGTCAGCTGAACTGTGGTATCAGACTGATGGACAGTTTATCTCTTCTTCCTCTGTCCCCCTCCTTCCCTCTGCCCCCCCTCCTCCATTTCTCCCCTTCCTTCCCTCTGCCCCCCCTCCTTCCCTCTGCCCTCCCTCCTCCATTTCTCCCCTCCTTCTCTCTGCCCCCCCTCCTTCCCTCTGCCCTCCCTCCTCCATTTCTCCCCCTCCTTCCCTCTGCCCCCCTCCTTCCCTCTGCCCTCCCTCCTCCATTTCTCCCCCTCCTTCTCTCTGCCCCCCCTCCTTCCCTCTGCCCTCCCTCCTCCATTTCTCCCCCTCCTTCTCTCTGCCCCCCTCCTTCCTTCTGCCCCCCTCCTTCTCTCTGCCCCCCTCCTTCCTTCTGCCCCCCTCCTTCCCTCTGCCCCCCCTCCTCCATTTCTCCCCCTCCTTCCCTCTGCCCCCCTTCCTTCCCCCTGCCCCCCTCCTTCCCTCTGCCCCCCCCCCCCCCCCCCCTCTCACCCCTCTTCCCTCTGCCCCCCTCCTTCCCCCTGCCCCCCTCCTTCCCTCGTCCCCCCTCCTTCCCTCCTCTCCTCCATTTCTCCCCCTCCTTCCCTCTGCCAACACCCCCCCCCCCCCCCCTCCTTCACTCTGCCTCCCCTTTCCCCCTCCTCTGAACTGTGTTATCGTAGCGTGTAGAGTTAATTGAATCTAGTGTGGATCCTGTAAAGGTAATTCTGTGTCTTAGCAGAGCCTTCCTCCGCTGAGGAACAGTAGATTAACTACTGACACTAGATCCATCACACAGATAGAGGAGAGAGAAATGTCTTGGAACTTACACACAGCACTGCCACACACACTTACCCCACCAGACATACCACGAGGTGTCTTTTCACAGTCCCCATGTCCAGAACAAATGATAGGAAACCTACATTATTATACAGAGACATGAGTGCATGGAACTCCTGTAATGTCTGTAATGTCTGTGCCTGTAATGTCTGTGCCTCTAATGTCTGTAATGTCTGTAATGTCTGTAATGTCTGTATTGTCTGTATTGTCTGTAATGTCTGTATTGTCTGTATTGTCTGTAATGTCTGTAATGTCTGTATTGTCTGTAATGTCTGTATTGTCTATATTGTCTGTAATGTCTGTAATGTCTGTAATGTCTGCAATGTCTGCAATGTCTGTAATGTCTATATTGTCTGTAATGTCTGTAATGTCTGCAATGTCTGCAATGTCTGTATTGTCTCATGTGTCGGACCCCAGTAAGACCAGCTGTCTCCATTGTGGTCGACTAATAGGGATTCTAACAAATCAAACCTATCAGTTTAGTAGGTACTTCATAGGGAAATGCTGCCTATTACTTATCAGCTGATTCAAATTATTACCAAAACTAGATTATTTATTATGTTGATAATAGTAGAAAATAACAGTACTAACATGTTGCCCTTGGTGTCATACCTTGGCATTCATATTTTCCAACACATGGAAATATACACACCAGCCCAGACGTACCTTGGCCATGGCCTGTGAGTTGGTGAGTGTCTCTGAGAGGCGTGGGTAGGTGTAGGAGCTGTAGGGGTGTGTCTGAGGAGGACTCTTAAAGACCCCGCTGGCCCTGTGGGGCACGTTGGGCTCCTGGAGGCCAGACCCCGACCTGGAGCGCTGTCTGATGGCCGGCGTGGGGCTGTTCTGCCTCACATACGACGACTTGGGCCTCTTCTCGTACTCATCTCTGGACACGCCGCTGTAGCTCCACTCGCTGTCCGGGTAGTTGATTTGCTCGCTGTGCAGCGATGTGCGGGACGGCGTCCCCACCATTGACGCGTCCCGGTAGTCCTGACTGGACGAGCCACCTACGGACGCACGGTAGTACCCCCCTGTCGTGGACCCGGCGGACCCCCCTCCGCTGCCCACCCCGGACCCTGATCCCACCTCGTCGGCCGAGCGCGCCCCCGCCACCTTGCTCTCCAGGTAGGTGTGGTAGTCCGGAGGCAGCTTGGCGTAATCGGCCTTCTGAGGCATGGCGTCGGGGTAGAAGGGGATGCGGGTGGCGTGGGTGAGGTGGCCGTTCTGTTTGGGGAAGCGGTAGTGTCTCCCCATGGCCCAGTCACCATCTGGAGCAAAGCCTTTACTGTCCTTCCTGTAGGGCTCCAGAGAGAAGTCCCTACTGGAGGTGTCCAGGTCACAGGAGTACCGGGAGTAATAGTGGCTGAAGCCGTTCTCCTCGTTGGGGTGGGGGTGTTGGGGGTGGTGGGAGGCGGGTTTGGGGGCCCCAGCCTGGTGGGAGCCCGTAGGGCTTTCTTTACGTAGGGAGTTGGAACGTGTCACAGATATGCTGTCGAACTCCTCCAGGAGACCA
The DNA here is from genome assembly GCF_045679555.1 of Salvelinus alpinus. NCBI lineage: Eukaryota > Metazoa > Chordata > Actinopteri > Salmoniformes > Salmonidae > Salvelinus > Salvelinus alpinus. The sequence goes on along the minus strand of NC_092093.1, from coordinate 20,358,099 downwards.
TTGATGGACGCATCCTTCGGGGGACGGTTCCCTCGAACTATGGTCTGTGGAACAGACAGTAAACACACAGTTAATTTATTGTAGCTACAGGGAGGGCACCATAGAAATATAATGGAATGGGAAGGTCCATTCTAGTCATTCTATTTCTATAGAAGGAACTACCTACCCATGCACTGTAGATGGATAACATGTAACCATGATGATACACTCCTGTCTTCAAATTAATATATCTGTACTATCAATGGAAACATCAATCATACTTTTTCCATTGAGTAATATTCCATTGAGGTGCTGTGTTGCAGATTAGCATTTTTCATCATGAATGTTGTTCTGGAGGCAGCTCTGCAGAGTGGTCACTAGCTGGCACAGCCACAAAGTCATAAAATCTGATTTTAAACCTAACCTTAACCCTAACCTTAACAACACTGCTAACCCTAATGCCTAACCTTACACTCTTAGATAAAAGGGTTCCAAAAGGGTTCTGCGGCTGTCCCCATAGGAGAACCCCTTTTGGTTCCAGGTAGAACCATTTTTGATTCCAAGTAAAACCCTCTGTGTAAACGGTTCTACCTGGAACCAAAAGGGGTTCTTCAAAATTTGAAGAATCTATTTAATAGATATCCTATGGGGAAAGCCAAATAACCCTTTTTGGTTCTAGATAGCACCTTTAAAAAAAATACAAATACAATACAAAAAAGCACATTTTTACAAATTTGACTTTGCAATTTTGACTTTTGAATGTGAAATCACTCAGTTCTGCCTCCAGGACAAGACTCATGACAATAAACATGAACCTGCTGCTGGGTATCACATTTGATGTTATAAAATGAAAACCAGAGAGAAGTGAATGCCTAGGTCTACCCCCTGTCGGTGTGACTTCTTTAATACAACCCCCTGCCGGTGTGACTTCTTTAATACAACCCCCTGCCGGTGTGACTTCTTTAATACAACCCCCTGTCGGTGTGACTTCTTTAATACAACCCCCTGCCAGTGTGACTTCTTTAATACAACCCCCTGCCAGTGTGACTTCTTTAATACAACCCCCTGCCAGTGTGACTTCTTTAATACAACCCCCTGTCGGTGTGACTTCTTTAACCTCTAATTCCTCCCAAACCCGGATCCGGGAGCACCCCCCACAGTAAAAAAGGTGACTAGCATAGCCTAGCATAGCGTCACAAGTAAATACTAGCATCTAAATATCATTAAATCACAAGTCCAAGACACCAGATGAAAGATACACATCTTGTGAATCCCCTGTCGGTGTGACTTCTTTAATACAACCCCCTGCCGGTGTAACTTCTTTCAAATACAGCCAGAATGGATGGAGAATGATTGAAAAGAGCTACCCTGAAATGTGAGAAGAGGAGAAAGCTGAGGTATACTGAGAGAGACTAGGTTATGTCCCATTTCTTTCCCAAAAGATAAGCTTCAATATCAGTGGGAGGAACTGATCAGGGCACATCAATTAACGTGACATTGGGTGCACTGCACTTACACCCCACTTTACACAGGCATGCGCACACACAGTCGTACACACACGCACCAACACCAACATACACTGCTGCTTAAAACTCCTAATGCAGCTGAAACAACAGCAGCATTGCTCATCCCCCGCTACCCACGGTAAGCTCTTTACATGGTTGCATCCTGAGTCAGAGAGGGGTTGGGGGTGTGTGTGCAAAGCAGATATCCCTGAGGGGAATCAAAGCACTGTGTGTCTCTGCCTCCAGAGGATCAACATAAGGTAAAAACGTTCTTTCTGTCGTTCCGTTCGTCTGCCTGTCTGTCTGTCTGTCTGTCTCTGTCTGTCTGTCTGTCTGTCTGTCTGTCTGTCTGTCTGTCTGTCTGTCTGTCTGTCTGTCTGTCTGTCTGTCTGTCTGTCTGTCTGTCTGTCTGTCTGTTTCTGTTTCTCTCTCTATTTCTTCCACCTGGCTTTTGATGAAGCTGTAAAAGGACAATGCTGACGGTGAAGTGGGCTCAAAGCGCGTAAATCAAAATGGCTCAAAAGTGACGTAATTAAACATGTGTAGGGGAAGGATTTGTGTTTTCATAAATGATTGCTTTTGATAAAAACGCTCTATCTGCCTTCCCTCCCCGCTTTTGCCTGTGACGGGCCTTAGCCCGGTGTACCCAGGGCCAAATTAATCGAACCCCCTCTTTGCTTGCTTAAATTGTGCGCCATGCTGTGCGCAGTCAAAAGAAAATCACATGCTTGCTAACATGGTTAGCTAGATGATTGAATGAGTCTGTTTTCAACAAATCAAGTTTTTTAGACTTCTATTTTAACCAAGCAAGACAAATAAACATTCAATCAGTACTGAGTGAATTAACAAAATAATTTTGCAACGAACGCTTCCAGACAGTCCAGTTAAATGGTCTGTCGAAATCAATGTTTTAAGAACCGGTTCTGCCTGTGGATCTGAAGATTGTGGGTTGGCTTCCCGGAGGATACATTTAGACCATTATTTTAGTTTTTAGTTTTGACTAAAACCCCCTCCCCCCCCCCTTCGACACACACACACACACACACACACTTATTTTCATTTATACTGAACAAAAATATAAACACAACATGCAACAATTTCAAAGATTTTGCTGAGTTACGGTTCGTATGAGAAATTAATAAATTAATTAGGCTTTAATCTATGGATTTCACATGACTGGGCAGGGGCGCTGCCATGGGTGGGCCTAGGAGGTCACCCACTGGGGAGCCAGGCCCAGCCAATCAGAATTAGTTTTCCCCCACAAAATGGCCTTATTACAAACAGAAATACTCCTCAGCACTACCCCCCTGGGCCGGCGTGGTTACACGTGGTCTGCGGTTGTGAGGCCAGTTGGACATACTGCCAAATTGTCTAAAATGACGTTGGAGGCAGCTTATGATAGAGAAATTAACATTCAATTGTCTGGCAACACCTCTGGTGGACATTCCTGCAGTCACCATGCCAATTGCATGCTCCCTCAAAACTTGAGACATCGTGTTGTGTGACACAACTGCACATTTTTAGAGTGGCCTTTTATTGTCCCCAGCACAAGTTGCACCTGTGTAATGATCATGCTGTTTAATCAGCTTCTTGATATGCCACACCTGTCAGGTGGATGGATTATCTTGGATTATCTTATCTAACATGGATGTAAACAAATTTGTACACAAAATTGGAGAGAAATAAGCTTTTTGTGCATATGGTACATTTCTGGGATATTTTATTTCAGCTCATGAAACATGGGACCAGCACTTTAGAAGTTGGGTTCATATTTTTGATCAGTGTATTAGGTGACTCTTAAAATAAGCTTTGGGTTCGTGGAGTGGCAGGCAAGTGGCAGTGAGTGCGGTGTACTACTGCGCGTGTCTTGCTAGAACGGAGGAGAGACCAGCTGACTCTCAGGGAAGAGGTCGTTGCCCTCATCCGTGAGATGCATCCCTACAGTACTGTCCAGGGACACAGTGTGTTATGGTAAAGCGGTGGATTGTGCGCCTGCCACGGAGAAATGTCAGCTGGAGCTGACAAACGACTTACACGAATTCAAATGCACATGGTACACATGGTACTTGACACACTATCAATACTTATCAATAGTGTTTTTATCAGGAGTTACCAACATTGCCCTTGACGATCCACAGGGTTTTGCATGTTTTTCTGTTCAAGCCCAGTGCCACCACACCTGATTCTACTACTCAGCTGTTCATCGAGACCTCGGCTGTTCATCCAGACCTCAGCTGTTCATCGAGACCTCAGCTGTTCATCCAGACCTCAGCTGTTCATCCAGACCTCAGCTGTTCATCCAGACCTCAGCTGTTCATCCAGACCTCAGCTGTTCATCCAGACCTCAGCTGTTCATCCAGACCTCAGCTGTTCATCGAGACCTCAGCTGTTCATCCAGACCTCAGCTGTTCATCCAGACCTCAGCTGTTCATCGAGACCTCGGCTGTTCATCCAGACCTCAGCTGTTCATCGAGACCTCAGCTGTTCATCCAGACCTCAGCTGTTCATCCAGACCTCAGCTGTTCATCCTGACCTCAGCTGTTCATCCAGACCTCAGCTGTTCATCGAGACCTCGGCTGTTCATCCAGACCTCAGCTGTTCATCGAGACCTCAGCTGTTCATCCAGACCTCAGCTGTTCATCCAGACCTCAGCTGTTCATCCTGACCTCAGCTGTTCATCCAGACCTCAGCTGTTCATCCAGACCTCAGCTGTTCATCCAGACCTCAGCTGTTCATCGAGACCTCAGCTGTTCATCTAGACCTCAGCTGTTCATCCAGACCTCAGCTGTTCATCCAGACCTCAGCTGTTCATCCAGACCTCAGCTGTTCATCCAGACCTCAGCTGTTCATCCAGACCTCAGCTGTTCATCGAGACCTCAGCTGTTCATCCAGACCTCAGCTGTTCATCGAGACCTCGGCTGTTCATCCAGACCTCAGCTGTTCATCGAGACCTCAGCTGTTCATCCAGACCTCAGCTGTTCATCGAGACCTCAGCTGTTCATCCAGACCTCAGCTGTTCATCGAGACCTCGACTGTTCATCGAGACCTCGGCTGTTCATCGAGACCTCAGCTGTTCATCGAGACCTCAGCTATTCATCGAGACCTCAGCTGTTCATCCAGACCTCAGCTGTTCATCCAGACCTCGGCTGTTCATCCAGACCTCAGCTGTTCATCCAGACCTCAGCTGTTCATCCTGACCTCAGCTGTTCATCCAGACCTCAGCTGTTCATCGAGACCTCGGCTGTTCATCCAGACCTCAGCTGTTCATCCAGACCTCAGCTGTTCATCCAGACCTCAGCTGTTCATCGAGACCTCGGCTGTTCATCCAGACCTCAGCTGTTCATCGAGACCTCAGCTGTTCATCCAGACCTCAGCTGTTCATCCAGACCTCAGCTGTTCATCCTGACCTCAGCTGTTCATCCAGACCTCAGCTGTTCATCCAGACCTCAGCTGTTCATCCAGACCTCAGCTGTTCATCGAGACCTCAGCTGTTCATCTAGACCTCAGCTGTTCATCCAGACCTCAGCTGTTCATCCAGACCTCAGCTGTTCATCCAGACCTCAGCTGTTCATCCAGACCTCAGCTGTTCATCGAGACCTCAGCTGTTCATCCAGACCTCAGCTGTTCATCGAGACCTCAGCTGTTCATCGAGACCTCAGCTGTTCATCGAGACCTCAGCTGTTCATCCAGACCTCAGCTGTTCATCGAGACCTCGGCTATTCATCGAGACCTCAGCTGTTCATCGAGACCTCAGCTGTTCATCGAGACCTCAGCTATTCATCGAGACCTCAGCTGTTCATCGAGACCATGAATAGTAGAATCAGGTGTGGTAGAACTGGGCTTGAACAAAAAAGTCTGTATAAACCTGTAGTTTGTCAAGAGCAATTGTGGTCAGCCCTGAATTGTATTTAAAAAGTATCTCTGATGAATGTACATTTGGTTGTACATTTTATATTTAGTGATAACTCACTTTTGTTAACAGGTAATGTAGTACTAGGCCTTTCTTCAGTAAACTTTAAGGTACATCTTTACGTACTTTATATAGTTAATGGGTACGTGTTGATTAGTAGGTCAAAGCTGTGTGCTGGAAAACCTTGTTAGAGCATGGTTGGAATAGGCATTGTGGTGCTCATGTGAATTTCCTCTCTTTTTCAGCTTCTGACCAATGCCTACTTCTCACTTAAAACATATGTGTGTGTATATATACAGTGGGGAGAACAAGTATTTGATACACTGACAATTTTGCAGGTTTTCCTACTTACAAAGCATGTAGAGGTCTGTAATTTTTATCATAGGTACACTTCAACTGTGAGAGAAGGAATCTAAAACAAAAATCCAGAAAATCACATTGTATGATTTTTAAGTAATTAATTTGCATTTTATTGCATGACATAAGTATTTGATACATCAGAAAAGCAGAACTGAATATTTGGTACAGAAACCTTAGTTTGCAATTACAGAGATCATACGTTTCCTGTAGTTCTTGACCAGGTTTGCACACACTGCAGCAGGGATTTTGGCCCACTCCTCCATACAGACCTTCTCCAGATCCTTCAGGTTTCGGGTCTGTCGCTGGGCAATACGGACTTTCAGCTCCCTCCAAAGATTTTCTATTGGGTTCAGGTCTGGAGACTGGCTAGGCCACTCCAGGACCTTGAGATGCTTCTTACGGAGCCACTCCTTAGTTGCCCTGGCTGTGTGTTTCGGGTCGTTGTCATGCTGGAAGACCCAGCCACGACCCATCTTCAATGCTCTTACTGAGGGAAGGAGGTTGTTGGTCAAGATCTCGCGATACATGGCCCCATCCATCCTCCCCTCAATACGGTGCAGTCGTCCTGTCCCCTTTGCAGAAAAGCATCCCCAAAGAATGATGTTTCCACCTCCATGCTTCACGGTTGGGATGGTGTTCTTGGGGTTGTACTCATCCTTCTATTCCTCCAAACACGGCGAGTGGAGTTTAGAGCAAAAAGCTCTATTTTTGTCTCATCAGACCACATGACCTTCTCCCATTCCTCCTCTGGATCATCCAGATGGTCATTGGCAAACTTCAGACGGGCCTGGACATGCGCTGGCTTGAGCAGGGGGACCTTGCGTGCGCTGCAGGATTTTAATCCATGACGGCGTAGTGTGTTACTAATGGTTTTCTTTGAGACTGTGGTCCCAGCTCTCTTCAGGTCATTGACCAGGTCCTTCCGTGTAGTTCTGGGCTGATCCCTCACATTCCTCATGATCATTGATGCCCCACGAGGTGAGATCTTGCATGGAGCCCCAGACCGAGGGTGATTGATCGTCATCTTGAACTTCTTCCATTTTCTAATAATTGTGCCAACAGTTGTTGCCTTCTCACCAAGCTGCTTGGCTATTGTCCTGTAGCCCATCCCAGCCTTGTACAGGTCTACAATTTATCCCTGATGTCCTTACACAGCTCTCTGGTCTTGGCCATTGTGGAGAGGTTGGAGTCTGTTTGATTGAGTGTGTGGACAGGTGTCTTTTATACAGGTAACGAGTTCAAACAGGTGCAGTTAATACAGGTAATGAGTGGAGAACAGGAGGGCTTCTTAAAGAAAAACTAACAGGTCTGTGAGAGCCGGAATTCTTACTGGTTGGTAGGTGATCAAATACTTATGTCATGCAATAAAATGCAAATTAATTACTTAAAAATCATACAATGTGATTTTCTGGATTTTTGTTTTAGATTCCGTCTCTCACAGTTGAAGTGTACCTATGATAAAAATTACAGACCTCTACATGCTTTGTAAGTAGGAAAACCTGCAAAATCGGCAGTGTATCAAATACTTGTTCTCCCCACTGTATATATATCAGTTGAAGTCGGAAGTTAACATACACCTTAGCCAAATACATTTAAACTCAGTTTTTCACAATTCCTGACATTTAATCCTAGTAACAATTCCCTGTTTTAGCTCAGTTAGTATCACCACTTTATTTGAAGAATGTGAAATGTCAGAATAATAGTAGAGACAATGATTTATTTCAGCTTTTATTTCTTTCATCACATTCCCAGTGGGTCAGAAGTTTACATACACTCAATTAGTATTTGGTAGCATTGCCTTTAAATTGTTTAACTTGGGTCAAACGTTTCAATTAGCCTTCCACAAGCTTCCCACAATAAGTTGGGTGAATTTTGGCCCATTCCTCCTGACAGAGCTGGTGTAACTGAGTCAGGTTTGTAGGCCTCCTTGCTCACACACGCTTTTTCAGTTCTGCCCACAAATGTTCTATAGGATTGAGCTCAGGGCTTTGTGATGGCCACTCCGATACCTTGACTTTGTTGTCCTTTAGCCATTTTGCCACAGCTTTGGAAGTATGCTTGGGGTCATTGTCCATTTGGAAGACCCATTTGCGACCAAGCTTTAACTTCCTGACTGATGTCTTGAGATGTTGCTTCAATATATCCACATAATTTTCCTCCCTCATGACGCCATCTATTTTGTGAAGTCCCCCAATCCCTCCTGCAGCAAAGGACCCCCACAACATGATGCTGCTACCCCTGTGCTTCACGGTTGGGATGGTATTTTTCAGCTTGCAAGCCTCCCCCTTTTTCCTCCAAACATAATGATGGTCATTATAGCCGAACAGTTCTATTTTTGTTTCATCAGACCAGAGGACATTTCTCCAAAAAGTACGATCTTTGTCAGTTGCAAACCGTAGACTGGCTTTTTTATGGCGGTTTTGGAGCATTGGCTTCTTCCTTGCTGAGCGGCCTTTCAGGTTATGTCGATATAGGACTCGTTATACTGTGGATATCGATACTTTTGCACCTGTTTTCTCCAGCATCTTCACAAGGTCCTTTGCTGTTGGTCTGGGATTAATTTGCACTTTTTGCACCAAAGTACGTTCATCTCTATGAGACAGAACGCATCTCCTTCCTGAGTGGTATGACAGCTGCGTGGGATCATGGTGTTTATACTTGCGTACTATTGTTTGTACAGATGAACATGGTACCTTCAGGCATTTGGAAATTGCTCCCAAGGATGAACCAGACTTGGAGGTCTACAATATTTTTCTGAGGTCTTGACTGATTTCTTTAGATTTTCACATGATGTCAAGCAAAGAGGCAGTGAGTTTGAAGGTAGGCCTTGAAATACATCCACAGGTACACCTCCAATTGATTCAAATGATGTCAATTAGCCTATCAGAAGCTTCTAAAGCCATGACATCATTTTCTGGAATTTTCCAAGCTGTTTAAAGGCACAGTCAACTTAGTGTATGTAAACTTCTGACCCACTAGAATTGTGACACAGTGAATTATAAGTGAAATAATCTGTCTGTAACAATTGTTGGAAAAATGACTTGTGTCGTGCACAAAGTAGATGTCCTAACCGACTTGCCAAAACTATAGTTTGTTAACAAGAAATTTGTGGAGTGGTTGAAAAACGAGTTTTAATGACTCCAACCTAAGTGTATGTAAACTTCCAACTTCAACTGTGTATATATATATATATATATATATATATATATTGTATTCTATAGTTAATGCATTGTGCCTTGTTCCTACTGTACAGTATAACTGTATTCAGGGGTTTATACATGTAACGGTGTAGCATCAGTACATCAACAGATACACACAACAGACAGCCCTCCCCTGTTTGTCACCTAATTGCTACATAGTACATACTGTACTGTATGTCATCTACTGTCACATACATCCCAGACTGTAGGAAACATTTGTTGACCCGAGACATGAAGTGTCCTCAGAAATGCTCTAGTAAACACAACCTCGCACCAACAACCATTTGTGGTTTGAGTTGTGGACTCTCTACCCCTTTCCCCCTCTCACCCTGTCTTCCACCCTCTCACCTTCTCTTCTACCCCTCTCTACCCCTTTCCCCCTCTCTCTCTGGTGTTCCTCTCTCTTCCATCCACCTTGCTACCCCTTTCCCCCTCTCTCTCTGGTGTTCCTCTCTCTTCCATCCACCTTGCTACCCCTTTCCCCCTCTCTCTCTGGTGTTCCTCTCTCTTCCATCCACCTTGCTACCCCTTTCCCCCTCTCTCTCTGATGTTCCTCTCTCTTCCATCCACCTTGCTACCTCTTTCCCCCTCTCTCTCTGGTGTTCCTCTCTCTTCCATCCACCTTGCTACCCCTTTCCCCCTCTCTCTCTGGTGTTCCTCTCTCTTCCATCCACCTTGCTACCCCTTTCCCCCTCTCACCCTGTCTTCCACCCTCTCACCCTCCATTCCACCCCTCTCACCCTCCATTCCACCCCTCTCACCCTCTCTTCCACCCTCATACCCTCTCTTCCACCCCTCTCACCCTCCATTCCACCTCTCTCACCTTCTCTTCCACCCTCTCATCCTCTCTTCCACCCCTCTCACCTTCTCTTCCACCCTCTCATCCTCTCTTTCACCCTTCTCACCTTCTCTTTCACCCCTCTCACCTTCCCTTCCACCCCTCTCACCCTCCATTCCACCCTTCTCACCCTCTCTTCCACCCTCTTACCCTCTCTTCCACCCCTCTCACCCTCCATTCCACCCCTCTCACCTTCTCTTCCACCCTCTCACCTTCTCTTCAACCCCTCTCCCTCTTTCCAGCATTAGGGGAAAAAGCTGTGGGGACTCAGCAGTGCAAAGAACTGGAACTCAAAGTGAAACAACTATAAAACACAAACCTGAGAGGACGGAGAGGCTGTGGAGAGTAGGAAATTAATATAGGTGGATTGGATAGGTTTAAGCAATACAGTAAGAATTCCACCTTGCCAGTTAGAGGGAAAGGTGGAGCTATTACCAAATTGTTTATACCTATCTGATCCTTTCAAATCGACTTGAGCTAGGGCTATAGGGGTAGAGGATAGAGGTTGTTTCTGGACAGCCCTGTTATCAATCTATCATGTTTTGAAACATTAGAATCAATTTGTTTTCAACTGAAGAGATGAATTGTAATTCAAATTCAGGAATTTAAATGTATTTTATTTTCTTGAAGGCCATCAAATGCAGATAAATCAGCTTTGACAACGTGTTCAACTAGAACACTCATCATTTCTCACTAAATCAATAGGGAGGGAGCACTGGAGAGTGTCAGTTATTTAATAAAACATCAAACTTGTTTGGTTAAAAATCAATAACCTGCCTTGTATAGGAGACAGAGAGAGGGATAGGAAAGAGAGAGTGAGCAAAAGCGAAGAGAGCGAAAGCGAGAGAGGGACACACGCAAAGTTAATTGTGTGCCAAATCCCTGTCAAGTATCCTACATCACGTAAAGTCTGTCTGTCTGTCTGTCTGTCTGTCTGTCTGTCTGTCTGTCTGTCTGTCTGTCTGTCTGTCTGTCTGTCTGTCTGTCTGTCTGTCTGTCTGTCTGTCTGTCTGTCTGTCTGTCTGTCTGTCTGTCTGCCTGCCTGCCTGCCTGCTTGCTTGCTTGCTTGCTCAAGGTAAGCACTGGTAGAGAGGGATAAGGAGAGAAGGAGGGCAGAGGGTAGGGCAGGAGGAGCAGAGGAGATCTAATCTTTATTCTGGTGTATGTCCGTCTGCTCAGTGTACATACTGGCAGAGAGGAAGGAGAAGGTAGGGCAGGGCGAGAAAAGGGAAGGAAGAGGATTATTGAGGAGAGAAGTGGATGCAATGAGGAGAGAGGAGCAGACAGGACAGGGGATGGGGGAGCCCAAGAGACGTGAGGTAGTGAAGGGAGGACAGGGGATGGGGGGAGCCCAAGAGAGGTGAGGTAGTGAAGGGAGGACAGGGGATGGGGGAGCCCAAGAGAAGTGGGGTAGTAAGGGGAGGGCATGGGATTGGGGGAGCCCAAGAGAGGTGAGGTAGTTAGGGGAGGACAGGGGATGGGGGGATCCCAAGAGAGATGAGGTATTTAGGGGAGGATAAGGGATAGGGGATGGGGGAGCCCAAGAGAGGTGAGGTAGTGAAGGGAGGACAGGGGATGGGGGAGCCCAAGAGAAGTGGGGTAGTAAGGGGAGGGCATGGGATTGGGGGAGCCCAAGAGAGATGAGGTATTTAGGGGAGGATAAGGGATAGGGGATGGGAGAGCCCAAGAGAGATGAGGTAGTGAGAGGAGGACATGGAATGGGGGGTGCCCAAGAGAGATGAGGTAGTTAGGGGGGGATAGGAGTGAATACACTCCAGAGGTAGTTAGGGGGGGATAGGGGATGGGGGGAGCCCAAGAGAGATGAGGTAGTTAGGGGGGGGATAGGGGATGGGGGGAGCCCAAGAGAGGTGAGGTAGTGAGGGGAGGACATGGGAGGGGGGATGAAAAGTGAGGCTCATTGGGAGATAAGGTTGAATTAACCTTGGAGGTAATGAAGGAGGGGAGGGAGGGAAGAGAGGAGAAGGGGGGTGGCATAGAAGAAAGGAGGGAGATGAAAGGGTAAAGGGAGGGGGGTAATTAATGAGGTTGCCCTCTAAGTGACTCTTGGCTATAACCCTGTTTTAGAGCCCACGGTTCACTCACCACAGCCTTGGAACCATCACACGAACAGACAGATACATATACACACACGTACGTACACACACACACACACACATATCACCCTCCACTCTCAGGTACACCAATACGGCCCACGCTGTTCCTCTCAACCCTTCTGTCTTTCAGTCTTCATCTCAATGAGAGCTCCTGGTTGTATAACAATTGGAGTCAAGTAATTCTTGTCATCTACTGGAATCTTGTCATATATCCTAGTGGGTACAAACTGACGCAGGTGTGTCCTCCTCCGCCCCTTCGTCTCGGTTAGTCACAGACTGATGCACTGCACCTACACCCCCACAACACATTCTTAAAGCTACTCTCTACTCACATCTTCCTCTTTCTCTCACTGACAGCATCTCTCTGTGACACCTTACACAGCAGAGAATATACACACGCACGCACGCACGCACGCACACACACACGCACGCACGCAGTGTGATACTGAAGTGTAGTAGCGTATTAGTAAACAATCTGTGGACTGTAATGTAAGTGTATTCGCTCCATTGTTTATGAGATAATGTTAAAAGGCCCTTAACCCGGGACAAATAATCCTCTCGCAACTCTGCTTCAAGGCTCCCTACTGCATCATTGATCAAACGAGGGACAAATTATGCCGAAAATTATGATTTAAAGGAGCTTTTTAGATAACTAGAGGACAAAGACGTTGACACAAAGAGATGATTAGGAGCAGAACACGTTATGAGCACATCGTGTACAAGTTCAACATCAAAACACTTCTTGTTCGTTTGCTTGAGGTTTGACAAACCTTCCTCCAAAAGTCCTTTCAGACATGATGAAGCAGACGTAATGGTGCTCCAGCCCTCTATGCGTTATCGTAATTGTATGTTAAATAGTGTAATTCAACCCTTGTCTGTCACAACATTCTGTATGCTTACTCAATATCTACCTCTACTGTTCTGTACAGTAGCCTGAGCTCTACTCCTCTAGCTCCCTCTACTGGTCATTGGTGGTGCTGACTGGCTGAATGACTGATGGACAGGCTGGCTGACTGTCTGACTGACTTTGTTGGCTTGCTGACTGACTGTCTGAATGACTGACTGACTGTCTGACTGACTGACTGACTGACTGTCTGACTGACTGTCTTACTAACTGACTGGCTGGATGAATGCAAAAGTCCACAGACCCAAACCAAAAGGCTTTAGGAGCCATCATCAACTCAGTGGGTTTTGTCCAACATGTCTCCGGACCTACTCACTGCTACAGTCATACTCTGGACCTAGTTTTGTCCTGTGGAATAAATGTTGTGGATCTTAATGTTTTTCCTCGTAATCCTGGACTATTGGACCACCATTTTATTACGTTTGCAATCGCAACAAATAATCTGCTCAGACCCAAACCAAGGATCATCAAAAACGGTGCTATAAATTCTCGGCCAACCTAAAGATTCTTAAATGCCCTTCCAGACTCCCTCCACCTACTCAAGGACGTCAGAGTACAAAAATCAGTAAACCACCTAACTGAGGAACTCAATTAAACCTTGCGTAATACCCGTGCGTAATACCCTAAAACAAAAAACATTTGTCATAAGAAACTAGCTCCCTGGTATACAGAAAATACCCGAGCCCTGAAACAAGCTTCCAGAAAATTGGAACGGAAATGGCGCTACACCAAACGGGAAGTCTTCCGACGAGCTTGGAAAGACAGTACCGTGCAGTATCGAAGAGCCTTCACTGCTGCTTGATCATCCTATTTTTCCATTGAGTAAAATAAGAACAATCCTAAATGTATATTTGATACTGTCGCAAAGCTAACTAAAAAGCAGCATTCCCCAAGAGAGGATGGCTTTCACTTCAGTAGTTATAAATTCATGAACTTTTTTGACGAAAAGATCATGATCATTAGAAAGCAAATTACGGACTCCTCTTTAAATCTGCGTATTTCTCCAAAGCTCAGTTGTCCTGAGTCGCACAACACTGCCAGGACCTAGGATCAAGGGAGACACACAAGTTTTTTAATACTATATCACTTGACACATTGATGAAAATAGTCATGGCCTCTAAACTTTCAAGCTGCATACTGGACCCTATTCCAACTAAACTACTGAAAGAGCTGCTTCCTGTGCTTGGCCCTCCTACAGTGTGTTGAACATAATAAACGGCTCCCTATCCACCGGATGTATACCAAACTCACTAAAAGTGGCAGTAATAAAGCCTCTCTTGAAAAAGCCAAACCTTGACCCAGAATATATAAAAAACTATTGGCCTATATCGAATCTACCATTCTTCTCAAAAGTTTTAGAAAAAGCTGTTGCACAGCAACTCACTGCTTTCCTGAAGACAAACAATGTATACAAAACGCTTCAGTCTGGTTTTAGACCCCATCATAGCACTGAGACTGCACTTGTGAAGGTGGTAAATTACCTTTAATTGGCGTCAGACCGAGGCTCTTTATCTGTCCTCGTGCTCCTAGTCCTTAGTGCTGCTTTGAATCCATCGATCACCACATTCTTTTGGAGAGATTGGAAACCCAAATTGGTCTACACGGACAAGTTCTGGCCTGGTTTAGATCTTATCTGTCGGAAAGATATCAGTTTGTAGATGGTTTGTCCTCTGACAAATCAACTGTAAATTGTGGTGTTCCTCAAGGCTCCGTTTTAGGACCACTATTGTTTTCACTCTATATTTTACCTCTTGGTGATGTCATTCGGAAACATAATGTTAACTTTCACTGCTATGCGGACAACACACAGCTGTACATTTCAATGAAACATGGTGAAGCCCCAAAATTGCCCTCCCTGGAAGCCTGTGTTTCAGACATAAGGAAGTGGATGGTGGCAAATGTTCTACTTTTAAACTCGGACAAAACAGAGATGATAGTTCTAGGTCCCAAGAAACAAAGTGATCATCTGTTGAATCTGACAATTAATCTTGATGGTTGTACAGTCGTCTCAAATAAAACTGTGAAGGACCTTTGCGTTACTCTGGACCCTGATCTCTCTTTTGACGAACATATCAAGACTGTTTCAAGGACGGCTTTAACCATCTACATAACATTGGAAAAATCTTAAACTTGTTGTCCAAAACTGATGCAGAAAAACGTATCCATGGTTTTGTCACTTCTAGGTTAGACTACTGCAATGCTCTACTTTCCAGCTACACAGATAAAGCACTAAATAAACTTCAGTTAGTGCTAAACACGGCTGCTAGAATCTTGACTAGAACCCAAAAATGTGATCATATTATTCCAGTGCTAGCCTCTCTACACTGGCTTCCTGTTAAGGCTAGGGCTGATTTAAAGTTTTTACTGCTAACCTACAAAGCATTACATGAGGTTTCTCCTACCTATCTTTCCGATTTGGTCTTGCCGTACATACCTAGAAGTACGCTAAGGTCACAAGATGCAGGCCTCCTTACTGTCCCTAGAATTTCTAAGCAAACACCTGGAAGCAGGGCTTTCTCCTATAGAGCTCCATTTTTATGAAATGGTCTGCCTATCCATGTGAGAGACGCAGACTCGATCTCAACCTTTAAGTCTTTATTGAAGACTCATCTCTTTAGTAAGTCCTATGATTGAGTGTAGTCTGAACATTTGAACATCTTGGCCATGTTCTGTTATAATCTCCACCCGGCACAGCCAGAAGAGGACTGGCCACCCCACATAGCCTGGTTCCTCTCTAGGTTTCTTCCTAGGTTCCGGCCTTTCTAGGGAGTTTTTCCTAGCCACCGTGCTTCTACACCTGCATTGCTTGCTGTTTGGGGTTTTAGGCTGGGTTTCTGTACAGCACTTTGTGACATCAGCTGATGTAAAGTGCTTTATAAATAAATTTGATTGATTGATTGACTGGCTGAATGGCTAGCTGACTGACTGACTGACTGGCTGGCTTAAAACCTCTCTGGGATAGGCGGGACGCTTGCGTCCCACTTGGCCAATAGCCAGGGAAAATGTAGAGCGCCAAATTTTTTAAAAATGATATAAAATCAAACTTTCATTAAATCACACATATAAGATACCAAATTAAAGCTACACTTGTTGTGAATCCAGCCAACATGTCAGATTTCAAAAAGGCTTTTCGGCGAAAGCATAAGATGCTATTATCTGATGATAGCACAACAGTAAACAAAGAGAGTGTAGCATATTTCAACCCTGCAGGCGCAACACAAAACGCAGAAATAAAATATAAATCATGCCTTACCTTTGACGAATTTCTTTTGTTGGCACTCCAATATGTCCCATAAACATCACAAATGGTCCTTTTGTTCGATTAATTCCATCCATATATGTCCAAAATGTCAACTTATTTGGCGCGTTTGATCCAGAAAAAAACAGCTTCCAATTTGCGCAACGTCACTACAAAATATCTCAAAAATTACCTCTAAACTTTGCCAAAACATTTCAAACTACTTCTGTAATACAACTTAAGGTATTTGTAAACGTTAATAATCGATCAAATTGAAGACGGGTCTATCTGTTTTCAATACAGGAGGACGACAAACTAACGATACTTTTTTTGTCTTGCGCAACTCTCAAACAGTACACATAACGTTACACTGATTCCAGATGGCCGTTCTTCTTCATTGCACAAAGGAATAACCTCAACCTATTTCCAAAGACTGGTGACATCCAGTGGAAGCGGTAGGAACTGCAAACAGGTTGATTAGAAATCTAGTATCCCAATGAAACCTCATTGAACAGACGGTGACCTCAAAAAATAAATTCTGAATGGTTAGTCCTCGGGGTTTTGCCTGCTACATAGGTTCTGTGATACTCACAGACATGATTCAAACAGTTTTAGAAACTTCAGAGTGTTTTCTATCCAAATCTACTAATGATATGCATATCTGATATTCTGGGGATGAGTAGAAGGAAGTTGAAATTGGGCATGCTGTTTATCCAAAAGTGAAAATGCTGCCCCCTATCCTAGAGAAGTTAATGCTTGACTAACTGTCTGGCTGAATGACTAGCTAGATGGCTGGCTGAATGACTGATCACTGTGTTGTGTTGATCTACAGTTCAGACTGGGAGCAGCTGGCGGGCCAGGACAAGATCATGGTGTGTGCTCAGTGGCGTAGCGCAGACACCATAAAATGCCTTGCATTTTTACAATTTACAATAAGTGTTTGAAGGACTTGATTGTTTGATTAGATTATTCAAATATGTAATAGAAATCTCCAAACATATTTTTGTTTTGATTTAAAGCACTATTAAATGCTCCAGGGCTAATTTGGTTAGCATTTTGGCATGTTTTTCTAGATTTAGAACATAAAACAACATTTATAAAGCAAACATTATCCCTTAGGTCTAACACAGAAAATACTTCAATTGTTTAAGCATACAGTATGTTATAGAACAGTGATTACAATATTTTTTCAGATTATTGACAAAAAAATATATCTTAAGGGGGATAGCCATCAGTGACGGAGTTGACAAACCACTGACGGAGTTGACAACAGATACTCAAAACAGACAAAGTTCTATACAAAACATTTTTAAAATATGGAAAATTATTCACTTGAAAATCCCCAATAAAAACATAACTATTCTATCAGATCTTTCAGCACTCTGATGGAGTTGACGTCAGACAAAAATCTGACGGAGTTGATGTTTTGCGGAGTTGACAAAGATGTAATTTTTCTTCTTCCTTTAAGTTGTATACACAGTAGCGATTTGCTTTTTGACACTAAAACCTCATTTAAATATAACATATTTTAACCATAATTCATATTCTATTTTAATCTACCAGGCAGATGGAGTTGACAGTTTATGATTGTGACCATGGTGATACCAATATTGTTTGTTTATATATATCAAAAGTAGAGAACTTTCCAGACCATGAGTGGTCTTGTTGCGCTACATGTAATGAGGACATGAATAAAGAGTAATTGTCCTGCCATCCTGTTAGGAGGTAACAGATTATTTTATTACAATGGTTAAAATGTATTTTCATTGTGTTCCATGGTGTTATTCGCCCCCTAGTGGAGCTTTCTGGTACTTAGACTGTACGCAAACAGGAAGTAGAGATTTCGTTCTGCACGCATAGAAGCAGCTAAAAACAACGCTACGGTGCATGTCTTTCAGTGTAGTTATTTCTTGTCACGCTTCAGCCTTGGAAAATATTTGTTTGTAAGTTCGATTCAAGCATTTAGCTAATGATGATAATCTTGTTATTGATAGAGTTGCTTACATATCAATGTTGGTTGGTTGCATTTATTCACACAAATTGCAATGCCTTTCATGTATGCCGTTAGCTGTATTACTTTGCTCGTGCGTCATGCAAACGAATTGTAACATATACAATACTGTAGTTTTGTTACTGTTTCTAGTGTAATATGCTTTGTTATTCTACATAGATGGTTATACATTATTAGAGTAATGAAAGGAGTTAGTCAATTACCATATGAGTAACAATTAGCTATATGGTTTGGCATCATGCCAGATGCATGGTACCTTAGCACGTGCTTTGTATTCATGCAACTTCAAATGTATAATGTACAGCTACAGTATGTCGGTGTGAATTGAATACTAAAGTATATTCTTTTCTGTATTTTGCAGTTTTACAACATAAACGTTTTCAATATATTCATTCAAGAAAAGTCACGCCTTGGGAGTTTTATTGAAGACTTAGTTGTTAGCTATCTGTCTAGTTTTGCATGGGAACGCAACTCAAGGGCAGAATAGTCATTATGGTATAGCTGACCCTGTTCATTTCTGATTCATTTAGGATTTCAGACAAATCTGAGAGTAAACCAAATCCCCGGACACCTCTTTTAGAAATCTACATTTTCAGAGAAATAGTCTTTAAAGTCACAAAGGGGCTATTGCAAGAAACTGCCTGTTTCCCACAGTTTGAAATTGAGATCCTTTTATCCGGACAAGGGAATTTCTACAAATCTTTTCCCCTTATAAAATTCCCCTAAATGTACATTTTAAGCTTAAATAATACAACAAAATCCATATTTTTCAACTATAAAAAAAACTTTCCCTTGCAGGGATTGTCTTGACAAGAATCCCTAAGCTAATTTCCTACTACTCTATACATGTTCCATGAAGCTGAGAGAAAATATTGCAGTTTTAAAGCAAATTTCTTGTAATTAAAAAAAATATATTTAATGGCTTATGGGACCCCAACCCCTCCTAAGCTTGTGGGCTGCAGGGGGGGGGGGATGCTGTGTCAGTGCGTGTGCTACTGACGAGTCCTCTACCAGATGACCGGGAGGGGATGTCTCAGGTGAAGAAGGACATCTGGAGACACTCGGCCATCCAGGTCAAACCCACATAAGGGTATACTAAATCTAGGGGTAACATTAAGCATTAAGACTCTAAGGATGCATCCCAAATGGCACCCTATTCTCTATTTAGTGCACTACTTTTGACCAGAGCCCTATATATTTCAAACCCTGCTCAGTCACAGCGTCCCAGTGTTGATGTAGCATACATGATACTAGCATAGGTTATTCTGCCTCCTACTGGTTTGCAACAGTAATGCAGCTCTGTGAGACAGAATGGCCACTGTTACTGTCACTGTCATTTAATGCTTTGCATGAATGAAAGGGCACAGCACACAAAAACATTCCAGGTAGAAGTTACCCTTAGGCACAGATCTAGGATCAGCTAGTTCTTCCTAAACCCTAACCTCATCCATAGCCGGGAAAAAAACTCAAACGGCTTAGATCAGAATTTTATCTTACTCCATTTTTACTAAATAACACAAGTACATTGTGCTGCTCTTGAAGAGTAATCAATTGTAATTAATATTGAGTTTCTTAGAACATGATGCGTTGATTATTAGAGACATGTTTTTGGAACAGCTCTAAGATGAATGTAGGCAGAGGCAGACCTCTTTCCTCAGGGTGTGCTGCCTGTTATTTAATAACCTTCATCTTACATTCCCCAATCCCTTCATTTCAGGAGCTGTTGGTTAAAATAGATAACAACTCATCATCATCATCATGCTCTTATGGAGTAGTAGTGGGATACAACACCATAAGAACTCAAATATTGGAAGACTACTCTTCTCAGAGTACTACTATAATAGAGAAGGGGAAAAAACCCAGTTGCGTTGAAAGGGGAACGTGTGAATAAACTGATAACCTGTCTCTGAAGGAGAGATGGCATGAACTAAAATGATAGATAGAAAAGAGGAGTGAGAGAGAGCAAGAGAGAGAGAGAGAGAGGGTGTGTGAGATAAAGAAGTTATTAAAGAAGTTATTCACAACAGAAGTTTGTGAGGTGATGTTCAATATCTCCAATAGCTCTGTGAGCTTTTCCCCCACATATCCAGCTACCCAGGATCCTCCAGACTTCCACCATCAACTATTCAGCCATGAACAAGGTCAGCAGTATGCCACTGTGAATTAGGAGACGACCAAGGACAGGAGTTTTCCCTGGCCCTAGAGCAGAAATATTACCCTGGACTTTATCCAACTCTTCTGACTATCATAGAGACACAACAACAAGCAAACACCTACTATTTTTTATCAAAATGGCTGCCTGCTTTGAGTTATTTACTGCTTGTTAGATGTAGGATTTGTCATCTTCCCCCGGGAGACTAGGGCAGCCCAGAGAAGAGCCCAGGCCTAGCGGTGCCCTATGTGTGTGTTTACTGTGTTCCTCTGATGTGATGTGATCCGGGCCGGGGCTCCATACACCCAGCAGCTGAGACCACTCTGACCCAGTTCCCCCTGATCTCTCTGGGGGAGCGCTCTATTACCAGCCCCAGGATTCAAACTAGGCCTACATTATGTGTTCACCACATTGAGGCTAGTGGGTGTTCAAACTGCATTACAGATCACATGAAGTACAAACACATAGATGTGGGATCTTAATTTGATCACTATTTTGTTGCTGAGAATTTTCCTGCACAGCAAGACACTTGCACAACACTTGTAGTGTATTTGAGGTTTAAAAAGGCTTCTAAAGTTAGTAATTTAAACTTTGAATGAAAAATGTATGAAAATGTACCATACAAAAATGGCCATTAATTATAATCCACATAATAATTCACATTTCCTGTTGCTGCAAGAATGCATAATGCAGACCTTCTTGTAACTGTGCATTGTCAGTTGATGTTTGTTTCTGAACAGCCATGGATAGAAGATAATAAATAAAAACCCAATCTCTCCTGGTCTCGAAGAGGTTCTCCAGGAGTTTCCCAGTGAGTTAATCACTGTTATAAACATTTCCTGATCAATGGCCTCCACAATGAGACTAGACAGAACGAGAGCAGATGAGACCAGATGATACAGATGGAACGAGACCAGATGGAACGAGACCAGATGAGACCAGGCGGGACCAGACGGAACAAGACCAGACAGAACCAGACCAGACGGAACCAGACCAGACGGAACAAGACCAGACGGAACAAGACCAGACAGAACCAGACCAGACGGAACCAGACCAGACGGAACGAGACCAGACGGGACCAGGCGGGACCAGACGGAACAAGACCAGACAGAACCAGACCAGACGGAACGAGACCAGACGGAACGAGACCAGATGAGACCAGGCGGAAGAAGACCTGACGGAACAAGACCAGATGAGACCAGGCGGAACAAGACAGGTGAGACCAGACGAACGAGACCAGATGAGACCAGACGGAATGAGACCAGATGGAATGAGACCAGATGAAACCAGACGAGACCAGACAGAATGAAACC